>NW_004567141.1:3538096-3545312 GCF_000260355.1 Condylura cristata
GTGCAGGTATCTTTTCAATCAGTGTTTTTGTGTCGTTTGGGTAGATACCTAGGAGTGGAATTGCTGGGTCATAGGGAAGCTCCATGTTTAGCAGTTTGAGGAACCTCCAAACAGTTTTCCATAAACTATTATATTATTAAAAAAAAGATTTATGGGCTTCCCTGGTGGTGCAAGGGGTTAAGTGTCAGCATTATGGAGCTTTCCACAGCCGCTGCAGCAGGAGTTTGATCCCTGGCCAGGGAGCTGACCCACATGGCACAGCAGGCCTCTCCTGTCTAGCCTGCTGTTCCCCTTGGCAGTGTATTTCAGTTAATCCACCTATTCTGCTCCCCGCTCTGTGTCTGGTGAATCATCTCACTTCTGCTCCCAACTCTGGCCTATATTTCACCTCTTGTAAAAATAAATAAAACAAATCTTTAAAAAATAAGACTTAGGTCAATGGACCAATGATAAAATGTGATTATTAAAGTTTAACTACTTAGATCATTGTAGATAATTACTATGTATGCACTATATAACCATAGCAGTATTTTTTTTTATTATCATAGTTTATTTTTACATCCTTTTGTGCATTTTTCCATCTCAGTTGTAATCCCCATGGGTTTCCCATCACCAAATCACCTGTGTGCTATCACCATAGTCCCGTGCATTTTTAATCCATAATTGAAACTTTTAAATTGTTATACTATTAGTTCTAATAACCCAGTATTTTCCCCTTCGATATGATTCTGTTTAAGCAGAATCATACAGCCTCTACCTTGACATCAGGGTGGTTATAAATGGTGGCATTCTCAGGCATTACAGTTACATCATCTACCAGGAGCAACTCCACAGCTGCAGATCTGGGCAAGTTAGAAAGTTCCTAGAAATATGCAAAGAACCACAAAGGTGAACAAAAGCTGTAAATTTTCAGCTTATTGAGAGAAAATTCCAGTATTCTTTCAAGTGCCGAAGACAGTAGAAGACATCATAGTGGTGTATAGTTGTCAGATTTAAGTCAGTTACAAGTGATTTTTAAGGATGAGTCTTAAATTTCAGTTATTTAGTTTAATTTCTTAAATAACAATCTTCACGTACCTTTGGACTTTTCTTCTCAGAATAGCCTACAAAATTGACTCCAATAAGTACAGTCCCTTTTAGCTGATGTACTTTAAGGGTCTGATGACCTGGGAACATGCACAAAAATACCCGTAAGAAACAGTAACACAGAATATAAAAGTATCTTCCTTAATGGTATTTTATTAGGGAAAAAAGCACTGAATTGGATAATACACAAAAAACAGGAAACTAGGTTTTCGTGTGGATTCTGCCACTACCTGTAGAAATAAAATGGGTAACCTCTTTATTTTTCAGTCCCTTTATTAAATGAAGAATTGTGTCAGAAAAAAAATCTCAATTTTTTCCCAGTTCTGTTGGTCAGTGAATGCAAAATTAGACTGGCAAGAGTATATAGGGACATTTTTGTTTGATTATAAAATGGGAGTGAGAAGTAACAGACCTTTGGGACATTTTATTCTTTCTAAAATGCTCTGTATATGTAAATTTTGTGTCAGTCCTTTAGTCAAAAATTTATTTAGTTATTATTATTTTTTAAAGATTTATTTAGTTATGCATATAGAACTGGGGTGCAGGCCAGAGGTGTGGGGGGTGAGATTTACCAGAGACAGAGTGGGGAACAGAACAGGCAGATGGACTGAAATACACTGTTGAGGGGAGCAGTGGGCAGGTCAGGAGAGGTCTGCCACGCCATGTGGTCACCTCCCTAGATGGGGATCAAATTGGTGCTGCAGTGGCTGTGATAGCTTCATAGTGCTGCGCTTTAACCTAATGCACCACCAGAGAGAGTTCTATTTATTTATTTTAAATATTTTATTTATTTATTTTTACATAGAAGAACTGGGGTGTATGGCAGAGATGTGTGTGCGAGGGTTCAGGGAGGGCGACAGGTTCACCAGAGACAAAGTGGGGAGCAGAACAGGCAGATCTCTGGAGCAGTGAGTGAGACAGGAGAGGTCTGCTGTGCCATATGTGGATCTCCTCCCTGACTGACTGTAGGGGCTGCTGATAGCTTGAGAGCACTGAGACTTTAACCCCTGCATCACCAGAGAGGACCTGCAACATATGGGTTTTATCTTGAAAGACACATGAAATCTCTGAAGACAATATGGTGAAGTATAGACAGTGATTAAGAGTATAGGTTTTGATATCAGAGAGTTTGCTGTTATATTTAGTTACTGTTCAGGGCCCAAAAATGTGCCTAGAATATAGTAAGAACTCAATAAATGCTTGATGAATGAGTAAACTTACTAAATGGGGAAAATACCAGTACCATGTTTGCTTTGAGGATTATAAGAGAAAATTCTACTGCTTGGGAGATCACAAAGATCTTCACAGAGCTGATGAGACTCAACAACAAAAAAAAGTAAACAGTCCAGTCAAAAAATGGGTAGAAGTGGGTCCTTCCATTTAGGATTAGGATTAGGATGAAGCACTGCAACCTAGTGCAGACGCTTTAGTGCGAGTTTGATCTCCGGCCCCAGAGGTGACCCACATGGTGCGGCAGAACTCTCTTGTCTCACCCACTGCTCTCCTCAGCAGTGTACTTTGTTGATCTGCCTATTCTACTCCCCACTCTGTCTCTGGTGAAGCCTCTCACCACCCCTGCACCTCTGGCCTGTACCCCGGTTCTGTATACAAAAATAACTATTTTAAATAAAATGGGCTGAAGAGCTAAAAAGACACTTCTCCAAAGAGGAAATGCAAATGGCCAACAGGTATATGAAAAAATGTTCAACATCACTTGTAATGAAGGAAATGCAAAACAAGACTACACTGACATCACATCCCATCTTTCACCAGTAAGAACAGCATATTTAAAAAAAAACAGGACATAACAACTGTTGGCGAGGATGTAGAGAAAAAGGAACTCTCCCACACTGCTTGTGGGAATGCAAACTGGTGCAGCCACTATTGAAAGCTGTGTGGATGTTCCTCAAACTACTAAAAATGGAGCTTCCATATGATTCAGCAATTCCACCCCCAGGAATCTACCCAAAGGACACAAAAATATTAATTTAAAAAAGACACCCCTGTTTATTGAAGCACTATTTACATTAAGTAAGATATGGAAACAACCCAAGTGCCCAAAAATAGATGACTGGATCAATAAGATGTGGTATATTTACACATAGAATATTACACAGCAATCAAAAAAGATAAACTCATGCCCTTCACAGCAACATGGATGGAGCTAGAAGGGAACTATGCTCAGTGAAATAAGCCAGAAAGAAAAAAAAATACTGGATGGTTTCACTTACAGGAGGAATGTTGAGGAACCAAATAAGGGATATAGTTATAAATAATTATAGTAAATAAAAAATACAAAGCAACAGGCAACTATAAATCAGAGGTATTCTGCAGGGGAGAGGGAGGAAGAGGGGTCAAAACAGGGGTGGGAAGAGCACAAGGAACTATGATGGTGGTGGGAATTTTACAGGGATTATACCTGAGAGGAAAAAGCGTACATTGTACAAAATGAAAGAATGAGATAAAATACATATTAATAAATAAATAAATAAAATATTCAGTACAATTCCTGGCATATCATAAGACTTCAGTAACTCATAGCCATAAAAATAATTTTAAGAGAGATTCGTATTTGTGTTTTAGAAAGATCATTCTGTACTATAGATTAGTGAGATTAGCTTGAAGGCTACTATGGTCATACAGGATAAAGATGATTGAGTTAGTGAGAGAGGGATGAAACCCCAGAATAGACAGTAACATGGATGGCATTTGTTATGTGTTTCAGGTTATAGGAGTATCTATTTCTCTTCTCCTACTATTACTTTTAACTCTATCACACTATTACAGCATTATAAGCATTAGCATTATACTGTCATGTTTTTTAAGCTCTTAAACTTGTTCTGAATGTAAGCTCCCTATAGGTAAAGAAGAGGTTAAATCCTATTCTCCTTCTCTACTGTTCCTTATCCCACTGAATGGTTATGTTAGGGGGAAAGGATGTCTGAAGGAACTCTGCAGATACAAGTTTTGTGGACTCTACCCCCACTCCAGACACAGAAACTACAAATCCCAGCAACATCAAAGGGAGGACTGCTAGGACCCAAGAGCAGAATTAAGCAGCTATTTTGAGATTTTGGCTATAAAGGCAGACATGTTGGGCTGAGAGTTTCTCTCCCTTAGCCTTGTGGCTGGCGTCTGGTTGCTCGGCTCTTGATCAGCTTTCAGTGTGCTATTGGGGTTCCAAGTCAGCAGAACTGGTAGGATGCATTAGTTAACATCTATCTCTCTCTCTTTCCCTGGGTTGTTCCTTTTCTTTTCCCCTTGTAAATAAACCCATTATTGATCTTTGTGTGTATCTGCAGAGCAGTTGAATCTCAAACGCACAGGCAAGGATCCACAGACAGGCAACCCAGTTATACCCAGGCTCTTTAACAGTTATACCCTCAATCCAAATGTTCATGCCAGAAACTTAAAACTTACCCTTTGTACCACTTTTTTCTTCATCTGTGGAAGTGATATGTGATACAAAGTTATAATAATAATCTACAGTGCACCATGACTGCTGGTATCCATGACCTTCACTAGCCCTTGTTTACCTTGACTCTCGTTTTGAACAGATGACTTATTTTACTGAATGGTACATAAATAAATGTAATAAAAGTGGAGGGTAGGTAAGCAATTACACGAGGGCTTTTTGATCTCTTAGGATTTCATCTATTCTTGTTTCCTCTAATTTTATTCAGTTCATTCATTTGTCCCTTATTTCTGCAATTCTATCACATCACAAGATAAGTATTGTTTTCTCCAGGTAATCTCAATTCTAAGCTAAGTTAAATCCTCCTGTTATAATATCCTTAAGCACTTCATATTTTCCCTTCAATACCTAATGCAGGAGGCCTTTCGGTGGTGCAAGAATCTCAATACTATGAAGCTATAGGTAGTCACTGCAGCAGCAGTTTGATTCTCAGCCAGAAAGCTGACCCACATGGCACAGCAGACTTCTGTCTCACCCACTGCTCTCCTCAGTGTATCTCAGTAGATCTGCCTGCTCTGTTCCTTACTCTCTCTTTGGTGAATCCTCTCACTCTCTGTATTTCTGTCCTACACTCCAGTCCTTGTATGCAAAATAGATAAAAGTCAATCTTAAAAAATATTTGCTAATAAATACTATTTCCATATTAGGTAAATAATAGGTAATTGATACATTTTAAAATTGTTTATTAGAGAAATATTTGGCCCAGATCCCAGCTTTGTAAAAAATAAAATAAAATAAAATAAATCTACCTTGGTCTCTCCCTGGTGGCGCAATGGGTTAAAGCACCACATTATGTAACTCTCTGAAGCCACTTCAGCACAAGTTCAATCCCCCGCCAGGGAGCTAACCCACATGGCGAGGCAGACCTCTCCTGACCTGCCCGAAGCTCCCCTCAGCAGTATATTTCAGTAGATCTGCCTGTTCTGCTCCCCACTCTGTCTCTGGTGAATCTTCTTACCCACCATACCTCTGGCCTGTACTTCAGTTCTGTAAGCATAAATAAACAAATCTTTAAAAAAAAAAAATCTACCTTTATGTTTTTAAAAAACACAAAGGGCCTCCTTGGTGGCTCAGAGGTTAAAGTCTCAGTGTTATCAAGCTATTGCCATCCACTGTGGCATGAGTTGGATCCCTAGCCAGGAAGCTAGCCGACATGGTGCAGCAGATATCTCTTGTCTGGCCTGCAGCTCCTCTCAGCAGTGTGTTTCAGTAGATCTGCCTATTCTGCTTCTCATTCTGTCTCTGGTGAATTCTCTCATCCCCTGCACCTCTGGCCTATACCCCAGTTTTTGTATGCATAAATAAATAAAAGTAAATCTTAAAAAAATACACAAAGGTCAAAGATGAAAGGTGAAATATGGTAAAATCTAAGATTAACTGTCAGTCATAAGGAAATACTTAGTACAGAGTCATTTAGTAGAAAGTATTTATAAATTTTTGTAATACCATGTAGCCGGGTCTGGCCACTGCCATCATCCTTTGCTACCATCTCCACTGAATGACAATCTTCAAAATAAGCTAGGGTTTCATTTGAAGATTTCCATTCCAGCATTAGTGAACTGAAATTATCAAACTTTCTCCTGTGTTGATCAAACACTGCCAGTTCTAGGACTGTGTCCCTCAGGCTTGATACAGGAATCTGCATTAGAGTAAAAACAAAAGAAAGGAAAAGGAAAAAACTCAGTATTTTAAGATACATATTTCTGAAATAGGGATCATGTTTTCTCCTAGTCTACAGATACACTGAAAGAATGAATCTCTTTGCACACTTCCTTTGGATTTGGTATTTGCTTTCTCTATTTCTCCCTATATTTTTCTACCCCTGACATGTGGGTGTGTATGTACATACATGTGTCATTGTTTTTTCCCAAATGATGTAGCTACCATGGCATATTATCCCTAAATATTACAGTATACATTGACCAAGAATGAAAATGTTCTGGGTGTCCCTGGTTGTGCAAGTCTCAGTAATATCAAGCTATCAGCAGCTACTGCAGCATGAGTTCAATCCCTGGCCAGGAGGGTGACCCACATGGTACAACAGACCGCTCCTGTCCCACCTGCTGCTCCCTTCAACAGTATATTTCAGTAGATCTGGCTATTTTGTTCCCCATTCTGTCTCTGGAGAATCCTCTTATGCCCTGCACCTCTGGTCTACACCCCAGTTCTTGTATGTATAAATAAATAAAAATAAATTTTTCTAAAAATGAAAATAGTCTAATCAAAACAATATTATTCATATGTAAGAATATTAATATTAATCTAATGTCATCTAAGATACAGTTATTATTTAAATTTCCCCAAATGTCCCCCCAAATATCTTTTTTATTTATTTTAAAATTTCTAATCTAGATTTGATCTTGATTATATATATCTTTTGAACAGGTTGACCAGGATGACTCAACATCATAAAAATTTCAGTTATTATGAATTTATGTATAATTTGGTTTTATCCCATTAAAAATACTGTGAATTCAAGGAAATGTATATCCAATCATTAGCTAATTACGAAGATATACAGATGTTACTGACCACAGAGTACAAAGAATAGGGACATAACAGAACTAGTTCAGAAATTTACTAAACTAACAGCTACCACTTTAAAAACATAAAAATAGTAACAATTACAAAATCTAAGGGAAGGGCCTGATTTTT
>NW_004567141.1:3546117-3548733 GCF_000260355.1 Condylura cristata
GATCGAACTCATGCGGAAGTGGCTTTAGTTTCTCAGTGCAGTGCTTTAACCCGCTGCGCCACCAGGGAGGGCCCAAGTTTTTTTTTTTAAAGATTTATTTATTTATGCATGAAGAACTAGGGTACAGGCCAGAGGTACAGGAGGTGGTGAGAGGATTCACCAGAGACAGAATGGGAAGCAGAACAGGCCGACTAACGAAGTGCACTGCTGAGGGGATAGCTGGTGAGGTCTGCTGTGCCATGTGGGTCACCTACAGGGCGGGATGGAACTTGGACTGAAGCAGCTGTGACCAGCTTGCAGTGCTGAGCTGGCTTTAACCTGCTGTGCCACCAGGGAGGGCGTAAATGTCAAGTTTTTAATAAAAATATTTAAAATGCAAAGAAATGAGAAAATATATACCAAACACAGGGATAAAAGCAGTCAGTAGAAAGGATCCCTGGGGATACCAAAACATTAGATTTTTTAAAATCAATTGTTTTTGTTCAAAGAACTAAAGAAATATATGTTTAAAAATAATTTAAAGATATTATATAAAAAATAATTTAAAGAAAAGCATGAAGCTGATGTCATACGTTATAGAGACTATCAAGAGATAGACATTATAAAAAACAGAAATCCTGAAGTTGAAAAGTATAACACTTGAAATGGAAAGTAACAGTAGATTTGAACAGACAAAAGAGAAATATTAGGGAACCTGAAGATAGGTCAATGAATTTATCTAGTCTTATCAAAATAAGAAAAAAGAATCAAGAAAAATGAAAAGCATCAGATAGGGTCTTCCTGGTGGCACAACATGTTAAAGAGCAGCACTATGAAGCTATCAGAAGCCACTGCAGTACAAGTTTGATCCCCGGCCAGAGAGGTGACCCACATGACTTAGCAGAAGTCTCCTGACATGTCTGCTGCTCCTTTCAGCAGTGTATTTCAGTAGATGTGTTGGTTCTGCTCTCCACTCTGCCTCTGGTGAATCCTCTCATCTTCCACACCTCTGGCCTGCACCCTAGCTCTTGTATTCATGAATAAATAAATCTTAAAAATGAAAAGCATAAAGACCACAGACTCCACTAACTATGCCAATATATGCAAAATAGGAGTCTTAGGAAAGAAGAGAGAAAGAGGAAGAAAAATCTCTAAAAAAAAAAGGTTAAAAACTCAGATTTGATGAAAAACACTAATCTGAACATTTAAGAAACTCAAAGAATACCAGGTAACATAAATTCAACGAGTTGCATCTAGATATATCATAATTAAATTGTTCAAAGACAAAAAGACAGGATCATAAAGAGAATGGAACCCATAACTAGAAATAATTCTCCATTCGTTTAACAAGCAATATCACATCATAAACCACAGAAACTAGTGATGAAACAAAAATACTGCCAACCAAAAATTCTATAATGAGCAGAATAACTTAAAAAACGAAGGCAAAATCAAGATATTCCTAGGTCTAATAAAAATAGATAATGCTTGTCCCTAGTAGGCCATAAGAAGTACTAAAGGGGTTCCTTTAGACACTTTAGTGAAATGTAAGATCACTTATAACAGTTGAATCCCCAAAAAGAAATATGGAGCCTAGTAAGGATAATTACATAAGTAAATACGAATGACACGATAAATGTATATTGGTTTGTAATTATTATCTTCTCCTATTTTTTCTCCTATTAAAAAGACAAAAGCATAAATCAATATTTCTAAATCTGTTTTACGGTATGCATATTTAAAACAAATGACAATAACAGCACAAAGGAAGTGAATGGAAATGCATCTATGGAAATTAAGTTGATGTTTCCCAAACTAGGTTGTTTAAGATAAGTAAATAAACCAAAATCAATAGATTTTTAATTTCTTAGGCAAAAACTAACAAAATAACTGAAAGTAATATTATAAAAAGGTAAAATAATTTAAATAGTATATTAGAAAAATATTTAACACAAAAGGAGAGGAATTGGAGGTACAGAGCACAAGAAAAGGCATTTGATTGCAAAATTATTAATGTAAATCTATACTCATTAGTAAATATATTATATATAAATAGATTACACAGACCAAATAGAAGGCGGAGATTAAAAGTATGGATTAAAAAAGACATGACCCAACTCTAAAAAAGATATGACCCAACTCTATGATGTCTACAAGACACATACTTTAGATTAAGCATTCAAAGTACAAGGATAAAAAAAGGTATGCCATACAAATAGTAACAAAAAGATAGCTAGAGTGACTATTTCAAACGAAATAGATTTAAGATGAAAAATTATTAGAGACAAAGAAGTAAAGTAAAAAATGATATTGTATAACGCAACATTTGGCTGATATTTGTCCCTGGTTCCTAAAATGTAACCCCTAAACCTTTGGAAGTTTCTGAGTAGTAGGGATGTATCTGGTATTAATGGTCTTAGAAGAAATATTAATTTATGCTAAAGAAATGATTCAGGATGTGGTTTGATCATGCCAGTAAAACCAATCATGTGATAAGAGGAATAGGACTCCAAATCAGATGATATCAATCAAAAATTTAATGAGGAGGGCTCTCCCTGGTGGCGCAGCGGGTTAAAGCACAGCACTGAGAATCTAAAGCCGCTTCCCCATGAGTTCGATTCCCGCCTGCCCCGGAGG
>NW_004567141.1:3548883-3560633 GCF_000260355.1 Condylura cristata
AAAAAAAAAAAATTTAATGAGGAGAGTGGAGCTGGAGACTGAATGACCAATGATTTAATCAGCTGTGTTTCATCAATACCGACACCCTATAAAATACTGACACCAAAGTACAATGGAGATTGTACTGGTTGGTGAATACATCAATATGGTTCACCAATGTGTTGTTACCCAAACCTAACTCCCCAAGTTCCACATCTGGGAATTCTCCCTATGTATCTTTTACACAGGGCCATTACTGGACCAGATGTGTAGCATTATAATAAAACTATAACATTAAGTCATTCTAATTATCAAACCCATAGTGGCTGTGGGAGTCTCCAAATTTGCAGTTAGTTGGTGAGAACTGTGAGTGGCCTGTGGACCCTTTAACTTGCCTCTGGCATCTGAAGTAAGAGCCGTAAGGATTCTGCCCTTAAATGTGTGGTGTCTGAAATAATCATAGGTAGTTAGTATCAGAATAGCATCATGATATTGGAAAGGTCAATTAAAGATATATAACAATTACAAATACAAATGCACCTAACAATAGAGTACCCAGATACATGAATTCAAACTGACAGAAATGAAGAAAAAGACAATTCAACAATAACAGTTGAAGACTTCAATACCCCACTTTCAATAATGAATAGAACAACTAAACAGAAACCACTATAAATCAGGTAGACCTAGCAGACATCTATGAAACACTATCCCCAACAAGAGCAGAATACACTTTTCTTGGGTGCAGGTAAAGCAAAAGTGAATTAGAAAATATTTTGAGACAAATGAATACAAAGCAATGAAGCAAAATATAAAGGATTTAGTGAAAAGCTTGGGGGAGACTTAGAGCTATAAGTATGTTTAATAAAAAAGGAAGATCTTAAATCACTAAAATAAATGTCTTTTTTCTTTTTTAAAAAAGTAAAAATCTATATATGTATTTTTTTATCATATAAGAACTGTGGTATAGGCCAGAGATATTGGTGGGTGGTGATGAATCTAGAGTGGGGATCAGAACAGGCAGACCTACTAAAATACACTGCTGAGGGGAGCAGCAGGCAGGTCAGGAGAGTTCTACCATGCAGTGTGGGTCAGCTCCCTGGCTGGGGATCAAACTCATGCTGCAGTGGCTGTGGATCACTTCACAGTGCTGTGTTTTAACCCCTTGTACCACCAGGAAGGGCCCCCTTTTTTAAAAAAAAGATTTATTTACTTATGCATAGAACAACTGGGATTCAGGCTAGAGGTGTAGGGTGAGAAGATTCACTAGAAACAGAGCGGGGGAGCGGCTCAGGCAGATTGACTGAAATAACACTGCTGAGGAGAGCAGGGGTGAGACAGAAGAGGTCTGCTGTGCCATGTGGGTTACTCCCTGCTGGAGATCAAACTTGTGTTGCAGTGACTACAGATGCCTCGTAGAGCTGCAACTCAATCCCTTATGCCAACAGGTAGGCTCCCCACTAATCTAAATTTCTATCTTAATGAACTAGAAAAAGTGATGAAGCTAATCTCAAAGCAAGCAAAAGGAAGGAAATAATAAAGACTAGATAAAAAAATAAATAAAATAGAAAAACAGAGGTCAACCAAACTAAAATTTGTACTTTGAAAACATCAACAAAATGTACAGCCCCTTAGCTACAATAACCTAGTAGAAAAGAGATTTGACTTACTCAGATCAAGAAAGAAAAGGGACAAATTAATATTATATATATATATATAATATATAAGGAATTATTTAGGATTGCTATAAATGACTGTATGACTATAAATTAGGTAATGAGATGAAATGGAAAAATTCCTTAAAACATACAATCACAACAACTCAAGAAAAGTTAAAAAAAAAAGGACCCCTTATGATTAAAGATTCTGAATTAGTAATTAAACAAACACCGATAAAGTGCCCCACAAAGGCTTTTGGATGCATCACTCCCATCTTTGTCTTGCCATTTGGAACTATCCTCTCTGTGTCAACAGGATATTCACATGTAAAGGGATGAAGTTGGACTCCAACCTTACACCATGCACAAAAATTAACATTTATGCTTTAAAAATGTGATAAGAAAGTGTAAGATAACTCACATTATGGAAAAATTTCTGCAAATCTGAAAAGAGATTTGTATTTAGGCTCTAACAAGAACTTGTATAACTCACACAGATAATAACCCATTTCAAAATTGTGAAAATTTCTAAATAAACTCTTCTCCAAGGAAGATATATGACCTGTCATTAAGCACATGAAAAGATGTACAACATCATTATACACACAAACATATACATATATATATACCCATATATACTCATATATATGTGTATATAAATAATCAAAACAACCGTAACAGGTATTTGCAAGGATGTGAGACACTGGAATTTTCATACATGCTAGTGAAAATGTAAAATGATGTAGCTACTTTAGAAAACAGCATGCAGGCCCTGCCGGGTGGCAAAACGGGTTAGGATGCAGCACTGCAAGCTAGCCACAGCCGCTTCAGTGCAAGTTCGATCCCCAGCTCCGGATGTGATCCACATGGCACAGCAGATCTCTCCTAACCCACCTACTGCTCCCCTCAGCATTGTACTTTGTCAATTTGCCTGTTCTGCTCCCTGTTCTGTCTCTGGTGAATCCTCTCACTGCCCCTGCCTCTCTGGCCTGTACCCCAGTTCTGCATGTATAAAAAAAATTAAAAAAAAAAAGAAAACAGCATGTAGTTCTTCAGAACTACATATAGTGATTATATAACCCAGTAATTCCACTCCTAGATATACGCTCAAGAAACTTGAAAACATATGCTTACACAAAAATCTGTAAATGAATGTTTATGGCAGCATTATTCATAATAACCAAAAAAGTGGGAATCATCTATATAATCCATCAACTGACAAATGGATAACAAAACATAGTATACAATGAAATATACAATGCAATATTATTCAGCCATGAAAAAGAAATTCAATATTGATTCACATTCTATCATGAATGTATCTTGAAAACCAGCTAAATGAAAGAAGCTAAACAGAAATGCATAGACTGCATGATGTAATCTATATAAAATATCCAGAATAGGCATATCTATAGAGACAAAAAGTGTATTAGTGGATTTCAGGGGCTAGCGGAAGAGGAAATGGGAATGACTGCTAAGGTATGTTATTTCTCTTTGAGGAAATGAAAATGTTCAGAATTTAGATAATGGTGATTGTGCTCAACTTTGACTAGTACACTTTAAAAGGGTGAATTTTATGGTATGTAAATTACACTCAATTACAGGAAAAGACATAAATGCTAAAGTGTGGGAGATCATTTTTCAACTTACTCTTAAATGTTTCTGAAGGGGAAGTTGTCTCTGGTGAGTCCTCTCACCACCCCTCTCCCCCATCTTTGGTCTATACCCCAGCTCTTCTATGCATAAATAAGTAAGTTTAAAAAAACTATTTGGAAGTTACTTAGAGAGATCTCAATTGTCCATTGCCATAACTACGAGCTCACTATGTACCTAGGTATAGGAAGTAAAGTCACTAAGCCATTAAATGTATCCAATTATAACTTAGTTTAATCACCTCTTCTGAGTCCTTATCAGAGAAACAATAAAACAGCTTTCTTAATTTTAACAAAACAAAAACTATAGTTCAGATTATTTATCTCTCAAGCACAGAAGACAAAGTGTCAAGTTAGTTGCAAATACTATACTTACTAATTGTTTGTTGTGCTGTGGCAGGGGACATGGCTGGGCACCAGTTGGAACCTTATATACTGGAGTTACTGATATGCTGGCAGGATGAGCACATATGAAGTGTACCTGCATAACCTCTACAGCTGGACTAGGATTCAGTACACCCGGGTGATTTCCAATTTTGAATGTCAGGACCTTTAAGGAAGGAAACATCAAAGCAGGATAACTGCAGGCAGATACTTGATGTCAGTTGTGCCAATAGAAATGTGACAATTATTCAAATTTTGATATAGAGTCCCATGAACATTATTATCAGACTAATCCCTTAAAAACACTCTAGTTCTTAATTATCTGTGATAAACCCAAATGCCCCCAAAAGAAAACGTGGTATATTTATACAATGGACTATTACTCAGCAATCAAAAAGGATAAACTCATGACCTTTGTCGCAACATAGATAGAGCTGGAAATATGCTCAGTGAAATAAGCCAGAAAGAAAAAGAATAATATCAAATGATCTCACTTATAGGAAGAATGTAGAGAAAACAAATAAGGAATCAGAAAAAAAAAAGTAACTATCATAAAGGAAAAATAAAAATCATCAGGGAACTATAGATTAGAGACATTCTGTAGGGGAGGAGGAGGAAGGCGGATAAGGACAGGAGTGGGTAGAGCACAAGTGACTATGGTGATGGTGCATGGGTGAACTGGTGGTGGGAATTTCATGGGGAAATCATATATTGTACAAAAATGAAGGATGCTGTAATGAACATAGTGAAAAAAATTTAAACTATTTGTGCTAAGAGAAACAATGTTTTCATGGAAATTTGAAAACAAAGGGAACATTATTTCCAGTCTTTTTCTCCACCAAATCTTTTGTTTAATAAAAAGTGAAAACTAATCAGATCAATTCATGACTGGTAGAAGTACTAATGCATAATAGACTGAAAACAAAAAGAAGTTAGGAAGTTTTAAAAGGAGATAATTAGGCCTAAAATTTCTAGTACTTAGTCATATATACAATAAAAGTCCCTCCTCTTAGTGATATATACAATAAAAGTCACTAGAGTTATTTTAAAAAGCTTCATGTAAAGTTTAAAGTATACATCACTTCTTTGTAGGCTAGTTAGCTGGTCTCTACTTAATGACCATTTAGTAAATTCTCAGTCCTAATCAAAATGCTAACCTTTATTCTGGTTTTGATAGAAGCAGAATATGGCTATAGATAGATCCATTACTACCCTAAAAATAGTCAAAACTAACTCAACTGCTAAAGAGCAACATACTTATTCTTATCAGAACAGATCTAGCTGTTTTTTCAAAACTGCAAACCACGGATGACACTCTGACTTTCCCTGTTTTGGGTTACCTGGAGTTGATAAACCAGATATCTTCTAGTTTAAGCAATACAAAAATGAATGTGATAAAGGGATCAAAAGAGTGTGAAATAAGTTTATTACTATACAAAAGAGTGTGAAATAAGTTTATTACTATAAAAAAAAGTTGAACCAGCTAGCGAACTGTTAGAATTCTTAGATGAGTAAGTGGAAACTTTTCAGTACATTTGAAGGATAGTAAAGTAAAAAAAAAATACTTTAACCAATAAGTAGAATTTTCCTATCTAGTTCATAAATTAAATCCACTGTAATTAGAAAAGAAATGGCTGGGAGTACAAAAGATTTGGAGTATTATTGCTAGAAGAAGTGTTCATAAAATAATATTTTCCTACTTGCTCCCCTAAATCCAGGCACAGGACTCTGTAAATATACTGGTTCTGTTTTCTCTTTGCTGGCAGCCGAACTTGTGTTATTTCAATTTTCTCTGCCTTCTCCATGCTCAGTTCCAAAAAGAATCGTGAGGGCTCCAAAATCCATGGGCGAGGCCCCCCTTCAAACACCATTTCCTTCACAGACTGCCATGTTACCAATGCCACTTCCACAGGGTTCAGCGCCTGATGACACATACATAAATTAATCCCTGGTTAGTTAGGGAATGAAAACATTTTCCAAAATGAAATTGATTATCTATGCTAGGAATGAGACTTTATTCCCACACTAAGAGATATGTGCATCACTTGAAATGCTTCTCAATCTCTGTACTATCAATATTTTATTTATTTAAAGATTTATTTATTTAGGCATGCAGTACTGGGGTACTGTCCAGAGGTACAGGAAGTGAGAGGATTCACCAGAGACAGAGTGGGGAGAAGAACAGGCAGGCTGACAAAATTCACTGCTAAAAAGAGAAGCCACAGCCGCTTCAGTGCAAGTTCAATTCCCCGCCTGCCCCGGAGGAGATCCACATGGCGAGGCAGACTCTCCTGACCCGCCCGCTGCTCCCCTCAGGAGTGTACTTTGTCGATCTGCCTGTTCTGTACCCCACTCTGTCTCTGGTGAATCCTCTCACCCTCCGCATCTCTGGCCTGTACCCCAGTTCTGTACAAATAAATAAATCAATCTTAAAAAAAAATCAAAGTAGAGGGACCCTCCTGGTGGCGCAGCGGGTTAAAACACTGCACTGAGAATCTAAAGCCGCTTCTGCATGAGTTCGATTCCCGCCTGCCCCGGAGGTGACCACATGGTGTGGCAGACCTCTCCTGACCCACCCGCTGCTCCCCTCAGCAGTGTACTTCGTCGATCTGCCTGTTTTGCTCCCCACTCTGTCTCTGGTGAAGCCTCTCACCGCCCCTGAGCCTCTGGCCTGTACCCCACCCAGTCTGTGTGCATAAATAAACAAATCTTAAAAAAAAAAAAAATCAAAGTAGAACTGTATCATGTACTGAAATGTAATATTGCTAACAAAGGTAGAACACCTTTTCTCAGCAGGTAAATGCAAAGATGTATGACCAAAGTACTAGGGAGGAAAAGAAGATCATCATCTAACTACTTTTCAGGATAGTTTTATTCAGGAACTCTGATTTGTGGGTATTCAATAAATGTGAAATAAAGCCAAGGATAATGATAGGGGAAAAAGCCCAATGACATGACAACTACAGTCAAGTAACTTTCACTTAATTAGGCAAATATGGTGATTCACCCACCTCAAGAATGAATGAAATATGCTCTAATCAGATATTGAATATCTATGCTATAAAATGTGCAATGAGGCCAATTTGAAATGTAAATTTTAATGAATATTCAATTTAAAATTAATAAACTTGGTTTTCTTCCTTCACTAGTGTTAGCTTTTTTACTATGGTGTCTTCTTATCCCAAGATGAATAGAGTCAAGATTTGTCAGATTTTCATGTAAACATCAGTTTTAGTTCCTGAAGGACACAAATATGTAGAAAGCATAGCAGGCATGCATGTGTTCTTTCTCTAGCTAACAAAAACCACTTTACTGAGAGAAAAAAATATACCAGCAGGCTGTTTTCTGCAGTCTTGGGTCTTGGACCTAGGATATGGGACCCAGACTCATGATCAATTAGGAAAGGTCTAGAGTTTCCATAGTTGGGCCTTCCTTTGCTCCTCAGACACAATGCTGAGTTCAGGGTCTATGCTCATATTCTAAGTTGCGGCTTGGTCATGGATTCACAAGACAGGTCTGCAAGCCCCACAGCCTTGTCGTGGAGGTGATCTCCCGGGGCAAGTCTGTATACTTGCGTGGAGACATGATGGACAACTTTGCTGTTGATGTCCATCTTGGTGAGGGCTGTTTGGGATAGATCCACTTGGCAGTAGGCTGCTAATGTTACCAGGTAGACGATGATGTCACTAAGTTCCTCTTGAAGGGCTGACCACACCCTGAGGGGCCACGATTGAGGGCCAAACTTCTCCTAGGGTTTACTGAAAGAGCTGTCAGCCTCCTCACTTCTCCCACATAGGCCAAGAGCAGGTTTTAAGGCTGGTGGAACTGGTGCCAGTGTCCCTCAGCAGCAAACTCAGCATGGAGATAGATTAGAGAGTGGACCCAAGGCTGAAGGTGAGCTGAGCGGCAGGCAGCAGCAGGGCCCCGGACTCTCTGCTTTTATTTTGAACCATCGCTTTCACAATGTCCAGTCATAATGGATCAATCCTTACTTCCCCTCTACCCCACAAAAAAATGACTGCTATGGTGAGAATCCATGGATATAAAGGATAAAAGATAATTGTGTTCTGGCCCTCCCTGGTGGCGCAGCGGGCTAAAGCACAGCACCGAGGAGCTAAAGCCGCTTCCGCATGAGTTCGATTCCCTCCTGCCCCGGAGGTGACCACATGGTGAAACAGACCTCTCCGGACCCGCCTGCTGCTCCCCTCAGCAGTGTACTTCATTGATCTACCTGTTCTGCTCCCCACTCTGTCCCTGGTGAATCCTCTCACAGCCTCTGGCCTGTACCCCACTTCTGTATGCACAAATAAATCTTTAAAAAAAAAAAAGATAATTGTGTTCCTTCCCTAGAACAGAAAGTTTTCCTTCAAAGTTTTTCAAAAGTTTACCAAAATTTTATAATTGGTAAACTTTTTTCACAAGCATTGTTTACATATAAGTGCATTTAAAAGTTCAAAAAGTATCTTAAGATTAGTGTACCTTAAGATGTATGTACCTTACTATATACAGTTTGTATCTAATTTAAAAAAGAAGAAAGGGGGAGATGTAAAATTTGCTAATAAAAACAAAGATATTCCTGTGGCTGGGCATGAGGGAGTAAAACCCCTGATGTTTAGGTTTGATGAGACAGAGATCTAAAAATGAAAGTGTGAGAAGAGAGCACAAATATCGCTGATATTTAATAAAGGCCATAAATAGTTAGGATGCCCAGTTTCCTTCCATGAAGTATCTCACCTTCAGTGGTTCATAGGCAGCAAATGTAGCACTGCTGTCCAAGTACTCTTCATATTCAGTCACACTCACTGTTATCAGAGTGTGGCCTAGAGATTTGGCTGTTATATGTGTACTGGAACAGTGTGCTGGTCCAGGTCTTTGAATACCTACAAATCAAAAAACTTGATTTTCGTAGGGTAAACAAGCAGTCAGTTCTCAGTGTAATCAATCTATAAAGATACAAGAATTTTAGTACATTATTTAAAAAAAGATTTATTTATTTATACATACAGTACTGGGGTATGAAGTCCAGAGGTTCAGGGGCGGTAAGAGGATTCACCAGAGACAGAGTGGGGAGCAGAATAGGCAGAGTGATGAAGTACACTGCTGAGGGAGCAGTTGGCGAGACAGGTGAGGTCTGCTACACCATGTGGATCACCTCCCTGGCCAGGGATTGAATTCATGAAGAGGCTACACCTAGCTTCGTCAAGCTACCCCAACTTGTGCCAGCAGGGAGGGTCTGAATTTCAGTACATTATAAAAACCACCTTGATCTCACATACTACTAGGCCCCAAAACTTTATATCAAGTTTATATGAAAATATGTTCTTTCTGCGCCTCCCTGGTGCAACAGGTTAGGACGCAGAACTGCAAGCTAGCCACAGCCACTTTAGTGTGAGTTCGATCCCTGGTCCTGGAGGTGATCCACATGGTGCAGCAGACCTCTACTGTCCCGCCCCCTGTCCCCCTCAGCAGTGTACTTCATCAATCTGCCTGTTCCACTCCCCACTCTGTCTCTGGTGAATCCTCTCACCGCCCCTGCACCTGCACCTCTTGTTTGTATCCCAGTTCTGTACGCATAAATAACTAAATCTTTAAAAAAGAGAAAATATGTTCTTTCTAATAATACATCTCATATAAGCCATAATTCCATGTACTCTGAGGCTATAAATATGAGCAAAGATCCTGATCTCAAGACAAAAAGAGTTTAATGGTGTAAGTGAACATTTACATAAATTTAAATATTGTTAGAAAATAATTATATAAGCTTAGAAAACAGAAAAATTACTTCCAGCTGGAAAGATCAAAGGTTCAGATATGTAGAGGAGAGTACTCAAGCTGAATAGGTAAGCAGAAATATAAATAAGACACAAGTATAAGAGGAGGTACATGCGAAGTTTTTTATATTTATGTGAAGTGTTTTTTTTTTAAGATTTATTTATTTATGCATACAGAACTAGGGTAGAGGTCAGAGGTGCAGGGGCAGTGAGAGGATTCACCAGAGACAGAATGGGGAACAGAACAGGCAGATCATGGAAGTACACAGCTGAGGGGAGCAGCGGGCGGGTCAGGAGAGGTCTGCCGCACCATGTGGGTTACCTCTGGGGCAGGTGGGGATCGAACTCATGCAGAATTGGCTTTAGCTTCTCAGTGCTGTGCTTTAACCAGCTGCGCCACCAGGGAGGGTACGAGAAGTTTTATATATATATATATATTTTTTACATTTTAAAAGGATCCATTTACTAAGAAAAGGAGAAAGAAAAGAGAGACACTGTTCCTTTCAGCAGTGTATTGCAGTGGAACTGCCTGTTTTGCTCCCTAACTCTGTGTCTGGTGAATCCTCTCATCTTCCCACACCTCTGGTTCTTATATGCATAAATAAATCTTAAAAAAAAAAGTATTCAGAACAGAATCTAACAAATAGTAAATATTAAGTAAATATGAGATGCTACTACTGTCATGAATACTGATGAAAAAACAATGGTGACCAGGATAATATGAAATTCAATACAGAAAATTACATAGGTCTGTATGGAGAGCTTATTTATATTATTTTTATTAGAAAAACGTTTCCTCTTTTTAAAGGAAAAAATATATATGTGTGTGTATATGTATATGTATGTATATTAGAACTATAGCCTACTTATTATTTTTAAAAGATTTTTATTTATTTATGCATACAGAACTGGGTGAAGGCCAGGTGCAAGGAAGTGAGGGTTCACTAGAGACAGAGTGAAGAGGAGGGGAACAGGCAGATCGATAAAGTACACTGCTGAGGAGAGCAGCGGGCAGGTCTGGAGAGGTCTGCTGCACCATGTGGGTCACCTCTGGGCTGGGATGAAACTCGCACTGAAGTGGCTGCAGCTAGCTTACAGTGCTGTGTTTTAACCCGCTATGTCCAGGGAGGGTCCACCTCTTTTTTTTTTAAAGATTTATTTATGCATGCAAGAAGTGAGGCATAGGTCAGAGGTACGTGTGAAAGAGAGAGCGGATTGATCAGACAGAGTGGGTAGCAGAACAGGTAGGTTGACTGAAATACACTGCTGAGGGGAGCAGGAGGTCAAGCCATGTGGGTCACCTCCCTGGCCAGGCATCTAACTGGTATTGCAGTGGCTGACAACTGTTTCACCGTGCTGTGCTTTAACCTGTTGCACCACCAGGGAGGGCCCTGTATTCCTCTTAGAAAGAGGTATGGAATGTGTATATATTAAGGAAAGAGGGGAAGAACTTGAGGACTGAAAACAGAAGACCTCACTAGGAGTTGAAAAATAATAATGTCTGGCCAAAATTAACCCTGCTCGTATTATTCAATTCTTTGCCTTTTTTCTATTTTACAACACCAACTACAAGGCAATTTGACTACAAGTCCACAGAATAAAGGAAAGAATTTTAAAGAAAGGTAGTCATTTTGCAATATTACAAATGTTCATTATGCTGTACACTTGAAATTAAAATAATGTTATATGTCAACCACCCCTCAAATTTAAAAAAGAAAATATATTAATTTAGACTATAAATTGTAATTTCTGAATTAATGATTGTTCCTTTAATTCAAAGACATAGAAAGGAGAAAATTAACAAAGTACTTTTACCTTCTTTGAAACGAGTAAAGACTCCTTGCTTATCCATATTAAGAGTCAAAGATAAATGAGAACAGTCTGTGAATGGTACAGCCTCTTTGGTCTCCTTATTTATGTGATACATTGCAATGGGGACTTCTACAATCTGGCCAATCTCCACATCAGCATGAAATGGTAACAGTTCCATTTTGTTCAGTTTCAGGACATATATCTGGAAGGGGAAAAAAATCACCTTTCAAGAAGTTATGTTTGATAAGTCTTAGAAGAATACATTCCTTAAATATTTAAAGGCAAACATACATGAACATACTTATTGCTTTTATACAAAAACATACACCATACACTGTGTGTGTATGTGTATGTGTGTATGGATGGCAAGTGTTGAATATGTCACTCAGTTCAATCCTTAATTGATTTCTCTAAAGCATCTAAAACAATATAGCAGGGATCTGGCAAATTACAACTCATTTTTTTTTTTAAAGATTTATTTATTTGTGCATACA
>NW_004567141.1:3561593-3565648 GCF_000260355.1 Condylura cristata
AAGTGGCATAAGCTTCTCAGTGCTGTGCTTTAACCCACTGCACCACCAGGGAGGACCTATACTTTCTAATCTAATCTAATATACTTTAATCTTTTCTAATCTAATCTAATATACTAATCTAATCTTTTAATCTAATCTAATATACTAGTATATATTACCACTATCTTTCAATCCTCTTTTTGTTAAGTATTATAGTTATTATCTAACTATAAAATGAGGTATCTTTCTAAACATAAACTTTACCAAATTATTGATGTCACTATAATCTATATTGGCTCGCCACTGTCTACAGAAGGGGTCAGCAAATGTTTTATGTAAAGGGTCATATAGCAAGTTCTAGGCATTGGGGGTTTACATGGTTTCTCTGGCAGCTAGCCAACTCTAGTTGTGACCTGAAAGCACCTAAAGATATTATGCAAATAAGTTAGAATAACTACATTCAGATAAAATGCTATTTCCCCAAAAAGCAGCAAGCTGTGTTTCTGACCCTTACACCTTAGTTTCACACTATGCTTC
Organism: Condylura cristata; assembly: GCF_000260355.1. Lineage (NCBI taxonomy): Eukaryota > Metazoa > Chordata > Mammalia > Eulipotyphla > Talpidae > Condylura > Condylura cristata. The sequence continues at coordinate 3,562,110 of NW_004567141.1, forward strand.
AAAATCATATTCAAATTCCCACCTTTTCATGATAGGCTCAAGGATTTTTCTTTTATAAACTAACAGTATTTTTACTATACAATTCAAGTACCTCTCAATTATGTATTGCCTTTAAATGCCTCACATATAATTTCTTTAAAATGTTATTTAGCTTTTCATGTGAATATAACTAAATAGACTAGATATATAAAGTATTTATGTAGACTTTAGTGTCTCTATAGTAGTGGTGATAGGCTCTTTGTTTGAATGTCCCATAATATAACACCTAGTACCTAGGGGTACTCAACAAATATTCACTGAATGATAATAAAATGCAAAGTCCTGCAGAAAACAATACACACTAGTATATTACAATTGGGAAAAATAGAAAATGTTATTTAAAACAATAAAAAATGTCTTCTATCTTTTATAAACAAGACTGGTAAAAACATGAAATCAGAAGGAACTTACTATAAAGGTCACACATATATAATAACAAAGTGCAATAACAAATATTGGTAACATTAAGTAGATAGGTAATGTTAACATTCACGTTAGACACAATGAAACAAACATAGATATTAAGTTATTCTCTATATACAGAACTGGGGTACAGGCCAGAGGCTCAGGGGCGGCGAGAGGCTTCACCAGAGACAGAGTGGGGAACAGAACAGGCAGATCAACGAAGTACACTGCTGAGGGGAGCAGCGGGCGGGTCAGGAGAGGTCTGCCACACCATGTGGTCACCTCCGGGGCAGGCGGGAATCGAACTCATGCAGAAGTGGCTTTAGCTTCTCAGTGCTGTGCTTTAACCCGCTGCGCCACCAGGGAGGGCCTGAACATCATTTTTAAATAGCCAACTGGAAGTATGAAAAATCTCTTTATATACATATGTACATATATATTTAATTTTATTTATTCATTTTTGTGTAGAACTGTGGTATAGGCCAGAGGTGCAGGTGATTAGAGGATTCACTAGACACAGAGTAGGGAGTAGCAAAGATGGATTTACTGAAACACACTGCTGAGGGGAGCAGTGGGTGAGACAGGGAGGTCTGCTGTGCCATGTGGGTCACCTCCCTGGCCAGAGACTGAACTCAGGCCACAGAGGTCATAGAGCTGAGACTTAACCCATAAGCCACCAAGGAGGCCCTGAAAAAATTCTTAATGTGCTACTGTACTTGAATTTAGATAGTAGTGTCTCAGTGGGAGTGGGGGGAAAGAATGATCAAGAAGGTTCTTTGGAAGTTGTTTACCTTAATTTCTCCATATCGAAAGGGATTTTGAACATCTCGGGCCAAAACAGTACTGTTCCCCCAGATGTGACCTGCAGTCACCACTCCTTTGGTAGTTACCATGGCCACTGTTTCATTAGAAGAGGTCCAGGTGAAGTTGCCACTGCCACCTTCTACCTGTGAAAAAATACAACTTTATATTTAATTCCTCTGGGAGAAAAATGAAATTTAAGTGAATATGTAAATTCTGATAGCTGAAGTAAAGTTTAGGAAATAATAAAACTATATAATAAGTTCGTTCTGGGCACATTAAGGAACTGTTGCTTTAATAAAGTCGCAATATGGCCAAGAGAAATACTAACGGAAGTTATATAAATATATAAATGGCAGTATCATAAAATGTTAAAAAGGGGCATAAGGGAACTTGACAAAACTTTATAAAACTTACAAGACAGCATACATGGAAAAGAATACATCATTTTGTTATAGATGATGACATTTAATAACATGATTTGGTTGTCATGTTATGATTTGCCAAAAACTAAGTTATACTATTAGAATTATGGGGAAATAAATTTTAACATTAACCAAATTTCACAAATTAAGCAATCAGAGAATCTGGCTTATCTCTGAATTCTCATATTAAAATATGAATTCTCATATTAAATTCTCACTGTACCTGTACTTTATAACGATATAACATTCCAGTAGAATGATGAGGAAATGCCAGAAAGTTGGGGGTAAGCTTGATGGGAAAATAAATCTTCACTTCTTGCTGATGAATGATTGGAAATTTTATAGGCTTAATACTTTTATCCTATATATCAGGGGGAAAGGAACAAAACAGATTTTTAAGGACTGTTCTTACAGTATACATTCATATTCAAAGCATCAACAGAACCGTGTGCTAATGAATTACTCGGCCGCTATTATCCTAAGATCAAAGCTCAACAAAAACAGTATAATATAAAAATAGAAGGGGCCTCTCTGGAGGCCTGTGGGTTAAGTCTCAGTGCTACCACCATGATGGCCCACCAAGATGGCCTGAATTGATTCCCTGCCAGGGGACAAAGCTGTACATAGGTACAGCTGACCTCTCCAGTCTCACCTGCTGCTCCCTTCAGTAATGCATTTCAGTAGATCCACCTGTTCTGCTCCCCACTCTGTCTCTGGTGAATGCTCTCACCTCTGCACCTCTGGCTACCCCTCAATTCATTCATGCATGCATAAATTTTTTTTTAAATCTTTAAAATAAGAAAGGGGAAAAAGCTATATACCTTCAAGAACATATGTAAAAATCGGTAACACATTTTTTAAATTTTTGTGTTTTTGTTATTTTATAATACAATTTTACAAATTAAATTCAGCAATGTATAAGACAACAACAAACTATGAAGAGGAATTCAGCTTATCCCAAGAGTGTTAAGAGACTACACAAGCAAGTCCATGTCCATAGAAGTAGAATGGCATTGACTAAATTTAGCATCAACTCATGATAGGAATTCTCAACAAACTAGGAATACAAAAAATTTCTTCAATCTAAGGATGAACATCTACACAAAAACCTACAGATAATATCATACTCAATGGCAGAAGGTGGAATGCTTTTCCTTTAACATCGGTAATAAGACAACCATACTCATTCTGTCTATTATAGAAGTTGTAGGCAGTGCAAAAAAAAAAAAATGAACTAAAAAACATAAAAATTGGAATGAAGAAGATAATTTTTTTCTTATTTACATACAAATAATTGTATATGTAGGAAATCCTAAGGAATCTATAAGAAATTACTAGAACTAGTAAATTAAGTAAGGTTTCAAGATTCAAGGTAATATACAAAAAAAAAAGTCTACATTCTAGTAATAAAAGCAGAAATTAAAAGTAATTTTATAATAGCTAAACATACACAGGGACAAATTTAACAAAGTATGTTCAAGATATACATAATGAAAACTACATTACTGAAAAAATTCTAAGTAAGTGGAAAGAATGAACATATTGATAAATTTCAATAAAAAATTCTGGCAGGTAGATGTCTACAAAACAAGCAAAGTAGTGATAGTAACTTGTCCATCCATAGAAACACCATTTAAAAAAACAAAACCCAAAATTGTGAGGGTAAATTTTTGCTGGAGTTCTGGAAAATATAGCAATCAAGTAAATACTGAATCAAAGAAAAGGTGATTTAAACACAACTTTAAAGAAAATCTTTGTTAAGGGGCTGCAGCCACTGCAGCATGAGTTTGATTCCCAGCCAGGGAGCTGACCCACATGGTGCAGCAGACCTCTCCTGTCTCATCCACTGCTCCCCTCAGCAGTGTATTT
>NW_004567141.1:3566898-3573090 GCF_000260355.1 Condylura cristata
AAAAAAAAAATAATGGATGAAATGTCTCAAACATGGGTCCTCCCTGGTGGCGCAATGTGCTGAAATGCAGCACTAAGAAGCTAACTGCAGCAGCTTCAGCAGTTTAATCCCCTTGGGGGGGGGGAGGGTGACCCACATGGCACAACAGACTTTTCTTGTCTTGCCCACTGCTCCCCTCAGCAGCACACTTTATCAATTTGCCTGTTCTGCTCCCCACTCTGTCTCTGGTGAGTTCTCTCATCGTTCCTGCACCACTGTCCTGTACCCCAGTTCTGCATGCATAAATAAATAAGTCTTAAAAAAAAAGAAAATGTCTCAAACTTGATCAGAGACATGATGTACATATCCAAAAGGTACATGAACTTCGAAGAGGATAAATATAGAAATTTCATGTGAAGATACATGATAAACTGTCAAAAGGCAAGGAGAGAATTTTGAAAGCAACAAAAAAAAAGAGTGCTTATATACATGTATTCTTCAAAAAGATTAACATCTAATTCTCATGAAATATCATGGAGACCAGTAAGCAGTGGGATGTCATATTTAAATTGCCACAGAAAAACATTCAAGCAATAATTCTGTATCTGGTAAAAGGAGCCTTTAAGCCTGAAAGAGAAAGAAAGATATTTCAAATACAGTACATAGTCAGGAGAACTGCCTTGTAAAAAATGCTAAAGGAAGTCCTTCAAGTTGAAATGAAGGACACTAGACAGTAACTCAAAACATTATTAAGAAACAGAACATGGACTCTTCTTGGTGGCGCAACGGGTTAAAGCTCCACATTATGAAGCTCTCCAAAGCCACTGCAGCATGAGTTCAATTCCCAGCCAGGAAGCTGACTCACATCTAGCATGGCAGACCTCTCCTGACCCACCCGCTGCTCCCCCCAGCAGTGTGTTTCAATAGATCTGCCTATTCTGCTCCCCACTCTGTCTCTGGTGAATCCTCTCACCCACCACACCTCTGGCCTGCACCCCAGTTTTGTAAGCATAAATAAATAAACATTTAAAAGAAAAGAAAAGCAGAACATTGGTAAAGACAACTACATAGGCAAGTACAAATATTATATTTTAGTTTATAAGTCCTCCTATTCCTTTTCATTATTTAAAAACCAAATGGATAAAAATATGTTTTACTTAAATGTTAAAGGACTTACATAAAATATCTTCTTCAGGACCTCCCTGATGGTGCAAGGGGTTAATGTGTAGTTATGAAGTTATGACAATATCTGCAGCCACTACAACATGAGTTTGATCCTTGGTCAGGGAGCTGCCCACATGGTGCTGCAGACCTCTCCTGACCCGCCCGCTGCTACCCTCAGCAATGTACTTCAGTGAATCTGCCTGTTCTGCTCCCTATTCTGTGTCTGGTGAATCCTCTCACCTTCCTGTACCTCTGGCCTGTACTCCAGTTTTTGTATGCATAAATAAATCTTTTTTTAAAATCTTCAAGTATAATAGAATGAAAATAGAACTCAGAGAAGCAAACTGGACAACTCACAAATATATGGAAATTAAACAATATATACTAAGAAACAATGGATCCAAGGAGAAATTATAAGAACCATTAGAAAACAATTTGAGGGGCCCTCCCTGGTGGCACAATGGGTGAAAGCACAGCACTATGGAGCTGTCGCAGCACCAGTTAGAGACCCAGCCACTTCGCGCGGCAGACCTCTCCTGTTTTGCCAGCTGCTCCCCTCAGCAGAATATTTCAGTCAGTCTCCTACTCTGTTCCCTGCTCTCACAGCCCCTGCACCTATAGCCTGTACCCCATTCTGTATGTATAAATGAATAAAAATTAAGAAAAAAAGAATTTGAAATGAATGAAAATAAAAACACAACATGGCGAAACTTTTAGGGCACAGTGAAATTAATGCTAGAGGGATACTTTAAACATTTAGATTGAAAGCTTTAAACATTTAGATTGAAATAGAAAAAAAATCAAATTAAAAACCTGAGTACATATCTTAAAAAATTAGAAAAAGAATAAATTAAATGCAAACTAGCATAAAAAAGGAAATAATAAAAGACTATAGCAGAATTAAGGAAAATAGAGACTAAAAATAGAGACAGAAAACTAGAAGCTGGTTCTTTTAAAAGATCAATAAAACGTTACCTAGAATATCTAAAGAAAAGAGAAAATATTCAGAATTACTAAGAGCATCAGTGAAAGTAGAGTCTTATAGAAATACAAAAGATTATAAGAGAATAATATGAACAATTGTCTACCAATTGTTGTGCCACCAGGGAGGGCCCTGAGTTCGGAGTTTAAACATAATACTTTTTTTTTAAGATTTATTTATTTTTGCATACAGAACTGGGGTACAGGCCAGAGGTACAGGGTTGGTGAGAGTCTTCACTAGAGATAGCATGGGAAGCAGAACAGGCAGATCAATGAAGCACACTGTTGAGGGGAGCAGTGGGCGGTCAGGAGAGGTCTGCCACGCCATGTGCCACGCCATGTGATCACCTCCCCCAGGGGGCAGGGATCAGATCAGACTCATGCTGAAGTGACTTTAGCTTCTCAGTGCTGTGCTTTAACCTGCTGCGCCACCAGGGAGGGCCTAAACATAATATATTTTAGGGAACCCTCTTACACAGCTGGTGGGAACGCAAATTGGTACAACCACTATGGAAAGCTATGTGGAGCCTCAAATGAAAACACAAAAACAAAAACAAAAACCACGTATCCCCCATATGACCCAGAGACCCAGAGATTCCACTATTAGGAATCTACCCAAAGGACACAGAAACATTAATTTTAAAGGAAACCTGACCTCCTATGTTCACTGCAGCATTATTTCAATAGGTAAGATATGAAAACAACCCAAGTGCCCCAAAAAAGATAAAATACATAAAAAGAAAAATATCAGATGGGGGGTGGACCTCCCTGGTGGTGCAACAGATTGTAGTCCAGCACTATGAAGCTATCTGCAGCCACTGCAGCAGGAGTTAGATCCCTGGCCAGGGAAGTGACCCACATGGTACAGCAGACTTCTCCTGTCTGGCCCACTGCTCCCCTCAGCAGTGTGCTTCAATCAATCTGCTTGTTCTGCTCCCCACTCTGTTTCTGGTGAATCCTTTCACACACACATCCCCACACACCTCTGGCCTGTATCCCAGTTCTTGTATGCATAAATAAATACATTTAAAAAATATATATGTATACCAGATGGTTTCACTTATAAGAAGAATATAGGGGAATTGAACAAAGGGTCAAAAAAAAAAAAGGCAAAACTTTCAGGTAAACTACAGACCTGAGGCATATAGAATAGGGGGTAGGCAAAAGACACAAAAACACTGATTGAAAAAGACACCTGCACCCCCATGTTTATTGCTGCTTTATTTACAATTGGAAAAACATGGAAGCAGCCCAAATGCACAAAAGTAGATGACTGGATAAAAAAGATGTGGTACATATATACAATGGAATATTACTCAGCAACCAAAAAAGAGAAACACATGTCTTTTGTAGCAACTTAGATGGAGCTGGAAAAGATCATGCTCAGTGAGATAAGCCAGAAAGAGAAAGGAAAATACCGGATGTTTTCGCTCACAGTAGGAGTATAATGGACCAGGTGAGAAAATAACAAGAATAATGAACAGCCAAATACCAAAGACATTTTGCGGGGGTAGGGTGGGGAATGGGATAAAAAACGGGGGTGTGGCGAGGGAAGTTCACAGGATTATGGTGATGGCACACGGGTGACTTGGTGATGGGAAACCTGCGGGAATTACAATTGAGATGGGAAAAAAAATGTACAAAATGATATAAAAATAAACTGTTATAAAATTTTAAAAAAAGAATAGGGGGTAGGAGGGAGGGCTCAAAATAGAGCAGGGAGAAGCACAAAGGATTATGGTGACAGTTCATGGGTGATGTGGTGGTGGGAGATTTATGGGAACTACAACTGAAAACAGAAATCAAATATTGTACAAAAATGAAAAACAATGACAGAAAATAAAAGTTAAAAAATACATTTAAAAAAAGATTTATTTATTTACACATACAGAACTGAGGTACAGGCCAGAGGTGTAGGGGGTGAGAGGATTCACCAGAGACAGAGTGGGGAGCAGAACAGGTGGATCGTGTGAAATAGAGGGGAGCAGTGGGCCAGACAGGAGAAGTCTGCTGTGCCATGTGGGTCACCTCTCTGGCCAGGGATCTAACTCCTGCTGCAGGGCTGTGGAGAGCTTCATAGTGCTGCACTTTAACCCATTGTGTCACCAGGGAGGGCCCTAAAAACAATACTTTTTAAATAGTAGGATCTGTGAGATTAAAGAGTGATTTCATAATAGGGTCAAACTGTTAGAAATATCAAAACAGTGGATTTTAAAAATCACTGCAGGGCATCTCTGGTGGCGCAAGGGGGTTAAAGCGCAGCACTATGAAACTATCTGTAGCCACTGCAGCAGGAGTTTGATTCCCTGACCAGGGAGCTGACCCACCTAGTTCAGCAGACCTCCTCTGACCCACCCGCTGCTCCCCTCAGCAGTGTATTTCAGTGGATCTGCATATTCTGCTTCTCACTCTGTCTCTGGTGAGTCCTCTTACTCTTCCTACTCCTGGCCCACACCCCCATTCTTATATGTATATGTAAACAAATCTTAAAAACAAAAACCAAAATATAATCTGGTGAAAGAAGCAAATAATGTCCACAAAGATGATGAATACTAATATCTGGAAAGTCCAGGGAGCTCTGAGAAGATATGAAAGGGAAACTATGCATGAGGAACTTATGTTTAAACTGGACCTGCACATTTAAGTAGGGGGATGTACTGCAGACAACATAAAATAGAGGCAAAAAGGAACAGGGAGCTTTCTAGGAAATTAAAAGTCCATATATCTGAGGCATATAAGAGAAAATGGCAAAATCTGAGGTTGGAAAATTATCAGGGGCTTAGCATTTAAATACTCAAATGCCTACAGTACTAGGAATAATGCAAATAGCTTTATTAAGCTGACTATGAAGTGCAAGGAATGGCAGGAAGCAAAGAAGCCAAAAAAGTGTAGTCCAAATGGTGTAGCCACTATCTTTTCAAGCTGATCACTATCAGATTTGTATATTATTCTAGAGAATCTGAAATGTCAGCTTTTATTTGAAATTTTCCCAATTAAAAGGAAATCTGCCCGCTAGAATAAAAATCAAGACTAAAAACTAAGATAAGCAGGTCACCAGTTTTTGATAACAGTTATAACAGGTCCTATAGAACCATTATCAAGAAGTTAGACTTTACCTTAAAATCAGTAGGAAGCCATTAAAGTAAATTAAATAGTCAATGCATAATAATCTTTATAGGTTTTGGAATACTATTCTAAGCACTATTGGAAACAGGAATACCAGTTAAGAAACTACTATAAAAATCTACGTGAAAGCAGTGGGGGGGAGTAAGAAATGGATGAGTGACATGTAGAAGAAATGATGCAGAACTCAATAATGTATTGAATATACAAGGTGAGAAAGAAGGGTGAGGTGGATTTTGTCTTAAGAAACTGCATTAAAGGGGCCTCCCTAACAACACAAGCAGTTAAGCTGCAACACTATGAAGCAATCTTCAGTCACTGTAGTGTGAGTTTGATCCCCAGCCAGGGACTCACATGTCACAACAGCCCTCTCTTGGCCCACCAGATACTCCACTCAGCAGTGTATTTTACTCAGTCCACCTGTTCTGCTCCCCACTCTGTCTCTGGTGAATCCTCTCATCCCCTGCACCTCTGGCCTGTACCCCAGTTCTTCTATACATAAATAAATAATCCTTAAAAAAAAAAAGAAATGCATAGAAGGATCACTGGAAAGAAAGTAGGATTGGAAAAGGGGGATACATTGGACAAACCACTGAAAATCAGATACTTAGGAATCAGAAATTTTAGAATCATTACAAACAGATTCCTTCCTTATTTCTATAACTAGTAACTCCATTTCTGGTATTACTTCTGGAAATTAACCAAAGGGAAAAAAACTGTACAATGATATTTAGCTATGCCATTTATAATAGTAAAACACTGAAAATAATGCAAAAGTCCAAGGTTGGAGCATGGCCTTTTAGAAAAGCAACTTATTAACTTTTTGGAAATGTGCCTATGAAATAATTTTTTAAAAGATTTATTTACTGGCCCTCCCTGATGACGCAGAGGGTTAAAGCACAGCACTGAGAAGCTATAGAGCCACTTTCGCATAAGTTCAATTCC
>NW_004567141.1:3573435-3587010 GCF_000260355.1 Condylura cristata
ATAGCAGCAGGCAGGACAGGAGAGGCCTGTTGCACCATGAAGGTCACCTCCTTGACTGGGGATCTAACTTGTGCTGAAGCAGCTGAGGCTAACTTCATAGCACTAGGCTTTAAGCCATTACACCATCAGGGAGGGCCCTTGAAATAATTTTTTTTTAAAGATTTATTTATTTATATACGCAAGAGCTGGGGTATTGGCTAGAGTTGCAGGGGGTGAAAGGATTCACCAGAGACAGAGTAGGGAGTAGTACAGGCAGATATACTGAAATACACTGCTGAGGGGAGCAGCGGGATAGATAGGAAAGGTCTGCTGTGCCATGTGGGTCCCTGGCTGGGGATCAAAATCATGCTGCAGTGGCTCTGGATAGCTTCATGGTACTGTGTTTTAACCCCTTATGCCACCAAGGAGGCCCCTGAAATAACTTCAAAGGAATTCCACAATAACCACAAATGCAGTATGTGTAATAACAAAGACTGGAATAGGAAAATGTGGATAGGTATAAGCTACTGAATATACTATTTTTTGGTGTGTGTATGAAAGATGAGTGTGGAATATGCCGTAAGATCAATTTACAAATTAACAAGTCAGTCAAACCTCATTACTATTCTTAAGATTCAAAGGATGTAATTCCTACCTGGGAAATGATGGAAGTCAGGGATGCATTTATTACCACAACACCATCTTTTAGAGTTTTTACTACATGGTAAGATCCATTTGGAGTAGTTAGCTGCTCTTCAAAGTACTCCTGTGGAAACTGGTACATGATCCTGAGATTCTGAAAATCAGCCCAATAGCAACACAATTCTGAAGAAATGTTTTTCCCACATTAAAGCCATTTAATCCCAAAGCATAAAAACAAAACAATGCAAAAAACCAAAACTAAACCAAAAATACTATGTGTCCAAGGGATAAAGAAATAAAAACAAAATCTTTGCTTTCATGCTTGGAAATTCTAAGTTGGAAAGTGTACTTTTTCATGGTACTAGTTTTTGAATGTTTCATTAGTGGAAAGTAATCAGAAACAACTTATGCAAATTTTAGTGTAATTTGTATCATTCCATAAATTAACATCTCTCAGAGAGGGGGAAATGTATGTTGGAAAGTAGTTCATTTCATGTCTGATGTTCACACAACTACTCTTACCACTATAAAACTGTGGTAACCATTTCTGAAGTAAAGCTGTAGAATGAGGATTCCTTCCCAAGTATTAACACTGGTGCACTCTTCAACTCATTTCTATAATTCTGACCAAATTAAATCTTTATTATCTGGTCTACCATTCCTCAAGGAAAACTACTTAAAATTTAAAAAAAAAAATGTGACTTGCATCTCCAAAGATAAAATTTGGAAGCAAAAACAACAAAAAGGAAGCCTTCCTAGCCAGAAAGATGACCCATTCAAAGAATTATTCATACAAGGGGATAGAAAAAATCCAAAAGAGATACTCACATCTGAAATATAGACCTTTGTGCCGCTTTTATCAAACACTTCCACAGTAGTGATATACACCTGCCCAACTTCCAGACTCCACCGGTCTCCAGGCTGGACTGTATATCCTATACAAAAACCAAGAAACAAAAATAAAATAAATAGGTCAACATTTTTCTATAATGAATTTAAAAATATATAAAATTTAATGAAATTATTCATAGAGCAAAAATTGCTAAGAGAGAGGGTTCCAAAGTAGATCCTCTATCAAATTGCACAAGAATTTGGGTTTCTAAGATTCTAGCTTCATTTACTTATCACAGGTATAAAGAAATACTCTCATTTATATCTACATATGAAACAAACCACAATTTTAGCTCATTTCTAATGTGTCAGGCAATATATTCGCTTCTGTCAGTCAGATTTTTTTAAAGATTTATTTTTACTTATTTATGCATACAAGAACTGGAGTGTAGGCTAGAGGTGTAGGGTGTGGGGACGGTTAGAGGATTCACCAGAGACAGAGAGGGGAGCAGAACAAGTGGATATACTGAAATACACTGCTGAGGAGAGCAGCAGGTTAGACAGGAGAGGCCTACTGGGCCATGTGGATTAGCTTTCTGGCCAGGGATTTAACACCTGCTGCAGTGGCTGGTGACAGCTTGATAGTGCTGAGACTTTAACCCCTGCACCACCAGGGAGGCCCAGATTTGTTGTTTCATACACACTAAGAATATACTTTCAGGGATCATCTCTATATGGCCTAAGAACATTAGGATTCTTGTTTTTCTTGCATAAAATCTCTTTTCCAAATCCAAAATTATATTATGGATTTAACTTTTTTTTTTTTACAATTTGTTACAAGATCCTTTACTACTGAAGAGAGCATTTAACTTGAACAGTGGGAGAAAATATTCCAGAGTAAGATTGAATTTGAAGTTAGTTAAGTCACAAAATGAAGATTAAAGAAATGTTACAATTTTTAATGCACTCATTTTAGTGATATGAATTTTTGGCTATTCAGTTTTCTGAAAGTTAGTATCTGAAAATACCTAAATATCCAGGTTCTACGACATATATGGTACAATTTGGTAGTCCAGACACAAATCGCATATGAACATCTTAATTTTTGCTTAAGGAAATCATATGAGCTCAAGTTGGATGAAAACAGAAATGTGAACTGCCAAAGAATTAAAAAAAAATTCAATTTTTTAGTATCATTTGTAAAGAAAAAATTTAACTGTGTATACTTCTGAGAAAAGTCTGAGGGACTCAGTCATTATAGGACATAAGTATTCTTGAATTTCAAATTTGAAGACAATGGAATGAAAGGGAAAAGATCATGCTCTGTGATTTTAATATAAGCACAACTCAGAGATGTTGCTGGCTCAGCTCTAGACCATGTCAATGAGGAGAGTACAGAAATAAAACGAGTCACATGATTCTTTTTTTACTTCCCAGTGCATATAAAAGCTATGTTCACACTACTCTGTAGTTTAGTAAATGTACAATTGTGGCTAAATGAAAATAAACAAACAAAAAAATGCATATACCTTAATGTAGAAATACTTCATCGCTTAAAAATGCTAATCATAATCTAAGCTTTCAGGGAGTTATAATCTTATTGCTGGTAGAGCGCTTTGTAAAAAGCATTACCTGCAAAGTGCAATGAAGCAAAACACAACAAATAAGATATCCCTATATTCATTTTGTTTTCTCCAACAAAATTCTTACGTAGGACCCCAAAAGGAGGAGCAGTGCAAGGTGGCATCTCTCTGGTTGAAGAAATGAACAGTGTGCAATGGAGAGACAGGAAAGGGCATACCTTGCCATCCAGCATAGCAACTTGCTTTGGCTCTGCAGACAATTCAAAAAATCACTAATTGATTTTCTATGATCTTCAGTATATCCTTAATACCAAACTTACTTGCCAAAAAGATGCATCTAGGTCACTTACTCATCACAGAACCCACTGTCTCGTTCAGTTACTTTGCTATTGTTTATTGTCTTTTGTCTTTTTTCCATTTTTTTCTCTCCCTTTGTATTTTAATACAAATCCAAATTTAGTCTATTATTTGTCAATATAGAATATAACTAGTAATACATCACCCTCTCAAAAATAGACTACATACAAAATCTAAGAATAAATTATTTCTGTTCTGAGAACAATATAACTTAAATGACTGAACAGAAAATACTCATTAATTCAAAGTATATTAATTAGAAGTCATGGCCTAGGCTACAATTTATCACTGTCTTATCTATAAAGATATTGGAAGTAAAATTATATTAAACCTTAAGGGATTAAAGCTGCTTCAGTACTCCTGTAAATGAGCCATTTATTATATATAAATATATAGTACATAATATATATTTATTGACATAATTTAAAGCTTTTATCTATTTATTAAAAACTGTATAGGCAACTATAGATTTGGATCTGACATCTACTCTAATATAACATTCATAAAATAAAAGAGAAGGAAATTCAGAAATATAACATTCCCTTCATTTTACAAATGAAAAAACAGATCTCAAAAGGTCTCTAAACCAATTCACTCCTCTATTATCAGAATAAGTATCTTCCTTCTATCTAATTCTTCCACCTGCTCAGAATCTCATTTTCCCTTACCCTCCCAAAAACTTGCTCCATCAATAGGCCTTCTTTTTCCCCTTTTCTCTGTCATCTCTCTGTGTTTAACATATAGACATATTCAAGTTTCTCCTGTTAAGAAGAGTCTTCCTTAATCTTTTTCAAACTTCTACCTTGTTTTCAAAACCAAGCTGTTTCTTATTGATTAAATCCAGGACTTCCAGTTACTACAGGCTTTTGGTCTTTATCTCTGCCTATTTCAACTGAGAAACATTGTCTTAGCAAATTCTTCACTCAGCTAACAAGAAATTCCTTCTTCCTGGCATTATTATTATTTTTTAGACCTTCTTTCTGGGCCTCCTGTAGAGTTTCTTACCTTCCATATAAATCTTAAGATCTGGTGCTACACTTTGTTTTCTTCTCTTATTTATTTATTTATTTTTTAAGATTTATTTGTGCATACAGAACTGGGGTACAGGCCAGAGGCTCAGGGGTGGCGAAAGGCTTCACCAGAGGCAGAGTGGGGAGCAGAACAGGCAGATCGACAAAGTACAATGTTGAGGGGGGCAGCGGGGCGGGTCAGGAGAGGTCTGCCACACTATGTGGTTGCCTCCGGGGCAGGCGGGAATCAAACTCATGCAGAAGTGGCTTTAGCTTCTCAGTGCTGTGCTTTAACCTGCTGCGCCACCAGGGAGGGCCCTTCTTCTCTTATTTTATATACTTTCGTGGTGCTTTTATCTACAACAGCTTCAACTATCACCTACCCGTAAACTGATAACTTTTACTTTTTATCTTTTAAAGATTTGATTTATGCATACAAGAACTGGGGTATAGGCCAGAGGTGCCGGGGATGATTCAACAGAGACAGAGTGGGGAGCAGAACAGGCAGATCCACTGAAATACACTGCTGAGGGGAGCAGTGGGCGGGACAGGAGAGGTCTGCTGTCATGTGGGTCCCCTACGTGGTCAGGGATCAAACTCATGCTACAGTTGCTGTGGGTAGTTTCATAGTGCTGTGCTTTAACTCAGGGAGGGCCCTAAACTGATAACTTTTAATTACCTATCTTCATTCTGAATTTTCCTCCTCTAGTCACATTATAAAAAAATGTTTCCAGTTGCTATAACCTTTCAGGTTTTATCTTTATCATAGTCTTCATCTATGCCTATTTCACCTGAAGATTCACTTTATAAATTCTTAAATTGGTTACTATGAAAACTTCTCTCTTCTAGTTTTACCACTACTTTTTAAACATTCACATAAACTAACATGATTGTACAAGAAATACTGTACCTTTCAAGCCTAATAGTTCTTACTCAGAGTAAGCCAACTAGGTCCTGTATAATTTATTCCCTCCCCTACCCTGCTAATGCTCTTACATTTCCCCAACGTTCTACACTTCAGCCTTAGTGTCTTCCTGGTTTGTCTTAAAAATGGCAAACATGCTTCTGCTTTAACCTTTGCTACTGCTGTTTCCTCTTCCTGGAAAGAATAAATATCTGCATGACTCATTGCTTCAACACCACCTTATCAGAGAAGAAGTCTCTAGCTATTCTAAGTAATCTCTATCGCCAGTGCTTAGAATAATGTTAAGAATATAGTAAGAACACAATAATTGCTGAGTTAATTTATTTCAGTTTCAAATAGTCAAACATAGGATATACTTCTAAATCAAACACAGAAATGAAATCCAAACATTTCAATTTTCTAAGCATGAAAATCTCCATTCCACTTTACTTTCATAAACTATAAAAGCATTTTATGTATCTCTGTTCAATCTTTACAAAGCAGGTTTAATACATTTTAAAACTGGAGTAAAGATGGAAACACCATCCTTTTCAGTTATTCATGTAAAAATAGGAAAAGACAAATTTAATAAAATTCACCCATAAGGAGAAAGATAAATACCAGATGCTATCACTTCTATGTGGAATATAGAGAAATCAATCAAAGGGTCAAACAAAGACAAATTATAAAACCAATCCTTAAAAACTGATCATAGACCCAAGACAACCAGGATGGGAAGGGGAGAGACAGGGAAAAGGGGAAGAGTGAGAACAGATGGATTCGGCAGAGGCTATGGGTGCTGTAGTGGTGACAGAGTTACAATAACCACAACTTAGGGGAGAAATCCTAGACTGTTAAAACACTAACAACAATGTAAAACAATGGTGCTTCATTAATATAAGTAAATAAATAAAATGCAGTTTCCTCAAACTCTATTTTTCCATCTCCTCATTATAATTTCACTGAGGTAAATAAGCACAGAAGTCAACAGATTTGAAATTTCAACTACATTTTGCCCACCCTGTGTTAGGAATTATGAAAATGATATTTTACAGGGCCTTGTGAAAAATAAAAACCTACAAAAATTAGTAGAGTTATATTATAATCACGCTTAACAAATTATTTTACCGAGGTTCATCTAGCATGTTCAGAGAAACAGAGACTGACAGCTAAAACTTGAGCAAAGGATACTTTTATGGACAAAGACAAGATTAGTTTGGCCCAGTTGAACGGCAGTCACCATGGCTGTCTTCTCATCTAGTATAGCCACTTTTCCAGAAAAAGACACATTATGTACAACTCTGTGGTCTTGTAATTCCAGTGTATAATGTTCCAGGGGAAATTTCACCTCTGTAAGACAGAAAAGATACATAAATAAAATGAAAGTAAACATTCCAACAGACAATGGAATATTGTTGTATTTTAAGAGGATAATCTAAAGACCTAAATAAGAATATGATCTGTTTCTAATTTCTTTCCCACTATGATAAATTTCTACATGTAGACATTTGGGGATGAATACTACATGAGTTTATTGCTGTATTGCTTATGTTCTTTTTAAAAAATTTTATCTATTTATCTGTATAAGAACTGGGGTATAGGCCAGATGTGTGTGTGAGCGGGGGGTGAGAGAATTCATTAGGGACAGAGTGGGAAGCAGGACAGGCAGAGCTACTGGAAATACAACTACTGAAAGAACAGTGGGCAGGTCAGGAGAAGCCTGCCACACCATATGGGTCACCTCCCTGGCTGGGGATTGAACTTGTGCTGCAGTGTCTGGGGATCACCTCATATTACTGTGCTTTAACTTACTGTGCCACCAGAGAGGGCCTCATTGCTTATATTCTTAAGAAATAGTAAACTGAAAGTAGCAGCAGGGATCTTCATTGGGTAAGGAAAAGCCCAAAATTAATAAAGTAAATGTACATTTTACAAACTCAGTGGGACTTTGGGGGTCAACAGAATATTAAATTGTCAGTTAATGAATTAAGTTTCTCAAGAAACAATTCTGCAGATTAATTGTAATATCCTTCAACTCCCTCTGGTAAAGTTTGCTCAACAAAAGCTAGTAAATTTTTGGTTGTTGTTTTTGTTTTTTTTAATTCACTTTTATTTTTTAGAGATTTGTTTATCTATGCATACAAGAACTGGGGTACAAGCCAGAGGTGCAGGAGTGGTGAGAGGATTCACTAGAGACATAGGGGAGCAGAACAGGCAGATCCACGAAGTACACTGCTGAGGGGAGCAGTGGGTGGACCAGGAGAGGTCTGCCACGCCATCTAGTTCACCTCCCTGGCTGGGGATTGAACTCGTGCTGAAGTGGCGGTGGCTATCGTAGTGCTGTGCTTTAACCCACTGTACCCCCAGGGAAGGCCCCACAATGCTTAATTTAACCCTTTGCACCATCAGGCAGGTCCCTGGTTGTTTTAACAAAGGATTCAGATTCGTAGGGGCACTAAAGCTAAGTGGCTGGACCATGCATTAACATGTTCAAGATGTAGGGACTATCTCTGTTCAATATTAGTGCAATAACAGCAATTAAGGAATAGTTTGTCACAGTATCTAAAAACACAAGTATTCTACAGACATAATATGGAGTTGCTTCTCAATATGGCCAGCAAAAAGGACTTTGAAAATGTAAATCTTAGGAAAAGTGTCTCACCTGTCATTCTTCCCTGAGCCATTTTTGCAACTCGGTACTTAATATATGCTCCTACTAGGAGATAAATATCATGGGATGGTATAAGAAATATATTCTCCAAAACAAGCAAACGTATCAATGCTGCTGCAACTTTCTAAAAAAGGAAAGAAAAAAACCAAAATTTCCATAGGCAAATTTCTCAAGGCCATCTCCCTTAATAAAAGGTTATTTTTTTCTTTTTTTTAAAAAAAGATTTATTTATTTGTGCATATAGAACTGGGGTACATACAAGCAGAGGTACAGGGTGGTGAGAGGCTTCACCAGAGACAGAGTGGGGAGCAGGACAGGCAGATCGTCGAAGCACACTGCTGAGGGGAGCAGCGGGCGGGCCAGGAGAGGTCTGCTGTGCCATGTGGATCACCTCCATGGCAGGTAGGGATCGAACCCATGTGGAAGTGGCTTCTTAATGCAGGGCTTTAACCTGCTGCGCCACCAGGGAGGGCCCAAAAGGTTACTTCTTTTAAGTTTATTTTGAGATATTTCATAAAGATATAAAAAAAAAATGCTTTCTAATCACGTCATTATTTCAGTTAGTCTCAAAAAGTTAACATTCTAAGACATTACTTAACTTGCTAAGTCACTCACACTAAGAATCGCAAATAAGTTTTCTAAAGAAGAGATAGGTAAATAAAAAAAGTATGATGAACTGAAAAAATAATTGACTTTATGCCACAGAAATCATTTTAACCTCCAACGCAGTTATTCTCTATTCCATGTTGAACATAATTGATTCATACCCAATAAAAGATCAGTAGGTTAATATCTACCTACTTGTGCTCTTGCCACTTGAGTTAAATGTTTACCAAAAGACCTACTATGTCAGTACCACTTGTAATCATAATTAATTTAAAAATTAATGTGAAGGGCCCTCCCTGGTGGCAAAAGGGTTAAGTACAGCACTAGAAGCTATCTGCAGGCACTGCAGCACGAGTTCAATCCCTGGCCAGGGAGGTGACCCACATGGCGCGGCAGACCTCTCCTGTTTCATCTGCTACTCCCCTCAGCAATGTACTTCATCAATCTGCCTGTTCTGCTCCCCACTCTGTCTCTGGTTAATCCTTTTACCCCCTGCATCTCTAGCCTGTACCCCAGTTCTTGAATGCATAGATAAATAAATCTTTAAAAAAATAAATAAAGGGCCCTCCCTGTTGTCATGGCGGGTTGGAGCGCCCAACTGCTGAAGCCACCTCAGTGCGAGTTGGATCCCTGCCCCAGAGGTGATACACATGGTATAGTGGACCTTTCCTGTCTCGCCCACTGCTCCCCTCAGCAGTGTACTTTTGTCAATCTGCCTATTCTGCTCCCCACTCTGTCTCTGGTGAATCCTCTCACTGCCCCTGCACCTCTAGCCTGTACCCCATTTCTATATGCATAAATAAATAAAAATTAATGTAAAAAGAGTTGTTTCTAAAAAAATTTTTTTAAGTGAAAAAGAATAAGACAAGCTGCTAAAATGTGCTGGCAAATAAATGTACGTGAGAGATGTTAGGGATTGGGGGAAAAGTCCTCGAAAAATATAGAATTCTGTATTCAAATTAATTGACATATGTTGACTTTTTCACTTAACTGTAAATTAAAATTTAAAATGAGAATAAAAAAGAGTAGAAATGTAATTTATGCAAGAAAGAGTATGTGCGTGTGTGTGTGTGTGTGTATATATATATATATATATATACACATTTTTTTTAGAGCATGTATATTTCTAATGAGTATGTTCATTGTTAAAGAAAAATCTTGGACCTACATCTAAAGACTGGGGAATAAAATACAATTATTTTAAAAGAAAATGCCAGCTGTATCTGTAATTGTAATTAAGTAATAACATGTTTAAGGAAGACAGGTTTTTTTTTTAATTTACCAACTTCAAATGACTTTTTCAGTTAAACGATCAAATTTTGGCACAAATCATATCAGATTAGTGGACTTCTACATGTGAACGTGACAAAATAATTTTTTTACAGACAACACTATTAAATGAAGGTTTATAACATATACCTTCTTACCTTATAGAATGGTTCATAAATTCGAACTTTTACAACAGCAGCACCAGTTCTAATCCCAGACACCAAAATCATATCTCCTTGTTTCTCTTCTCTTTCCATCTCAGCTATATACACTGGGGGAGAATATTCTGCTTCAGAGTATTTCAGAATCCTAAAGATATAAAATAAGGTCTGTTTCTAGTAGAAACAATTCATCTTTTCCAAAAGGGACTAAAAGACTTTAGACATACTGTCTTCAATGTTTTAAAATCTGTTTTCCACAAAGACTAGACAGAAGAAAAGAATGTACCTCTGGTTAAAACTATTATGGGGAGCACTACCTGGTGGCGTGATGGGTTAAAGCACAGCACTAGGAAGCTATCACAGCCACTGCAGCACAAGTTTGATCGCTGGCCAGGCATGTGACCCACATGGCATGGCAGACCTTTCCTGACCCACCCGCTGCTCCCCTCAGCAGCGTACTATGTCAGTCTGCCTATTCTGTTCTCTACTCTGTCTCTGATTAATCCTCTCGCCCCCTACACTGACACCTCTGGCCTGTCCCCCAGTTCTGTATATATAAATAAATAAATCTTTAAAATAAAATAAATTAAAACTGTTATGGAACTAAGACTTGTATTTAACTAGAGATATTTCTTGGTACTAACGATGAAATTCATACTATATTATCACCACTTCAACATAGGTAAGTAGCCTGAAAAATGAAATTCTCTGGTTCAAATAATTGTACAGTCCTGAGTTCATGAACTCTTTTGAAGCGATTCAAATTAAGCTATCATAAAGGTACCTATACCTGTATCATATATCATCCTATCATATGTCACATATATCATTGGTAAACTTATCTGTTCCAAAATAGTTCAGACAGCAAGATTATCAAAACCCACAGAAATATTTGCTCTCCAGTGTGCAGATGTTTCATTAAAAAATCAGACAGTTTATGCTTGATTTCAAGGTTACCTAATTTTGCTTGACAGTTCTTCTCTTGCTGACTCGTTATCCTGGGCAATGCTCCATTCAAATATCATCCCTGCCAAACTACTAAAAGTATTTCCTGTAGAGTAAGCCAAAAGCAGACAAGCAGAATCACATATTTGAAAATATTCAGGTATTTTAACAAGGGAAATTTAACTAGAAAATTATTTTTAGGCCTCTTACTCTAACAAATAAGCACTGTCATTAATGAATTAAAATTAGAAAAGCTGGGCCCTCCCTGGTAGTGCAAGGGGTTGTCTCATCACTATGAAGCTGTCCACAGCTCCTCCAGGATGAGTTCTATCCTCAGCCAGGGAGGTGACCCATACTGTGCAGTAGACCTCTCCTGTCTTGCCCACTGATCCCCTCAGCAGTGTACTTTAGTGGATCTGCCTGTTCTACTCTCCCCTCTGTTTCTTTTGACACTTCTCACTCCCCACCCTTGCACCTCTGACCTGGACCCAGTTCTTATATGCATAATTAAATAATCTTAAAAAAAAAACTTCCACAGGTTTATACTTAACTCTTTGGCATACACATAGTGGGTTGATTGAAATAGAATTCAAATTCCAAAAAAAATGTTATTAGGACCATCCCTGGTGGTGCAAGGGATTAAAGCACAGCACTATGAAGCTATCTGCAGCCACTGTAGCACTAGTTTGACCCCAGCCAGGGATCTGACCCACGTGGTACAGTAGCAGACCTCTCCTATCTTGCCTACTGCTCCCCACTCTGTCTCTGGTGAATCCTCTTACCCACTACACCTTTGGCCTGTACCCAGTTCTTATATGCATAAATAAAGACAGACTGACTAAAATACACTATTGAGGAGAGCAGTGGGAGTGACAACAGAGCCATGCTATGTGGGACACCCCCGTGGCTGGGGATCCAACTTGTGTGATAGTGACTACAGGTAGCTTCATAGTGCTGTGCTATATATAATCTGTTGTACCACCAGGGAGGGCCCTAAATAAGTAAGTCTTTATTATTTATTTATTTGTGCATACAGAACTGGGGTACAGGCCAGAGGTTCAGAAGCAGTGAGAGAATTCACCAGAGACAGAGTGGGGAGCAGAACAGGCAGACTATCAAAGTACACTGCTGAGGGGAGCAGCGGCGGGTCAGGAGAGGTCTGCCTCGCCATGTGGATCACTCCGGGGCAGGCGAGGATCCAACTCATGTGGAAGTGGCTTTAGCCTCTTAGTGCTGTGCTTTAACACACTGCGCCACCAGGGAGAGCTCCTAAATAAACAAATCTTAAAAAAATGTTTTTAAGTATTCATCTAGGTACCTTAAGCAAAGATCAGGTGAGGCAGAATTTAGATAGTTAAAAATTCTTCTGAGAGAAACATACAGCAAGAAAATTTTATTAAGCTATGTAGTTAATACACAGATGGTGAAACAGGTTAGGACACAGCACTGAAAGCTAGCCACAATCACTTCAGTGCAAGTTCAATCTCCGGCCCCGGAGGTGATCCACATGGCGTGGCAGACCTCTCCTGACCTGTCCGCTGCTCCCCTCAGCAGTGTACTTTGTGGATCTGCCTGTTCTGCTCCCCACTCTGGCTCTGGTGAAGCCTCTCCCCACCCCTGCACCTCCAGTTCTGTATGAATAAATAAATCTTAAAAAAATAATAATACACTGAACCATATTCAGAATTATTAATTTCGCAAGACATGAGATTCATATAAGAAAATAAGTATTACTGCTAATCTCTTTTGTCTCTCAAGTTGTTTCTCCAAGTGCTAACCACAAAGGATCATCACTTTATTTAGGTAGTTTTGTTGAGTTCTCTGAAGTTCTTTACCTTCAGCATCCAATGCTCTCACTATCAGTTCCAGTGGTGAGTCATCTACGTAGAGTTCCCGAGTTCGAGATACAATTTCAATGCTGTCTATAATATCAACCTTAACATCACAGCGCAGTTCATGATCAGTCACTACAAAGAACCCAAAATCTGAGAATTTACTTCAACAGGTCATAAATCTGTTAGAGCACAAACATTCATAAGCTTCTAAATTTATGGGGGGAAGTGTAACAATCAGTGGAAGAAAACAATATAAAAACAAAACATAAGCTCTTCTGTTTATATTGGTCAAAGTATCTCTCCCAAATGTTTTAGTATTTTGACACTCTTTTCACCAAGAGGTGAAGCTTAGTTTATTTTCTTTTGAATATGGGCTGAACATTTTCAGTGATTGGTATATGGAAAGAGAAAATTTATAAATTTACAGTGGGCAAACCTGACAGACACTACCTTAATCAAGTAACCAAGATTAGTATCATTAGTGATAAGTCATGTTGCTATCACATACTCCATGACATTATACAGTGAGGGCTTTCTTTCTGAAATATCTGCAAACCAGTATAATCGTTAGAAAACACCAAACTTAAACTGAGTAATATTTTACAAAATACCTGACAATCTATTGTTTAAAATGTCAAGTCTGTGAAAAACAAAAAATTGAGGAATTGAGACAGATTCGGGGAGACTAAGGAAACATGACAACTTTTTTTTAGTAATGTTGAGTCTTGGATTAAATCTTAGGGGTAGGGCCCTCCCTGACAGTGCAACAAGTTAAAGCATAG
>NW_004567141.1:3587630-3589289 GCF_000260355.1 Condylura cristata
TTATCTTTTGAATCTCTTCTGTAAATCTAAAATACTTAAAAATAAATGTTCAAAAATCCAATTAGCCTTTCTACTTGATTAGTATTTAAAGTGGAGACCAGAGACTAAAGTTAAAAGAATTAAAGATCACAATATAGGATCTCTAATCAAGAACGAGTAGAAGTTGAAATCTCACAAAACTTCTGTTAGAAAATATCATTAAGGAAGTACTACAAAGATGTCAAAGGATATAAGGAAGTGTGAGCTTAGATAATATACTCTAGATAATTAGGCACTGAACAACTTAGCAATAGAAAATAAGAAATTCTATGGAGGGCAATGGCAAAACAGAGGCAACTGTGATCTTACACAAAAAACATGAAAAGCCTTATGCACACAATTCTACCTATCTGAGTACTTCCATAGTATAAACCATTTCAATACTGGACAGTAGACCAAAAAAATAAATTACCTTGGAGGATTCATAAGTAAATTTACAATGATTAGAAGTAGTAAATATTTAATGTAGTTTCTTTTAAAAATAAAAACAAGTAATTTTATTAAATAATGTAATGGTTATTTAATTTACAGATTCATATTACTTAAGGTACACTTCAGGCCTACATAGGAACAAATTAGTAAAGAAAGTAAAATGAATGAGATAGAGAGGAGGAAAGTTGGCTGATGATGAAGGGGGGTGGGGCAGAAAGGATGAAGCTAGGATTGAAAGAACCACAGAGATGCAGAGCCAGAGACAGAAAATGAAAAGTTTGTAAACCAGTATAATCATTAGAACACACTCAACTCAAGCTGAGCAGTATTCTGTAACACCTGACCAATCTCTTGTAAAATGTTAGGGAACCTGGGCCTCCCTGGTGGTGCCCTCAAAAGGTTAAGTCTCAGCACTATGCAGCTATCCACAGCCACTGCAGCACAAGCTCCCCGCCAGGGAGCTGACCCACACGCTGCAGTAGGCCTCTCTCCTGTCTCGCCTGCCACTCCCCTCAGCAGTGAATTTTAATAGATCCCACTGTTCTGCTCCCCACTCTGTCTCTGGTGAATCCTCTCACTCCCATCCCCGCACCACTGGCCTATATCCAGTTCTTGTATGCATAAATAAGTAAAATATTTTTAAAAATCTGCCAGGTTCGACACTTGCTATGTCTGCTCAAACAGGTACAATCTGATCCCAAATTATGGCCTGAATATGTTCCACCAGTGTGAGAAGGACAGAGGCTGCATTAAGTTGAACTAAGTGAACTTCCTTGAATTGCTCATCCAAGACTTCAGAATAGAAATAAAGCTAGTTTTTTGGACATAAAATAAAGAAACAAATACTTTCTTTTTAAAATGGCATATCCATAATGCCTCTGGAAGGATACAGAAAAGTAGTTGCCTCTTAGAGAAATGAAATTAGAGATCTGTCATTATATGACATTTTATCTATTTTTAATATTTTATAAATGGAGGTAATAGCTAATAAAAACAAAAATCAAAATGTAGTGCTCTTTGCAAACAAAACATGCTTGCCTCATCTTTCACCTTTATCCATCATCGCTGATTAGTTACTGTACTATCACAAAAAAAAATCATAAACATAAGTATGCACTTTAACATCATGGAATGTTTAAATCTTTTTTTTTTTTTAAGATTTATTTATTCATACAGAACTGGTGTACA
>NW_004567141.1:3589389-3654349 GCF_000260355.1 Condylura cristata
GCAGATCAACGAAGTACACTGCTGAGGGGAGCAGTGGGTGGGTCAGGAGAGGTCTGCCACGCCATGTGGATCACCTCCCTGGTGGGGGGATCGAACTTGCACTGAAGCGGCTGTGGCCAGCCTGCAGTGCTATGTCCTAACCCATTGTGCCACCAGGGAGGTACAATGCTTATATCTTTTTTCTTGTACAGATGCCTTATAGTGAGTAGGCAGTTCAACAAATATTTGTCAGACAAATGACTAATTCTCCTTACATACACTTTATTTTCAAAATGTCTCCTCCTTCTGAATTTTCAGAGTGCCTGTTTCCACCCAGATAAGCATCACCTGGTAGGACATCCAGACAGGCATTTATCACTGGGAATGTGTATCATCTGTATACAGAACTGTATCGATAGCAAAACTGGGAAATTTTAAATATTCTTAATTTTGAAATATTTGCAAGTCAGATGAAATTAAGCTGCAAGCCAGTTTTAACATTTTTTCCTCATACTTGTGAGAATGATTTTTTGATATCAGAATGAATTTTAAGTATATTAAAAATAACCTATGTGACTAAAGCAATGTGTCACTTCTATTGCTAGTCTTCTCTGTCCATTATAACTACCCTGCATGATATGGCCCTTAAAGAGTACCACTTTATTTTTATTTTTTTAAAGATTTATTTATTTATGCATACAAGAACTGGGGTACAGGCGAGAGGGCAGGGGCCAGGGGTGGGGGTGGGGAGAGGATTCACCAGAGAGAGTGGGGAGTAGAACAGGCAGATTATTGAAATACACTGCTGAGGGGAGCAGCGGGCAGGTCAAGAGAGGTCTGCCATGCCATGTGGGTCAGCTCCCTGACCAGGATCAAACTCATGCGGCAGCGGCTGTGGATAGCTTCATAGTGCTGCTCTTTAACCTGTTGTGCCACCAGGAAGGGCCCCAAAGAGGCTTACTTAAAAAAAAAAGATTCTCCCTTTTGAAAATCTCCTACTATATTTCATTGATTCTCAGATACTCATTCTCTGACATTTTACATTGCTGAAATTGGTATTTCATTTTATAACTGATGATAGATTATAATTGCTGTTAGTTAGGCAAGTTATGACATAGTTGTCATTGGCTGTATATATGAGAATATTAAAAGGGCCAGTATGAAAATTTGTAGAATGGGTATTCATAGTTGGGGGAAAGACCTGGTGAACTACAATGGAACACTTTTCTCCTAGAAGCCAAATGCTTAAGGAAAGAGTGGGAAAGTTGGTAACTCAGTGTTAGGAATCTTTCCAAGCCTAGACACACAAAAACAGATCAGCTCTATCTCTCTCTCTATATTTTTTTAGATCAGTTCTATATAACTGCAAGGCCAACCTGCAAACCTAATTCATACAGCTTTTAGATCTTTTGTTTTTATGTGGTACATTTAAAAAACACCGCATCACTAATAACGCAATGGCACAGAGGAAGATGATGCAGCATAAATACAGACATTGGTGATTTCCTGACAAAAAGTGACTCCTAAAGTCAATTCAGGAATATTTTCACCAGCTTTTTAAATTTATATTTTCATCTTTATTATGCAAGAGACTATATAATAAAAATAACCAACCATCTAAGTCAAAGTTCTTTCAGTAGATACGTAGTAAAAAGTTAAGTTTTCTAAGTGAATAAAACAACTTAATTGGTAATGTTTTTCTTTCTTAGGGGTACATAAAATAATAGTGGTATATAAAAAATAGCTAAACAATAGATGTATGTGGTATACGGTCTATCAAACATTTTGGACTTCTCTTTAATAACATTACAGATAGATAATTTATTAAAATATTGAAAAGCCACCCAACTATCTCTGGCCTATCAGAAACACACAATATGAAGCACCTTAGTCTGATTTTGGATACAAAGAGCAATTCTTGAGCTGCTTTGTTTTAAAATAGACTAGTTAAAGCTACTCAAACTTCAGTATGAATGAGAATCACACAAGATCTTTTTAAAACAAAGATCCCTGGGCCCACCCCAGACATTTTGATACAGAAGCTGTAAAGGAGTGGCTGAGAATTTACATTTTCTAATAAGCTTCCTGGTGATGCTGATGTTAGAGGTTCACAGAACACATTTTGAGAAGTACTAGTCTTTATATTGCTTTTTGCCTCACTTAAGACCAACCTCAGACCTTTACACTTAAGCTAGTGCCAATAAATGAATGGTCCCTTCCTTTGTTCACTGATTTATTTCAAACAACTAAAGTTTTCACTCCTGTATTATGAAACATGCCACATGCTGTATGGAGATATATCTACCGATACAGCTATACAGAAACTTTAAGTCACAGAATAGGATATGACAATTAGAGTTTACATGATAGGAATCTCTGCTTATTATTTGAAGCCAACACTGTTTGTATTAACCATCCATACAAGATATCATATTATTCTACTTTAGAGGAACACAGTGTGTTTTCTTTCAACATACCTATTTCTCGAGCAAGAATAATACTGCTGAGGCGTATCGGCTGGGTAGATTTAGCAGTAAGTACAGCTTTTTGGGAACATAAGGTGCCGTTTTCATATAAAGGCTCAACAGTTACTGCATCATGATGGGTGGTATGCCTGCCAGAATAAAATACTTAAGAGCATGAAATAAGAACATGGGTTAAAACTTGTGGTGGACTATAGATTCTTACAGTTTTTCCATGTTAGTACCACCACGATATTTAAATGACACTTGAAAATAGAAACTGCTTAGGGGAACAAAAGACTTATGCAAAAACCTTTTCTCAGTGATCCTTTGTGCAGTTACAGAAATCTTACATTCCTCAGTATTTAAAAGTGTACATTCCTCTCAGCAGTATGTAAAAATAGGATTGATACATTTTCAAGTGGAGTCCTGATTTTCTCAGTCTGAGGAAGATTCTTCGAGCCTAGAAACTGGGCTGCTGCTATCTAAGATGGAAAAATTGTCTAAAATATGTCCAACTCAAATATATCCAAAAAGAAAAAAAATCATTAACTTTTAAAATTCGAAATGATTTTTGGAATTTTGATGGGTAGAAGAAATGGCTTTTATGTTACAAAGAAACCTTGCATAATCTTCTCAGTCAGGAAACATACCGGATCATTTTAGGAGTTGTTCACAAACAGGAGATGAACTTGTTACACTCTGAACAATCCTTAGTGCATCTGAGACAATGGTAAAGGGAAATCTGTTGCATTTAGGATGAACCCTCTGATACCTGAAGCCTACTTCGCTTGGGTGCTCTCATACCTTAGGTAACTATACAATCTATGTTAGTCTCTCGCACCAGACGAAAATATTTTTGACAGTAGTTAGAAAGTCACTCCCTCAGAGTTGAGTACTCCTTAACCTCACACTTCAAGGGGGTGTCTTATATTACGGGGAAACATATATCACAGGCAGACCACACCTCCACCCAAAAGGAATCTTCTTACAGAACTTTACACTTCATAGTCTCTGAGTCTGTCAGTTCCCTCATCTGTAAAATGAGAGTAATATAGCACTTACTTCACCAGACTATAAAAGCTGAATGAGTTAATACACACAAAGTGCTTAGCTTAGTACACATTAGTTGCGTTGGGGGATCTCTCCACTTTAAAGTCTCACCTTCGTGGGGATTCCAGGCCTTTCTGCTCCTAACAAAATGTCCTCAGGCCTTGAGAACGCCCGCCCCCTCTAGCTGTGTACAGCTGAAGCCCTTCATCTGAGGCCATCAATACCCGAGGTCTCCCACACACCTCTTCCCTGCGCACGACATTCTCAATGACTAAATCTCCCTCCCCCACCGCGATGAAACGGTTAGTATCCCATCCTGAGAGTTGAGCGTATAAAACCCCTCATATAACCTGATGCTATCCCCCATGAAGGCGGGCCATATGGGGAAGGTCTGACACTTCATTCCCAGGCACGGCCCTCAATGCCCAAGGAAAAACCCCTTTGCGCCCCAGATACCACACAGCACTGAGTGAACGCCTTCCATCTTAACTGCGCAGTGAGGGATGCACATCCTCGTGACCCCAACACCCCTCACCATGTGTAGCAGCCCCGCTGCGCCTCTAGGAGAAAGGGCACCTGGCCGGGCTCACGGCTGAAGGGTAGCAACACCTGTGGCACATTAAGTTTGTTGGCCAAGGTCCCGAGCAAAATGAGGAGCAGAAACAGGAGGCTGTGGAGAGGCGGGCAGAAAACCAGCACGAAGCCCCGGGGTCCTGGTGCCCGGAGGCCAGTCATGGCGACCACGGGCTTTCAGTAGCGCCCTAGCCTCCAACAGCGCCTATCCGCACGCCTGACGTCAACACGTGGGCTGCCTTCTGACAGGGAATTATGGGAACTCTTCCAAGGAAGTGCGCCAGCAAGCCACCATTCTAGAAATGAAAGGCCCAGAGCCAGTTACCCACTGAAAAGGGCCACTTTATATTAAACTTTGGATGATATACCTTTTTACTATTGAGGGACAAGAAGGAAAGTGTGAAAACACATTTCTTTGGTCTAGTTTCTCCTGTTGCCTACCTTTTTTGATTCCTAGCCAAAAGAGAAAAAAATAATTTCCAGCCAGCATTGGCCTGTCTATAAATGAAAAACATTTTCAGTCTAATGTATACAGCTGTAATTTATCAAGAGTTGTGCCATTTTTATTAGGAAGGTAGGTTCACATACATTCCCAAGGCCGGAGTGCAGAAAATGCCAGGCACTGGGGCGCAGACCTCTCCTAACCCACCCGCTGCTCCCCTCAGCAGTGTACTTCATCAATCCACCTGTTCTGCTCCCCACTCTGTCTCTGGTGAAGCCTCTCAAGATCCCTACACCTCTGGCTTGTACCCCAGCTCTTTATGCATAAACAAATAAATCTTCTTTAAAAATCCATGTTTTAGGCCCTCCCTGGTGGCGCAGCGGGTTAAAGCACTGCACTGAGAATCTAAAGCCGCTTCCGCATGAGTTCGATTCCCGCCTGCCCCGGAAGTGACCACATGGTGTGGCAGACCTCTCCTGACCCGCCCGCTGCTCCCCTCAGCAGTGTACTTCATTGATCTGCCTGTTCTGCTTCCCACTTTGTCTCTGGTGAAGCCTCTCACCACCCCTGCTCCTCTGGCCTGTACCCCAGTTCTGTATGTATAAATAAATAAATCTTTAAAAAAAAAAATCCATGTTTTATAAGAAAAAATTGACACAGCTGTAGAGGAAAATGATACAGTTCATACTGAAGATGCTATATTACCTATAAAAGGCCTAGGCCGTAAGTTTTATTTCTAATCTTCACATACACTTTGATAATAAATACTAGCTTTATGTTATAGGCAATGAAACTAAATGACCGATCAAGACATACAGATAGGAATTTCAGAGCTGATTTTGAACCCAGTTTTGATGAGCTTCCAAAGCATGTGTTCTACGTAAATCCTGTTGCTCCCACCACAAAGTTCTGTTTTTTAGCCCCTTATAGTGCCTGGAGAAATCATACCTGGATTGGTAAATGAACTCAAGTAGGTCTGAGGGTTGGAGGGACTGGTTCTTTATTTCAAAAAGACATGTCAATTTTCAGTATCAAAACAGTTACACAATTGGTTTCTCTTTCTCCCAACCGGCTCCCCAAGAGGCCACACCAAAGGAGAGTACAGTTTAAGCCAGCAAGCTGTAGGATGCACACCAAACAGACCTCACAGAAACCTCACTAAGAGGGGGTACTAGGTGAGGAAAGAAATTTTAAAATCCGCACAAAGCCAGCCCACTGACTAAAGAGAGCTCTCAAAATCCAGATGGGGTGGCCAGTGTACCCCAACACCAAAAAAAACAAAGTTTCAAAATAATACAAAAAGTTTTGTACGTAAGCTATTCAAGGTGTCTGCAACACTAATATATGAAGCACAATGAGATGGCACTTTTAAAAGACAGCAGCTTCAGACCCAAAAAAGGGTGATGAGATGAGTTTCATATGGCTAAATCATGGCAAAAACATAATTTTCTTTTCTGTCTTGGAGTCAAGGAAGCATAATTGGTCACTTTAACATAGGGGCACATGATCCATTCTGTGAGCAACTAGGAAGGGGTAGAAAGAAGGGACAAGAATTTGGTCTCAGAGGTTTCACCATTTTAAATCATTTGGTCACTTGTAAAGAAGAAGAAAAAAAAAACCCAAAATCAAAAAAAACCCCAAAAATCCCCACAAGAACAAAAATGAAATTGGCCAAAGATACCTTAAAGCTAAAAACCTGACAGCACTAGCTTTTTCTTTTTGACTAACTCCTCCTGGAATCACCATTTGGCTTGGCCAGTACTCTGTACAGAACAGGGTTTCCCATAGTGGAGTCTTTCTCTGGGCTCTTTTTGGCTCTCTGTAAGGCCCATACCTCTTTCCCTCTTCTATGTAGAGGACAATATGCATAAGCTGAAAAGTTATCTTCCAAAAAGTGAGATAAAGATTAGACAATTATTTGGAATGTCTAATAAATGGTTGCTACATCAATAACAAAAAAAGTTAATTACAAAATGTGTACATCACAACATGCTTTTTAAAGACACTTTCGCATTGTGCTCACATTCCCTTAAATGTTGTTCCCAAAGGTGCTTAGCCTCTAAACCAACTGGAATCTCTGGAGAGAGGCAGAGACAGTTTGGTGGAAAAATACAGGGGTGGGAGTTGTAGGGGCGGCAAAAAGAGAAAGCAGCCTTCCAGTTAAAAATCAGCCCTCGGTTTGAAAGGTCAGCTTCGGGCAGGCTGGCCTCAGGCAGAGTCGGGGTCAGAGGGAGGAGCAGCGGCAGGGCTGGAGCGGGGTGCTCTACATCTCATTCAGGTCGAGCAGAGTCTGGTCCAGCATCCTTTGTGTACAGAGGTGCTCCTCTTTGGTGCATTTCAGTTTATCTAATGGGGGTAAAGGAGAGAAGTTACAAAAACTAGAAATGAATGTCAAGGTCTACCCAATCTGCTCCCGTTGCAAGGAAGCTGCAGACTAATAAAGCAGCTGCCTTGTCAGCCACAGAAGTGAGCTATTGCATCATTCAGTTTCGCAGGCGCCTCTGGCTTGCCTACAAAGTTGCAGGTAATTCTGGAGGAGGAAGCTGGAGACTTTTAGCAGTCATTTCCTCTCCATCCCACACCCAATCAAAGCTTTCAACTTTCTCAATTTGGAAAAGAGTAACAGAGGATCCCCAGGAACCATAGACATTCTCCCCCAAATTAGAAGGGAGCAGAATAACTGGTGAGATAAGTAAAAGAACCCCCCCCCCATTGCTAAGTCAAAGAATCTCTGAAGAAAACAAAGCCAAGAGCCAAGAATATGACAACAAAGAGAAAATTGCAAATATAACCTTCAGTTGAGATTGTTGCAGGGCTATTTTCCCTATGGAGCCTAGACACAATCAGTTGTAACGAAACATATAAAACCAAGAAAAAAGCAGCAAGAGGGAAAATGTCAGGAATAAAACCAGTGGCTGACCATCAAGGAGAATCTAATCTGCCAGCAAGCAAACCACTCTGACTACTGCAGAGGTGGGGAAAACACTCAAATCTTCAACTCAGGCAAGAGGGTAATGGCAACAGACCTAGTCATATCCCACACCCGCTTCTTTCTCTTCCCTTTTTCCACCCAGTCAGAAGGGCCCTGGGCCTGCAGATGAAGCAGTTACAACATCTTGTCAAGTCAGTCCTTTTATTGTTAGAAAACACTCATGCAAGGGAGCATATACTACAGTCAGTGCACAAGCAAGGAAAGAAAAAAAGAGAAAAAGGTAGAAAACAGAAAACTCCCAAGTTTTCTCATTACAATCTCAGGCCCCTTGCATCAGGGAGAGAAATGTATTAACTATTCCAACTTTACAGCACCATTAGGAAGTCAATAATATACTAATTGCCCTGATTAAAAAGCAATCTGCTTAGGGCAAAATAATGACATTTAAAAAAAAAATCAGCTTTTTGTTGGGGTCCAGGTCAGTGGTGTGAGCAGTAAGCTCGGTTTAATGGGCATCAGTGAGCCCTGCCCATCAGTCACATAGATCATGCAGCGTTAGCTTCAGCTCATTAGAAAGCAGGCGGTTTCGCTCAAGTTGGCTGTAGAGACGCTCTGCAGCAGCAAAGGACAGGAGGGAAAACAAAAGGAGGAAAGGAAAAAGAGGAGGAGAAAGAGAAAAAGGGAAAGTTAGTAGAGTACCAGAAGTAAATTTTGAGACTTTCAACTAGCTGTACATAGCATGCATCTGTAAGGCAGGATGGATGGGAGAAGGATTTGAGTCAGTCAGTTGGCAGAAAGACCAACAGAGGAGTAAAATAAAATATCTAGACTGACCAGTTGGTAGGACAACATTTTGAGAGAAAAAAACATTTCCACAGTGTTGATTTCCTGGGTTAAGAAACTTAGACAAGTAAACAGGGCAAAAGAAGGAATACAGTAGGCTCATAAGAAATACATTTACAAAATCAGAATTTGGAAGGTAATAAATAGTTCAATGTTCTTCTATAAAAGCATCCAGTACGGCATTATGAATGGTAGCGTGGGATAAATATGCCTAACAATCAATTCTTCCACACCTTTGAATGCTGCTTCTTGTTAAGTGCTGAGTGACCCATCATAGTGGTCTATCCACACAAAACCCAACTCTCCCTTTTCCAAAAGAACCCCAAACCTCTTAGGCTCAATAGTGTGTCCAGCTCCAGATGAGGTAAATTATAATTCCATCAAGATGAGGTAAATTATAATTCCATCAAGATGCAACTAGGTGTGACCATGAGAGCCAGTTCTGGCCAATGAGATAGAGAGGGGTTAGTGGCATGCAGGGGACTTCCTGATGACTAAGACTGAGTGTTTCAACCTTAAGAGAAAAGACCAAGGAAATCACAGAACCCACTGCAATATCAGGCCTTGCTCATCTAGACTTTATTATGTGAGAAAAATCCCATATATGCTTAAGCTGGTACTGCTTATAACCAAAAGCATTCCAGATACAGTGAAGTGTGCCCACATCCCCTTGCTTTATCTGGACTTCCTATCTGAAGGATACCAGAAAGAAGGGTTGGAGAATACAAATCCATGTGACCAGCAAAAATGGAAATTTGGGGGTGGGAAGGTCAAACGCCTTCCTAATGTTTTATAGTCTGTTTCAAAATGTCGTCAGGATCTCAGTACATTTTTTGTTTTTGCCTTAAAAACATTTGTATCTGGGCCCTCCCTGGTGGCGCAGTGGGTTAAAGCACAGCATTAAGAAGCTAAAGCCACTGCAGCATGAGTTCGATTCCTGCCTGCCCCGGAGGTGATACACATGGCGTAGCAGACCTCTCCTGATCTGCCCACTGCTCCCCTCAGCAGTGTACTTTTCATTGATCTGCCAGTTCTGCTCTCCACTGTCTCTGGTGAATCCTCTCACCACCCTGCACCTCTGGCCTGTACCCCAGTTCTGTAAGCATAAATAAATAAATCTTTAAAAAAAATTTTTTTGTATCTCTGGGCTAACTGAGCATTGCTTAGGTTGCCTCCTGGGCTAAGATTCCCCACTTTCATCTTGAAGCTGGGGGGTCAGTTTGGTATTAATACCTCTTACTTTATCAAAACAAAACATAAAAAGATCTTGAGAGGGAGTAAAAAATAGTTATTGATTTTTAAGAGGCAGAATTAGAGTGAACTTAAGAAATTGCACTGCATGTTAATCCAGTGATTCTCAGTAAGTGTGGTACTTCTTCTACTCCCCTCAAAGGGAATTTGGAAATGTACAGGACAAGTTTTTTTTTTTTTTTTTTAAATTTATACAGAACTGGGGTACAGGCCAGAGATGCAGAGGGTGAGAGGATTCACCAGGAACAGAGTGGGGAGCAGAACAGGCAGATCAGACGAAGTACACTGCTGAGGGGAGCAGCGGACGGGTCAGGAGAGGTCTGCCACGCCATGTGGTCACCTCCGGGGCAGGCGGGAATTGAACTCATGCGGAACTGGCTTAAGCTTCTCAGTGCTGTGCTTTAACCCGCTGCGCCACCAGGGAGGGCCCAGGACAAGTTTTAACTGTGACAATAGTGGGGTCCTACAGATACTTGTTGGGTAGGAAACAGCAATAAGTAGGTCTGTTCTTTACATGTCAGATTTCTCCTGGCCTAAATGACAGAAGTCCACCATTTGGAAACGCTTTTTAAAAGTCAGTAAACTTCACGAGGCCTCTAGTTGGGCCTTTTATTCATTGAGGCACACACAACAAACAGCAGAGGTTCAAATTTATTAAACTTCCCATGGTGTCATACGACATAAAGTGACATACACAGCCTGACTCTTCTGTAGCGTCCACATCCAAGTCAGCGTGACTTCCACTCTGATCTTAGAATCTTCTCCTCAAAATACATTGGTCGAAGAGAATTTTATACCATTTAGGGAAATAATGAAAGGACGAAAAAGAAGTGGGTGCATTTTATTGTCTGGTTAAACCCCAGAACATACAAGGACCCTAAGAAACCCACGCTATCACAAAGATAAATACCAGTTCGTTCTCTGATCATGAACTTAGTAAATTAAGTTTACCAACAGTCTCTGTTATCGCTAGAGATTAAAAACACAGGAATACATAACAACTTCCTGAACTTCTCAGTTCCCTGAACACAGCAAGAGAAAAAAGGCAAGCCAGAAAGCCAGAGAACCCAGCTGGTCTGATATTCCTCTACATGGTGCCCAACCAGGGAACAACTTCATGGATGTTAAACATCCGGAGACGTCACTGGTTTGAGTTAGGTCAATTTCATTATTTAACAGGAAAGGGGAAATACCTAGCATACACAGAAATTAATGAAACTTAAAGGACCGAAGTTCAAGAAATATGGCAGAACAAGATTTTAGCTGGGGAGTATTTAACCAATATCACATGAGACTGGGTGGGACTAAGATAAGGTCATCCAATAGAACTGGTCAATTAAATAGGGGTTTATCAGTTAACTTGGGTCCAGCCACATTTTGTTCCTCAATCCTACAATAATAACAAGGAAGGGAAGAACTGATTCTAACACATCAGCCTGTGGTTCTTTCTTGGAAATTAAGAAGGGGGGGCCCTCCCTGGTAGCACAATGGGTTAAAGCACAGCACTACAAAGCTAGCCCCAGCTCCCAGGCTGGGGAGGTGGCCCACACGGTGCTGTGGACCTCTCCTGTCTCACCAGCTGCTACCCTCAGCAGTGTACTTTTGTCAATCTGCCTGTTCTGCTCCCTGCTCTCTCTGGTGAATCCTCTCACCGCTCCTGAACCTCTGGCCTGTACCCCAGTTCTGTAATGCATCAATAGATAAATATTAAAAAAAAAAAAAAAAAAAGAAAAACACCTCAAGTCATACTGTCCAAGGTAATTGCCTCTGGCCACATTTGGCTAATTTAGATAAAGCTAGGGGGCGGTGCTGGCTGCGGGAGTATGGCAAATCAGGTAAAGGAGTTCAAGTAGCTGGTGATGGAGTTCAAGGCTTTGGGTGATCAACACAATATAGTATGTATAAATGTTGGTTTGCAAGGCTGGATACTTAATACCTATATTATAAATCAATGTTGCTTAAAAAAAAAACATACAAGTAAATAAAACATTAGCTCTGTCACCCTAGACACATTTTGAGTGTTTAGTAGCCATATGTAGTCAAGACTGCTGTATTTACTGTATTAGACATCATTATCAAAAGCTCAATTTTCATTACTGATCTAGACTGTGTTTACTGCCTTTACTTTCTGTCAATTCACTCTTATGCTCCTTAAAATACAGTGCCTCTCCTTAATGTTAATATTTGATATATACCCTCAATTTGCTGCAGTATCAATAAACATCATCCCATCTGCAGTTGTCTTCCTGTCTACTTAAGTTGAGAACCACTGGAAATCATCTAGTCCTGACTTTGTTAAAATATTGAAGCTGGGCCCTCCCTGGTGACACAGAGGGTTAAAGTGCAGCACTAAGAAGCTAAAGCCATTTCAGCATGAGTTAGATCCCTGTCCCGGAGGTGACCCACACAGGTGATCCACACGGGTCGGCAGTCCTTTCCTGGCTGACACGCTGCTCCCCTCAGCTGTGTACTTCCTTGATCTGCCTGTTCTATTCCCACTCTGTCTCTGGTGAATCCTCTTATCACTCCTGCACCTCTGGCCTGTATCCCAGTTCTGTATGCATAAATAAATAAATCTTTAAAAAAAAAAAACAATTACTGAAGCTACTCTTCCTCCTCCTATACCACCAATCAGTTCATTTGCCATATGGGTTCATCCTCTACAGATTTCCTCTTTTTCTTTTTATATTTGCATTTGTCTTTCAGGGTTCTAATTCCCTTCCACTGCCTAAACTACCCATCACCCTTATGGATTCCCAAATTCATCTTTTATCCCTTTTCTCCCCTTTTTCACTTGGATGCCTGCCAGCTGTTAGAGACTTCTCTGTTCTTCTCTGCCTTCCTCTGTCCCCCTCAAACCAAAAAACCATGACTTCTCCACATCTTTAACACTATCATTTTGATTTCTTCACAAGTAGTCATCCTTGACTTTTCCTCCTCACACTTAGTGGCCAGTCCCTTCAAAAATGCCCATTTTTGCAAGCACTGCTAGTACTCTAGTTCAGATTACTATTTTCTGGGATAATGAACTAGCCTAATCCAGTATTTTAAAGACATGGTATAGTCACTGCCAGTGCTATGTTACTTCAGACAACATGTATTTGTGAACTTTAAAACTTTTTATTAACTGTATTTTAATGTGCTACAGAATAAAACACTGCAAATCTTTGCTTTCAGATTAGAATTGGTAAAGAATAAAATGAATGTGTAAAGAATGGTGCAGGCAGAATGTAAATATGGACAAAAACTATAACAAGTGGTATGCCAATGACTGAAATTTGGACTAATCATCATCTTAATGTATCGCTTGGACAATATGTCCCTGTTCCAATGTATTCTTAACTTAGCTGCCAAATAAGCTCTTCTTATATGCTACTCAAACCAGAACAAATCCTTATCCAAAATCTCCAGTGGCATCTCATCACCCACAACACCTACTCTATTCTAAAACCACCTGTATCGCACACTTCCCACCCCTATCTCTGCTGTTGGTTTTTCATTTGTCTTTGACTGAAATGTTTAATATCCACTACTTCTCAAGAGAACTCTGTTGAGAATTCAATCTTTTGGAACACAGTAAAAACGAAGAGGCAAGCTTTAACATGTTTATTAAGCACCTATTATGTGCGTCCTGCCATGAGACTCAATCATCCCTGGTGGAATCAGTATCCTCCCCACTCGGAAATCCCATACTTTATTATTTGTGACATTTTACCACACGTCATCTTTAGCTTCTACATATGCTTCTCTTCTACTAATTTAGAGCAACCCCAGAGTATGGTGTCTCCATTTTTATTTCTGTCCCTACCTAATTACCCTGTGCTTACAAGACACCAACAAGTGTCTGTTAAATAAATGATGCCTAATCTTAATCTCAAAGACTGTATGTCAGGAAGAGATAGTATGGACTGAAAAGTACTGCAACACACAGATGCGTAGATAAGTACAACTGAGAGCCACACTATGTAGTCTGAACCCTGTCTGCTGTGTAAACTATAATAGTACTTTCCAAAACATTGATACTTAAGCCTATAACACAAGCCAGAGACAATTTTACCAGTAATTTACCACATTCATGTATGTAATAAATTATTACCCCTTTAAACATATTATTTCAAATATGTATATCTGGTTGTTTCAGCTTTCCCATCATCATTTATCACTTGTCCACTAGCAAGTAACAGCAGGAAAATGAAATAGTAGTAACTCTCAAATATGTAAGAAAACACAACTATTGAATAGTTTTCTGTGATTGGGATGATATAATTAGTTGATTTTAGTGGGTCTACCAGTTGTTCCACTTATACTACTGGTAAGAGGGTAGAAAATATGTATTGAGGGGCACTTCACTGGTCCCTCAACCACGCTGTATCAAAGGAAGGGTGTCTGGTAAAAGATGAAAACATTCCAGCTAAGATGGTTTAAGAACCTGGCAGTAAAGGACTTAGATGATCTTGTTCAGCGTGAATGGTAAGATAGAGCTGCTACCCCCCTAGTCCACATTAATGGACTCAGATAGTTTAAATGTCAAGAAAAAATACACACACACAAAAGTGGCTTTGATTATATAAACCAGAGGAAAGCCTACCATAGCTATATCACACCCCCAAGGCTCCTTCTTAGCAACAGCAGCAGCTTTGTCAATGACACAAATGCAGGGTGGCATGAGGCTCCAGCAGCTAATTTAAATTGGGGGAGTGGGGGTGGGAGAGAATACATAAGTTGCTTTGTGTCCCCCCCCCACCTTCGTAATGTCTTGGGGACCAGCCAAGTCGACCCAAATGGAATCCAGAGCAAGTGGGACGTTGGGTTCCCCTAGAAAAGGGGGCTGATCCAGAACAGAGCCGAAACGGTGACAGTTATCTATATGAAAAAGTAAGAAGACGCTAGGTGAGAAGAACTAGCATCAATCTAGACAGTATTTGGGGAGGAGACAGGGAAGAGAAAAAGGGAAGAGTGGCAGCAGAAATGATAAAAGAGAGCCAGATACTGCAGCTTGAGTCATTTGGCTTCTTTTCAGGGTTAGTGGGAAAAAAAGAACGGCAGATTAGCTTCAAGGATCAGGGATCCACAGCAAACAGATAAAGTCCCCGACAACTCTTTGGTGCTTTTTACAACCTGGCTTGCTCTGGAACTCATCTCAATTTAAGGTGAATTTGGTATTTCCAATCATGGGTGTTTCTCCTGAACTTCTGTTGGGCACAAATCACACTCAGTATGTCTGAGTTTTGTTATCAGTTAGGCCCAAGTCACTGGCTCTTTGGGCCTTATTTCCTTAGCTACAGAACATGGTTCTATTTTCAGCACTGTCCCTTCTGAGACTCAATTTGAGGAAAAAATGAAAAATTATGGTGTCGTAATGAAGGGGCTGTGAATAAAAGTGTTAAAACTTAGCTTTTGCCAACAAGTAACTAGCACCAATGCTTTAAAGATAAGGGCAGAGAGTCTAGTTTCCAGAGGACAAAACCAAAGCACACTATGCACAGCCTGTACCCCCAGCCACCCACAAACCAAGGCCCAGCCCAGCTCTGCTGTCAGATAGTTACATAGAGGTCATGTCATTGAGGGCGTGGTCCAGTTCCTCGCTAATGGCCTTGTACTTCAGTTTCTGGGCATAGAGCTCATCTGGACAGGAACAGGAACCACAGGGAGGAACGAGGGGGTAGAGTCAAAGGTATCAGAAGCAGATGAAGAGAGGGATCATTAGAAATTAAGAAAAGTGTGATCATGGGTTTAATAACCAGTAGGAGAACTTCTATACTGGCAGCCATGCCTGGCCATTTTCAGGTCCACTGCTTCCTACAATCAACTGAACTTCTTGATACCGCTAATTGACTGTAGCAAGGGTTAAGAATCTAGACAGAAATTCCTAGTATCAAGGAATTCAAGATACAACTTCCACCCAGTTAACCCAATTCCCTGCAGTGACAACACTTCATTTATAAAAATAGAAAAAGGAGAAAGTGCACATTAATATTCAAGCACTTCTTTTCTACCTAGCAAGCACAACCAGGATCTTGACCTCTTTGCTCTTCAAGTCGCCTCCCAAGCTCTCCCAAATTAAGAATTTCTTTCTCCCAGAGAATACCAAGGGAGCACATCTCGGAGTTATCACAGCAAATACACTTTCCCTTTTTAGGATGAAAGCAATTGCCAACGTGTGGTGGCAGGAAGTATTTAGAAAGCACGAATTGGGTAACTCTAAGACCTACAGCTGCATCTCTTGAGAGGGGCTCCACAAAAGGAATGGTAAACAGGATTGCCAAAAGTAGCCATGGGTTGATGGTGTGTTCTTGTCACCTTCTGATAGTATGGAGACTAAGCTTAAGACTACTAAACTAGAGGTAAATGTAACCATTCAGTATCCTCGAGGGGTGCAAGTTCCAGAACATTAGGCAAAGCCTTATTAAAAGGAAAAAAAAAAATCAAACATAAAATAAATCCAATTTTAGAGTTTAACCCATTTCACATAGCTATGGTACAGGACAGGGCATGAGCTGCATGCCAAGTCACTTCCGAACCCCTTTCGTATACAGGGAACGAGGTCAGCATCCAAAGGCAATGACTTCCTCTATATTCATTATTTAAACCCCCACCCCAGGATCCATACCTTCCAAATCATCAATTGTCTTTTCCAGCTTAGCTACCGATCTCTCAGCAAACTCAGCTCGGGTCTCTGCCTGGGAGAGAGATGCAATCAGTTAGCCTCAAGGATGAACAAAACCAGCAGAGAAATATGTAGTTTCTTCTACCTTCCAATTCTACATCTTTCAGAGTCAAAGCGAGGCCAACTCAATTCTTATTAGTCCCTGATATCTAACTCTGGATGTTTTGTGTCCCTGTAATCCCTCAGCGTACCTCCTTGAGTTTATCAGTAAGAATCTTTATCTCTTCCTCGTATTTGTCTTCTTTTTGAGAGTACTGTAAGAGAGGTAGAATAAAAATTTCAGAATAGAAACTACCCATACACACAGTCCCCCCGCCTCCCTATATTACAATGAATATTCTCTTGAATTTAATGTGCTGAATAGTCCTTGAGGAAAAAACAAGGCCCATTTCTAGACAAAAGATCAATCAAATCCACAAAGCAATGTCCTTAGAGCCGCAAAACCCTCGGATTAGAACCCTCCAGGACTTCTAATTTTTAAAATGGACCTATGTTTTAGACTGATTCAGTTCAACAAAGGGAGGTTTTGTTCCTTTTTCCAGTTTAATGCATAGGTGTGGTGGCACCCCGAGGTGTCATGGACAAAACAGTCCCATAGAGTGATCAAGAGAGAAACTATCTTGATTGCCCATTAGGTCTCAGAGTTGACACTATCTGTCACCCCCATCAGTCTGCTAGAAAACCCAAAAGGCCCCATGATTACTGTTGCACAGTACACATTGTCAGCCTGAAGAGGCGTCTGAGACCATGAAATTATTTTAACTAAAGCAATCAAAGTGCACAGGAATTAGCATTAACCCCAGAATGTGGACAGGGTGTAGATGGGTAGGAAGTGGCCGGTCTCAATAGATTATGTAAAAAATGGGTGCCTCCAGTCTCTCATCAGGGGCAAAGCTGGCCCCAGGCCCCAAAGCCTGTCACTTTCGCTAACCAGCCCCCTACCTTCTCCGCCTGAGCCTCAAGAGACTTGAGGTTGTTGGTGACATTCTTCAGCTCCTCCTCCAGCTCAGAACACTTACTGTGAATATTTTAAATACCGCAGAAGAGGAAAGGGGAAGAAGAGGAGAATAAAAAAAAAAAGGGAGAAAGACACACAGACATGAATTGAACCTATATGTAGAAAGAGTTGGAAGGTATACTGGGGAAAAAGAGAAGTTCCCAGGTCATCTGAGCAAGCATCAACCCTCCTCCCGCTACCACAGGACATGTCAGGAGTTGGGCCCTCCTGGGCTAGGACTAAGCATGTTTGATAGCACCAAGAAAATGCTTGAGAGAAATCACTACCAGGAACAAGCTATAACTGCTACC
Organism: Condylura cristata; assembly: GCF_000260355.1. Taxonomy (NCBI): domain Eukaryota; kingdom Metazoa; phylum Chordata; class Mammalia; order Eulipotyphla; family Talpidae; genus Condylura; species Condylura cristata. Next base: position 3,606,900 of record NW_004567141.1, read on the forward strand.
TGGAGTGGAAGTGGGAACGGATGCCCAACCCAAATAGTCCCCCAAATCACCCAAGGGGAGGAGAGCCTGTGGAGAAGCAGTGAGGCAACTAGAAAAGAAGAGATGAAAGATGCCAAGTAAATGAAAAAGAAATGGAGCATTCCATGAGGAGATGAGAAAGCACTCAACACATCAACCAGTGGAGGGGAGGCAGCTGCAAAACAAAAACCAACCAAACCACACCATACATATAACCTCTCTGTGGCTCAACGGTTAGTACCTTTTCTTCAGCAGCACTCAGACACTTCAGGTTCTGGTCCATCAGTCTGATCTGCTCATCCATCTCTCGGCAACGGCTGTTAGTGATAGTCACGGGGATGGCACAAGCCAGGTTGTGGGGAGGGAGAAAGGTCAAAAAGGAACACAGCAAGAAAACAAGCAGCAAAATGGGAAAAGAAAATTCCAAAAAATGGGAAGAAAACTCCACCATGATCATGATATGTCATGTCTGGGAAAAGGGAACACAGGGGAGTACAAATAAATATGCATCAGCACTGACTTTGTTATACAAGGCCCAGAAGGTGCCGACAGGGGAGCAGCTCATGTCTACCCTCACCCTAATATCCCAGGAAATTAGAAGTTAAGAAGAGACAGATCTTAAGTCAGTACAGCCACTTGAGTGCTTCAAGAAGCCACAAACCCAGGTGGAAGGATGCCACAGGGCTGTCCAGGTAACTGACCACCATCAATTAATCTCTGCTTCCCCTCAACTGTAAACCCTCCCAAACAAGAAATAAGGAAGCCTCAGGTGTCCCTGTCACCAGTCCAGATCATTAAAAAAAAAGTCCAAAACCATTCTTAATCCCTTAGAAAAGTATAACAGATGACTCCCACTCTCTAGGCCCTGTGTAACAAAGTTGAAGCAATTTGCTAGTTTATTCACATTAGTGCCCAAGCCAATGGGGAAGGGACAACATGGTATGACAAAAGAGTTGGGAGCAAGATACTCACGACTCTGCCAGTTCAGCTCGTTCTTCTGTGCGTTCCAAGTCCCCCTCAATAATCACCAACTTACGAGCCACCTACAGAAGACCCAGGTATAGCTCAGTGAGGCAAAGGAGGAGTCATTCCCACTCCTGAGTCTTTTCAGAAGTCTGATATCACCAAAGAGGGATGGATACAAGGTGCCTTACTTCTTCGTACTTCCTATCTGCCTCTTCTGCAATGTGCTTCGCTTCTTTGAGTTGGATTTCCTGAAGTTCCATCTTTTCTTCATCTTTTAAGGCTCGGTTTTCAATAACCTTCATACCTCTGTTAGAAACAAGGACAAATATATAGACCCCGACACCCTGGTTTGTCACAGGTCCATTCAAAGGGACTCAAAATTATGGGTTTTAAATCCACTCCTCTCTGCTTCCAGTCTAAATAAAAAAATAAAATCCCCTAACACCATCTCCTTATTTGATTTAAATTTCTTTCCAAAAAAATAGTAAGATTTTTTTTGGCCCTCTCTGGTGGCGCAACAGGTTAAAGCCATCACTATGAAGCTTTCCAAAGCCACTGCAACATGAGTTCAATTCCAGGACAGGGAGGTGATGCACATGGTGCAGCAGACCTCTCCTGACCCACCCACTGCTCCCTCAGCAGTGTGCTTCGTTGATCGGCCTGTTCTGCTCCCCACTCTGTCTCTGGTGAATCCTCTCACTGCCCCTGCACCTCTGGCCTGTACCCCAGCTCTCTATGCATAAATAATGACCTGAAAAAAATTTTTTCTCAGAAAAATTAATACACACTTACTAAGTGTACAGTCTACAGGCAGAAATTAAAGTCTTCCTACTTGAGATTTTTCTGACTTCATAATCCTTCCAGAAATGTTTTATAAAGGTAAAATGCAAATATACTCGTCCCATGGGACCATTATAATACATCTTTCTGCACCATTATAATACATCGTTCTGCAACTAGTTCGCCTCACTAGCTGGCTTAGTCATCTCTACGGCTACACATACTTTCAGCAGGGCATTTTTAATTCTGAAAAGTCTTCATTTGATTTCATGCATGGCATCCCACACCTTTGCTCTAGTTTAACTCACATGTGATAGCGAACCAATCAGCTCTTTTCAAAGATGAGTTGTAATTTGGTTCATGGACCACAGCACTCAACCATCAGAGGATAATTACCCAAGATCCTCTACGATGGATTCTATTTGAAATGGGGTGGGGTCCAAGCATTCTGATATTTTTAAAATTCCCAGAGACCCTATGTATCACTTCTATGATTCTGATAGTGCAGCCAGGGTTGAAAGAGCTTATAAAAACAGTTAACAGTTGAGCCCTACCTCCAGAGTTTCTGACTCACAGATCAGGGTAAGAACTGAGAATCTGAATTTCTACCATGTTCCCAGGTCCTAATGGACTGAGATGTTACTTTGAGAATCATTACTTCAGAGGGACTAATCTCACAAAATAGCTTATGAACCCTTAAGTGGAGGCCATACCATATATGATCCCATTTAAAGATTAATAGGTCTCTTTATAGAGAAACACCAATTACAAAAGGGTCATGGGGCCAGGTTACCCTGATGCTGTCTGTCTTCAAGTGGAAAGAATACATAGAGCAGAAGAGAAGAACCTATAAGCTACTGTTCAAAAACAATAACAACAAAGAAATCTACATAAGGAAATGTGGGTCAGAACCATTATGAACTTCCAAAATCCACACTCCATCACCTCTCACTCTCATCAGCAGCTTTTTCGGCTTCCTCCAGCTTTTGCAGGGCAGTGGCCAGGCGCTCCTGAGCACGGTCCAGCTCCTCTTCAACCAGCTGGATCCTACGGTTCAAAGAGGCCACCTCGGCTTCAGCCTGCATTTGAATGAAAGAATGGAAAAAAGTAGAGGCATGGTGAAGAGAATGCCAACATTGGGGCTGACTAAAAGAAGGTTTTATGATTATGAGGAAGCCAACGTCTAGCAAAGAAGAACCTGTCTTAGCTCAGATGCAACTCAGATCTAACAGACAACTTATATTTATATTTGTGTCTATATATATCTCCTCCCTTTCCCATCAACGAACTCCCATATGTTCCACAGGAAGAGTGTTTTAAAACTCAGTTCCTTGCCCAGTCCAATGTCAGTTAGTACCACCCACATTCTGGACTCAGTTCAAATTCCTGAACACACTGATATCAAAAAAGGTAGCCAGTGAAAGGTTCCTTCTGCTTGAATTTTAACATAATGGTGTTGCAACCTTTAGCAACCTTCTTATAAATGGCTCATAAAATGGAAAAATAGGCAAGGTTCCTCAAAGAAGAGAATATTACTTTGTTGTTTGATTCAAACTGACAACCCTCTGATCACCATCTCCTAATCCATAAAGACTAGCCAAGGGAATCATATTTTCCAAACCAGAAAAAAAGAACAGAGCACTGGGATACCTACCCCCCTCCCCATCCCTTCAACTGATCCCCATCCCTACCTTTTTAAAAGTTGATAATAAGGAGTTTCTAGCTAAAATTATCTACTTTGATGACATTACAAAAATCCAAGGATCACAAGAGCATGTTTCTTTCATGCCTTCCACCATCCCTCCAACTTTCTGATTTGACCCCTTTCTATTCCTCTAGCCACCCTCTTAACTACACCCTCCAGGACAGCTTATGACAGTCCTCTCCCTGGCCTCCGTCACACAATGAGCATAGGCTACAGTACCAGTAATTGTCAATGGAATAGAAAACAAGAAAGAGACAGCCTACAAATGGGTGAGTTAATATGGCAGCAAAGCCTGACTTCCCCACACCTTTACTGGTGGCAGGTCCACTGACTGCCACAAGCATACAAGAATTTAATCTGCCATGCACACCACCCAGTTCAGATGCTTATCCAAGTGCTTGGTAAACATGATCTTTCTTCTCCAGCCCAGATTCAGATCGTACCTGAATTCTATTACCCTGATTTCCTCCTGGCAGTCAACGGTGGGGGCAGCTATAGAAATAATCTGGGCCACCAGCCCCTACAGGGAGGGATATAGCCCAAAAGGTTCCTATTAAGAAATCAGGTTACTGGCACAAAACTGCCACATACAAACAAGGAAGGTTCAAGGACTATAGCCATGCATGTACTAACCCACCGGAAAAGAAAATCGATGAGTCTACCATGAGCTGAAATTATTAAGAAACCATTTCAGTCTCTAACTACACTGTAAAGACAAGTATTTTCTGATTCTGTCCTTTCTGGAAAAGCAGATGTTCATAGGACAATATGCATTTTGCCTCCAGCTCAAAATGGCTAACGGGTCAAGATTATGAGAACAAGTTAGCCTTTTACACAAGAACTGTGACACACTGCCGGTACAAAGATTTACACCCCAGATGCCTAGAACTTTAAAAAAGAAAAAATGGAACCAGATTGGAGGAAGCTCATGAAATCTAAGTCCCCATCCAGCTCACCAGTAGTTACCCAAATGAAGTAGAAGATAACAAGCTATGGGGGGTGGGGGTGTACAGTTTCCATGACAACAAGCTGGCTCAGGCAGTTTCTTCCACAAATCGGCATTTATAATAGAATTCTCTGCAAGACTGAAACGGGAAAACACGCATCTTCATGCCCTCACTCGGGCATGTGCACAGCCAGCAAGCCTGTACCAAAAGCAGAACCCAAAGATGGGAGTACCAAGAAAAGCTTCAGAGATGGGGTGAGGCTGGGGGTGGGGAGGAGGTCAGTTGCTGTTCTCTTTTTTCTCCTCCCACAGAGGATTAGTTCTCTTTACAATGAAACAACAGTCTGCAGAATCAAGATCTGTTACTACTGGCTTAAAGGAATAAAGGAAGACACCTGACTTTGCCTCTAGCCAGAACCTATGCACAATGCCTGGGCTTTGGGTTAATCAAATCATACCAAGAGTTAGAGTGGGACTTACTTCTGCAAACCAGAGAAAGAAAAAAAATCGGTCCTGGGAAACATTATGCTTTATGTTTTTCTAGTCATCTGAGGTTTGGCATGTGGTTTTGATCTTTCAGCCTACCCACCTCTGATCAGCTTTGAAGGCCACTCTCTGAGGTCCTTCCTGCACTGACCAGGAAGCAAAGATGCCCAAGGCAGGAGGAAGGGAACACAGAAGCAATTCCATCACATTAGAAGATGGCCGACAACTGCTTCAGCTAGGAAATGAGTGTGGTTTAAAAGCTACCACCCTCCACACCAAGGGATGTTCCCTACAAACACACCATACCACTTAAGCCAAGAAACTGATAGGGAACCGGTGCTCAGACAGAGACAGTTCAGGGACAAAGACAGAAGGGTATTAGTCTAAACCTGGCATTCTGCCACTCTGAGTTTCTCTTTTAGACAAAAGCCACAGATGAAACTCAAAGGAAAGGAGTAATAGAAAAGTTCATCTTGAACCCTGCTAGTAAAGGACTTCCCCAGTCACTGTGTTCACAAATGTATCTACTCAGAGATACTTGTGTCCTTGGGGACTTTAAATTTTCAGAAGGGGAGAGGCAAGTTGGAAGGAAGGGAGTAGAAATATCAGCCCCAGAGTAAACAAAGGTGGAGCCCAAAGGAGGCACTCAGAGCAAAGGGCTATGTGCCTCTCCCCTGTGGGTGGATGAGGGGAAGAGAAAGGTAGTCAACCAGAAAGCAAGTCTAAACCAAAGAAAGGGTTATATCAGAAGATCAGTGAGATCTTTCTTGAAAAATGGAACCCCCCGCCCAAAAAATAGGAGCATGTCACACACTAGTCAGACATTTTTAATAGCCTCCAGAGACTAGGATTTTGGGAATATGCCAGAATCAAAGGGCAGCTCAAAGTCTACTCCCTAAAAATAGATTAGGTGAACGGTAATGATCAAAATGAAAGACTTTATGTTTTATATATTTTTACCACCACCATCAACAAAAACTGAGAAAGACTGCATTTAGTCTAGCCAGAGCTGCAAAGGGATTCAAAATGGAAAGTAGTTTCGACAAGGTGCTACAATACTGCAAAAGGCTAAAAGGAGAAAAATAAAGGGGCCCCAGAACAACCCAGAATTTCAAGCTTCGGACTCATTCAGGTTCACAATAAGGGATGGATATTCACACAAAGCAACCAGAAAAATAATGAAGTGATAAACCCCACTAACAGAGAGATACCATCAGGGAGTGCTGAGCTTCCGGCTCTGGAGGGAGGTGCCTGCAAAACTCACATTCCTAAAAGCCTTAAGAGGATAGAAGGTAGCTTAATCACCCCCTCCTCCTTTCCCACGGCATCCTCTCTGGTAGATGGGTTCAAAGTTCATCAGAACAGCAAGTCAAAAGATCAAGCTTTCTCAAGCTTAGAAGTGAAAGATAGTGGTTTCATCAATATTTAACTATCACCCTACTTCCCCCTGAGCATTTCCTTACTAGACCTCAGTTCAGTAAGCACATCTGGTAGGAGCTGAGTGAGTGAGCAAGCAGCTTAAACATCTTAAATTTATTCACACTGCTATCTATCACTGCAGAATCATTAAATGGGGGTGGAGGGGAAAGAGCCTAATTTTTTCACCAGGAAAATTACCAGATCCTGAGGGATTTGGACAGGGAATGGAGATGGATAATGGGTTATCATTTACCCTAGAACTACCCCTAAGATGCCATCATTTAAATGTTGAGCCTAAAATTCTGCAGTTTAACATAAGGTTATTAAATCCTTCACCCACCGTCTTCCCCTCTAAGGGGATCTTGTCTCCAGAACAAAGGAAATGAGAAAGTGTCACTAGTCATAATAAAGAATCACCCAGCGGGTCTACCTTACTTAAATTGAAAATTAAAAGTTAGTGACATAGTGAACAAAGGAAAAAACCCAGAGAAAGATGACTTAGGAAGGAAACTCCCAGCATTGCCATGCTCAATTATAAAAATCCTAGCAATCTAAGTATTAACCTGGAGAGCTGCTGCCCCTTCCGTCCCTCCCCTCCCCCCAAAATTCATTCATAGCCACTCCACTGAGGAGCAGTCAGCATGAAGGGAAAAAATTCCAAGGGGAAGAACAAGGAATACCAATAAACCACAAGAGTTTTTTCATTAGCTCTTAAAATTTTAGCTACAGTTACTTTCCTCTCCAGCCTCAAGACCCTCCAAAACCAAAGCCTCAACTCAGGATATCAGCTCCACCCACTAGACTGCACCCTTGACTCGGAAAATCTTAGGGCTTACTAAAACTAGTCCACCACTTCTAAGCAGTAAGTGGCGCCCAGAATCACCATTCATTTCATCATCATTTGATGTTCCAACTTTCAGCTGCAAAAATATTTATTGAACTTAAAAGAAAAAAAAGACACTGTGGTGTGGTGGATAACTGTGAAAGTAGCAGAGTAACAAACATCACTAGTGCTCTCCTGGGATATTACTGTCTCTATCAACCACCAAGACGCCTTCGTCAACCACAACCACTCCACCATCGGTTCCACTAGAGGAGGGGTTGACGACAGGTTCGATTTGCACTGACCATTCTTCAGTAATAAGGTGTGAATCTGGCAGATGTTCGAGATCATCATAGGGTCAGGTAAGTTGTGTTGGCTCCTATATTTGCACTAACATAGGAAGTGAAGTACAATCTCCTCCCAGGCTGCTGCTCGCAGATTGAGTGAGCAGGTTTAGCAGTAGCACAGGCTCTGGGTAAGAGGAAAGGGCCCCAGGCCGGAGGATGGGAGGGGTTGCTGTGGCCTCAACCCCCTCCAGGGAGGGCACCGCGCTTCCTCTCAGTCTACTGCTGCCTCATTTCCTGAGCAGGAGGAGCGAGCGGAAAAGCTGCCAGCAGGCCAGCCGGGGGCTTTCCGGCGGTTCCCACCGCCCCCAAACCCCACCCTTTCACCGTAGTTCGGCCCTGCACTTCCCAGACCAGAGAAGCACCCACCTACTCTCACTTTAGGACCGGAAACCTCAAACTGGAGCAAAGCCCCCCTCCCCCTTTCAGGGGGGAGGGGGGAAAGGGAGGCCGCTGAGCCCCTCCTCCGGCCGCGCCCGGCTCAGAGGGACTGAATGAATGAGCTGGGAGAAAAGAGAAGGAAAACCACACCCAGGGCCCGTCAGGCTCAATTCCTTCAAAGGTCAAACCTGCTCGCCCGCCCACCTAGTTGCTCAGATCGCCCTATCACTCAGTTTCCCCCTCGCCGGCTGCAAGTCCTACGGAAACTAAATCCCACGCATGCTCTAGTTTCCAACTTAATCTCTGAGATGCGGGTCCTAGAGGACTGTGCTCTACCGCAAGGAAAAAAAAAAAAAGGTGGGGGACTCAGATCGGAGTCCCATCTGCTCCAGCGCCTGCCTCTCCCTCACACGCCTCGCTCGCTCCGTACCTGTTCCCGAGCCCGCCTTTCTCCCTCCACCTCCCGCTGGAGGCGCTCGGCCCTCTCCTCTGCATCGTCAGCCTGCTGCTGCAGAACCTGGATCTTGCGTTTCACCGCCTCGATGGTGGTGATCCCGGCCATGGTTCCCACCCAGCTCCTGCTAGCACTCGGGTGCCTGCCTCCTCCGCTCCGCGTAGCAGCCGCTTCTCCCCTACTTCCGCCTACTACGCCCTGAAATACCGGAACTCAGCCGCCCACTCGCCCGGATGTGACGCCAAGCGGAGCGAGCTCTCCCGGGCAGGCGGGAACGCAATCCACCGGAGGGAAACCCACGGCGGGAGCGAGGGGCAGCACCTGCCAGTCACCCGGAGCCCCCGCTCACGGCATTTCCCTTGGGCCAGTAAAGGGGGGCGGGGTTGGGAACGAGAGCTACCATGGCAACCGGAAGGCACGTGGTAGCCCAGCAGCTCCTGCCAAGTACGCTGCCCACAATGGTTGGCCTACAACCAAGGGCAGAACTCAGCTGCCTTTACACCCCCAGAGTTGGCGCCCCACCCCAGTACTGAATCGCGACTCAGCGGCTAGACGCACTGTATCCTCTCCACAATGTAAAACACCCTACAAACCTCTCCTGCCCTTATCGCCAGCCGCCCCAAATCAGCTGCAAAACTAGGTGCTAAGAAAACTCTTGACTTTCTGGGTCTCATGTTCAAGTCCCCGCCACCACCTGCAGTCTCCTTTCAAAGATGGCTCAGGTAGGTTCTCTCAAGTCTCCTGAAAGGAAATAAAAGGGATGATGGGAGTTTAAGAGACAGGTTGGCAAAGTTCTCATTCTGTTCGGCATCAATTGTGAACTTAAATGTTCTATTTAGAATACTAGTCGTTTCTCCTGTTAGCATTTGAGTAAGTAGGTTACTTACCAACCTGCATTCCCACCAAACTTTGAATGATTCTGGATTTGGTAATTAATTATTGCTTACAATTCCTTTGATAGGTGAGGAGCATGTCTTATGGCCCTACTTTATCAGGAAGAAATCCTCTGTTATAGACCATTGTTACCAGATCCTTCATGCAACAGCAGCCTGGAAAACTGTAGCATAGAAATAAGTTTCCATTATGTATTAACAACTTTCATTAATTTCACAGCCTCTTATGCTCCAGATACCCCCGTGGAGCTATTTATGAGTTAGAAACTACACCAACAGGCAGAGCCATGTGGGATTTTTAGAAACACAAATAGTAAATAGATGAGAATTTTATTATTTTCCCCATAAGTAATACTAATAATCCTCCCCTCTGGTGTGGTTGTGAAATAGAACTTAGAGTTAATTTTCCTAGCCCCTGAAAGTATTGGTAGGAAAGCGAGGTGCTGCTCTCGCTTCCTGTTTTGTTTTTTTTTTTTAAGATTTATTTATTTATGCATAAAAGAATTGGGGCAGGGCCCTCCCTGGTGGCACAAGGGGTTAAAAGCACAGCACTGAAAAGCTAAAGCCACTTCAGCATGAGTTTGATCCCCGCCCCAGAGGTGACCCACATGGCATTGCAGACCTTTCCTGGCCCGCCCGCTGCTCCCCTCAGCAGTGTACTTTGTTGATCTGCCTATTCTGCTCCCCACTGTCTCTGGTAAATCCTCTTATCACCCCTGCTCTTCTGGCTTGTACTCCAGTTCTGTGTGCATAAGTAAAGAAATCTTAAAAAAAAAAAAAAATTGGGGACATAGGCCAGAAATGTGGGGGGTGAGAAGATTCACCAGAGACAGACTGGGGAACAGAGCAGGCAGATGTACTGAAATACACTGCTGAGGGGAGCAGTGGGCAAGACAGGTCTGCACCATGTGGGTCAGCTTCCTGACAGGACCTGAACTCATGCTGCAAATAGCTTGAGATAGCTTGACATTTAACTCCCTTGCACTACTAGGGAGGCCCATTCTCCTTTCCTGGCTTTGAGAAACATTCCTTCAAAGGCTTGTCTTTGTATCTCCTTTTAAAAATACAGAACAGTAAGATTGTACAGAAAGGAAAAAACAAAAGACCAACTCAGACAGACTAATTTTCTTGGTAGAGTTAGTTGTATACTTTGATATCCATCCTCTTCCCTTCCCCAGGAATTGGGAAGTAGAAAGCAGGGTTCTGAATCTCAGTAAAATCTATCAGTAGGGGCCTCCGTGGTGGTGCAGGGATTAAAGTTGAAGCACTATCAACTTATCACCAGCCACTGCAGTATAAGTTCGATCGCCAACCAGGAAGCTGACCCACCTGGCACAGCAGATCTCTCCTACCTTGCTCGCTGCTTGCCCATTGTTCCCCTCAGAAATGTGTTTCAGTAGATCTGCCTGTTCTGCTTCCCACTCTGTTTCTAGTGAATCCTCTCCTCTCACCTCCTGCACTTTGGTCTACACCCCAGTTCTTGTATGCATTAAAAAAAATGTATGCAATAAGTGAAAATATTTGTTTTTTAAATCAATCAGTAAACCCCATCAAGGTGGCTTAAGAATTTCCCTAACTCTCTGGAGAATTCTGATCAGAAAATGTGAAAGCAGAAATGAGGCATTTTTTTTTCCTGTGGGTGCTGATCAGTAGGGGGCACTATGGCACCTGACTTTCACCTACTGAAGACCAGAAGATCTCATCTTAGACAAACCAAAGGGGTGTTGAGAGCACCACTGCATTCCTGAGGCTGGTAGAATTGAACAAATAATCCTCCCTTGATCCAGAGAAACAGGTGGACTGACTCCTGATAGTCTCTAAAAGCATGGTGGAAGGGCACCAAAAGGTGCTATTTTTCTGGTGACCAAAAATACAACACCTCAACAGGTGTATAAGTCCACTCTTATCTCCTATCCCGCCCTTCCACCTCCTGTCATTAAAAAAGGGGGTGTTATGACGATGTCCAATGTCCTAACCATTGTACTCTTCTTACCTTTGTTTTTCCCTAAACAGCTTCTGCTTTCATTTCCAATTGAAAGGACTTACTTCAACGTGTTTTTATAGCAATATGAATGTCCTTATTGTCACTGAACTATATATTGAAACGTGATTAAAAAGGCAAACTTTATGTCATATATATTTTGTCACAATTGAAAAAAGGGGTGGGGAAAACTTGGAGAAACTCAAGGCATAGAAAAATGGGTTAGCCTGACCTTGCCACACCCTTGTCCTTTCTTTGTTTAAGCCTTCCTAGCAGATCCTATGCTTTCCAGAAAGCCATCTCAGATAACCTGAACTCCCTGTGTAAACACCTAGTTACTGACTCCCTCCTCCCTCTCTTTCCCTCAGATATACGTAAAATAATATGCTCTCTTTTACTTACTTGTGAACCTCAAGGGTAGAAGCCCAGCCTTGAACTTCCTTTATCCTGGGAAGGAGCACCCTCCCCCTCAGAGAAGTAATACTGCTGATGACCCTGACCCTTGCTCCCTGCTTTAAGCCTGTTGCTGCCTCCTTCCTTATTCTGGCCATTTCCCCCAATTCCTATGCATGCCTCACTTTCCTTTTATGACCCCTTGATGCAGGGAGTCAGCAAACATTTTCCCTAAAGTGCCATGTAATAAATATTTCTGGCTTTTCAGGCCATTAGGCTGCTCTCCCTGCTAGAGAGAGAGCAAGTTGACAACATGTAAATGAATGGGCATGGCAATGTTCCAATAAAGCTGTGCAGAACCAGGCTGTGGCAGGGTTTACCCCCTAGGTGGTAGTTCACTGAGCAAAGAAACCTTTCTTGTTGCTTCCATCTTAACCCGTGGGAGCAGGCTTCCTGCCCACAGCTTGTTTTCCTCCATATCTTTGAGGGTACTTACTTTTTACTGTCTTGATCTGAAAGCTTATAAGGCAAGAAGTTGAATTAGTGTATCTTGCATATACTTTCCATATTTAAGTGGGTTTTGGAGGATTCATATATAAGTGACTGTCCAGGTGGGGGGATGGTGTGTGTGTGTGTGATTATAGCACACACAATTCATCCCCAGGACATTCCTTTGTCTTTCTGATGATACTGCTATATTGCCTGAAAGCCTCAATGTCAACTCTGTGTCTCCTGAGATCTCAGGTTAGTCTTGTTTGTTCTTTTGTTGCTCCTGGAAACGCTTCCTCAAACCCACACTTGCTGTTGCAGCCTAAGGACTTTTTCCCAGAGAGTTATTAAGCTGACCTTGTGCCAGCTTGTGAAAACTTCTCCCCCTTGTATGTTTGTTGGAACCATAGAGATGAATCCATCTAGACTGGGAGTTTAGGGTAGCAACTCCAGCAGACCATCAAGCACTTTCCAAAGCCCTGTGGGAAACAGGGGGTGGTCTCCTGTGGGTTTGGTTTTGTTTTTGCAGTTTCCCAAAAAGAGAGAATTAATAGTTTACAGTGACCTAAACTTTGAAAAGTATGAATATATATAATGTTTATGAGCCTTGAACCTCTAGCCTGATATATTCAGCAATTCTCATCATTTCCTTGGTGCCACTGAAAGTGACAGAAAAAGCCAAAGAGGAGCTAGGAAAAGCCAAACATGAGCACCCAAAAATATTTGTGAATGGGGCCACCCTGTTTTGCAAAACTAAATGTAATTTTAAAAAACGCATGTTCATATTTTCCTACTAACTCAGTGCTGAGAAATGACTGCATTTCCATCAGTACTGGGGCATTCTTTATAACTGTAGGAGTTCGATGGACTTTTTCTTCCAGAAGCCTTTCCTTGGTCTTTCATTTATCTTTGTGGTAAACTTCAAGGCTGAAGATGAAGGCAAGTAGTTGTTTACAGAATAACATGGAATGGAAAAGAGAATTTATTTCATTCTTGCATGGGAAAATTCAGGCCTAGAAAAACTGAAATAGTTTGAGTAATTTAATCAAGGTCACAGAACAAGGCCTAGTGGTAATAACTTTACCCTCTGAGTCCTCATCTCATTTCCATCATTCCATTACTCTAAGGTCCTCATCGCTGTTCTATGAGCAGTGTTTCCTGTGGAATCTCCCTGGCATAAAAGCAGTACCCACACTGGCTGAAATAGATAAACCCATACAGGACAGGATCATGTGACCTGCTTTGTCCCACTGTGAAGTCTGAGTTGGTTTTGCAGAGCAAATGAGAGATGAGAGATTCTTTACTAATATACATATTTACATATCAAGCTAGGACTGTGTCATGGAGGGGAGGAGGTTTATAAGTGATAGCAGTCAGGGATAGTAGTCCTTTCCTTTCTCCAGGTCCTGGGAAAGATCACCAAGTTCCAGGGCTGTGAGTAGGACAAAAATGAGATTTCTATATACTTTAGGAAAGAAAGTATATGCAATTATGTATATATGAACATGTACACATATGGAGCTCTATGACTATGTTCTTTGAACTCGGAAGTACATATATGTCCACATGTGTTTAGAATTTAATTATATTAACATGGAGATCTACATGTGTAGATTAAGCCCACCCCATGCCCTATTTCTCATACTCACATCAGCTGCCTTCTTCTCTGCCAGTTCCAGCTTCTCCTGAGCATCCTTCAAAGCTTCAGAGTACTTGTCCAGTTCATCCTCTGTCCCTTTCAGTTTCTTCTGCATGGCCGCCAGCTCATCCTCCAGCTACAGGGGCCCCAAGAGTCATACACATGACATATATACACAACAGTGCAGACTCACACCCTGGCCCTGAGCTCTTGAGCTCTGATAGCTTCCCTGAGCCCAGCTTCTGTGTCAACTCTCACTGACACACACTTCAGTCAACTGCCCCAGGAGTTATGCCATGGCCTTGGCTTGTAATGCTATAATCTATGACCAAATCATGACCAAGCCACTTTGGGTTGTCATCTAAGATTCTGTGATGGTAAATATGTTAAGGTTTAGGGCCCTCCCTGGTGGCGCAGCAGGTTAAAGTGCAGCACTGCAAGTGAGCCAGCTGCTCCAGTGCGAGTTCTATCCCTGCCCGAGAGGTGACCAGATGGCGCGGCAGACCTCTCTTGGCCTGCCCGCTGCTCCCCTCAGCAGTGTACTTTGTCCATCTGCCTGTTCTGCTCCCTGCTCTGTCTCAGGTGAATCCTCTTACCACCCCTGAGCCTCTGGCCTGCACCCCAATTCTGTCTGCACCCCAATTCTGTCTGCATAAATAATCTTAAAATATATGTTAAGATTTAGATGCCTGTGACTCCACTTAAGGGTAAAGATGTGTTGCATGCAAAGCTCCCACCTTTTCTTCTGTGAATCAGGCGGTTTTTCCAAAATATCATCTACTCCTACTTAAATCCAACAGACACCAGGGACTGAGGGAGCCACTGACTTCCCAAATTGGAACAGATACCCTAAACTTCCTCTGCCTCTGCATTTCCAGTGAGACTCAAAGGAACTCAAAAGGCCAGCACCAGGGGTTACTGCCTTCCCATGAGAACTCTCCGCCACCTATTGTTCCAGCAGGTGAGGGAGATCAATGCCAGTCCTTACCTGTTTACTTCTTTCTTCTGCCTGCTTCTGCTCAGCTTCTGCTTGTTCTGCCCGGTCCAGAGCATTCTCCTTGTCCAACTTCAGCATCTGCATCTTTTTCTTAATGGCCTCCATCATCAGCAGTGGCTGTTGGTGAACTCACCTGTGAACTCTAGAGAACTGGAGAGGATGGCACAACAAAGAGGGGCTGTTGACTGGGTGGCTAGGGCTTCTCCAGACTTGAACCTTTATCTCTGATCGTGGCTCCACCTCTTGTTCCTAATATGGACTTTCCAGCTCCTTCCATCCCATCATCATTCTCTTGGGGATCACAGGATGAGACACTTTGATAGTCTGACATCATTAGCAAAGAAAAATTTGGGAACAGCTGAGGCTGATTTTAGACAATGGAAAGTGGGGGATGGGAGTTGCTCTCTCTGATCTGAAACTTTCCACTTACTCTGGGCAGCTCTCTGTGGGTGTTTTAAAAGAGCTAGAAGAGGAGAGGGGAGAACAATCTAATAGAGAAGGGCACTTTGGCATTTCTAGAATAGTAGTTTTCACCCAGAGGATTCTAGTTGCCCTTGAACTTCTTCCTTACCCCCACCCTGGACCTGGATCCTGATCAAACTCCACTGGTTGAGCTTACTTTTAGATTCCTAGTATTCAGGGAGCCTGAGCAAGTGAAGAGGGGAGGTCACTCATGATCCTTGACAATTCCCCCAATCCCCAGATCAAATTACTGTGCTATTTTGAGAGTCTTTAATTGGCAAGGAGATATTCCCTCGCTCCCTAAGAGCCCAAAGGATACACTCAGAGATTAAGGTTGGAATTTGGAAAGTCACCCCAGAGTTCCAAAGTAGGATGGGGGATTAAAGCAGGGTAACGTTGGGATAATCCAGATGGGATTGTACCCTCTGTTTCTTCAGAGTGACCTTTAAATAAAAATTTGTTACCCACACAGACTAAGGTCTGTGCTGCTCTTTGCTCTTCCCTTCACCCTCTGTTCCCTCCTAAACCCTCCCCAACCCACACTTCACACACTCTTCACACACTCTTCTTCATCATCACAGGCTCTGTTCTCCCTGACTTCATTCCAGGCTTGTCCATTCTTCTGTTTGGAACCTTGTTACTGACAGGTGGCAATTGATCCCAGTACACTGGCACCATATGATTTGCAAATATGCCAGAGGAGAGGTAGGCACTGTTCAAGGTGACCAGAGATAACAGGGAGTAATATAAATGGTTCTTATTGCTCATTATGTCAGGGATAGATGGGTAGTGTCATTGTTATGTCAAGACACCAGCCAGGGTGGAAGGCAAAGGTGGAGTCCACTCTTGAGACTTTCCAGTCAGTAGGGACAGACATACCATCAGCTGACTCCTGAAGGAAGTAGAGAACCCAAAGACCCCTAGGGAGCAAGACAATCCCAGGAACAGGAATAGTGGCTAATGAGGTGTGGGGGAGAAGGGAAAAGGTGGGGAGGTAAGTTGGAGGTTGGATTGAATAAAGAGAAAATATAAGGTTAGGAGGCAGATATATCCCTTCTAGTATAAGGGGAAAAAATAGGAAGATTTGATACTCAGAGTTTCAGCTCCCTTCCGCTAGCCCTCCAATCTGAGACTGAACTCCTTGTGGTTTCACTGGTCTTCCCAGGGGGCCCTGAAGAGAAGAGGTTCTTTGAAAAAGACAGGAGCCGCAGAGGTCGAAGAAGATTGTGTTGCCAGATTGCCTGCTGCCGTAAGAATATGTCTGACATTTAGTTGATTCCTAATTAAACAACCCAATATCAAACATATCACACAGAAGCAAACAGGAGAACTTGATGGTGGAGCCTTCCTCCTCGCTGCAAAGGAAGGACAGAGACAGCAGGCACCGAGCGTGGCTAGGTGGAGGATCGTGTCCTTGGAGAAGGGCACTGATCCCAGCTTTTCACCTTCTCTAGGCAGCTGGCCTGGTTCACCTGCCCTTCGTGCCCTCCCTGCCTTAGCAACTCTCCTACCAGCGCTCGGCCTTTGCCACATCATGTTGACCTAAACCAGGAGAAAATCTGGTAGGACTCCATATCCGGCGCCTACCCTTCTCAAAGCTCCCACTCCGAGCTTGTGCCCTGATGTCACGGCCACGGTGTCTGGAGGATCAGCAGCGACAGCGGCTCCTCTGCAGCTCTGCCACCTGCCTGCCAGTGCCCTTCTAGGGGGGCCCAGGGGTTTCTGGGCGCGGAGCTGGGCGGCTGGTACGTGCTGCTTTACCCTTCCAGCAGAACTGACATTTCCAGATCACCCCACACGACTGGTGAGGGCCTTTCAGTGGGCACCATTCTGGACCCCTGTTGCTTTTAGTGCTACAGATAAAGAATCATGAGAAATTTCCAAAATCTTGGCTACTTCTTTCCACCACCCACTATCTTCTCACGCACCTGTGTCTTCCAGGCATTCTTCTTGAAGTTGCCCTTGGATCTCCAAAAGAGAAGAGCAGCATGTCTCACTGGCAGGCTTCAGCCCGGCCTCTAGAGGAGAAATCTTATGCTCTCCCCTGGTGGAGAGACAGATCAAGGGTGAAGGAAGAAAATTCCTTCTGCCAGGAAGCAGCCTGGGGTCCTCAGGAGTCTCTCAGGTTCTTCCCTCACAGGGGTCCAGCTTGGTTCCTTTCTGGGAAAGTTTTCTTCTGAAGGGAATCAGGTCTGTTGAATGCCATGGGGCAGGCAGATGCTTTGCTCTGCTGTGGCAGAAAGGAGCCCAAGTTATAGCTGCACTGGAGGGTGGGGGGCTTGGGTGAAGTGTGGAGGAGGGAGGAGAATGCTTGGTTTCAGCCCCTAGGCCTGTTCCATTTGTCCTTGTTCTCATTAGTCTAGACACCTCTTCCCCTCCCCCAAAACATATCCCAGCACCATGGATGTCCTTGATTGAGATCGATAGCTTGTCCCAAGTCCTAATCAATTCCTATGTATGGCTCTTGCCTCCCTGGGGAAGGCTAACAAATGGGCGCAGGAGCCCCAGGGTCAGTACCTGTGGCATTGTCTCATGTCCTTGTTCCTTTGTGATTCTCAGCGGGGGTTTATGTGTGATTTTTACTTTTTAATTTCTTTAAAGATTTATTTATTCATACAAGAACTGGCATATAGGTCAGAGGTGTGGGGGGGGGTGAGAGGATTCACCAGAGACAAAGTGGGGAGCAGAACACACAGATTGACTGAAATACACTGCTGAGGGGAGCAGCAGTTGAGTCAGAGAGTTCTGCTGCGCTTTGTGGGTCAGGTCCCTCTCTGGGGATTAAACCCGTGCTGTAGTGACTGTGGGTAGGACCATCTTTATCCCCAAATTCTAGTCTCTTCTTTGGGAACCTTTACTATACTGGACAATCAGAGGCTGGGAAAGTGACTAGCAAAAATTGCAAGAGCTTTGGTGTTTGGGGCTGTGAACAGAGGGGAATATTGATGTAGGGGAGGAGCAGCTGTTTTAAGAGGTGGCTTTGGCTAGATAGCATAACTAAAGAGAAAAAAGCATCAGATGGCCTCTGATGAAAGCTTTTTAACCTTCTTGAAAGCATCTCGTATGCAGTCCTTTCAAAAAAGACTGAGCCCTGCTGAACCAGAGGAGCTGGGGAAGACACCAGCCACAGTCAGAAAAGGGCTAGATGGTAGAATGGAGTGAACTACTCAGTTGATGTAATGAGAGCTGACAGAGTAGGCAGAGAGATTCAGAGGAGAGGGCTCTGTAGAGGACCAGCCTGCCAATACTGGAGCCAGCCTGGCAATGATAAGCCCTGGGGAGAAAGGCCAAGGTCAAGGATCAAGATAGAGGCTTTGGGGTGTTCTGTGTGACCAAATGAATGGAGGAAAGGGGAAAAGAGGGAGGGTGTGGTCTGGGGCAGTCAGATAATAAAGAAATAAAATCTGCATCATAAGACAGGTCGTCATCATTGTGGGTTACCATTTATTTACCATTTATTTGCCATCATATGCCACTCTCTTCAATGCTTTTATTTAATCCCCACAGCAATCCAATGAGGTAGTGTTTTCTTTTTTTAAGATTTATTTATTTTTGTATACAAGAGCTGGGGTGTAGGCTAGAGGTATGGGGGAAGTGAGAGGATTCACCAGAGAAAGAATGGGGAGCAAAACAGATGGATCTACTGAAATTCCCTACTAAGGGGAGCAGAGGGGCAGACAGAAGAGGTCTGTTTTGCCATGTGGGTCCCCTCCCTGGCTGGCTGTGGAACGAACTCATGCTGCTTTGGCTGGTGATAGCTTGATGGCATTGACTTTTACCCCTGCACCATCAGGGAGGCCCAAGAGGCAGGTTTTTATATCCATTTTATGTATGAAAGACTAGAAAGTTAAAGCAACTTGCTCAAGGCCACACAGTAACCACAGTAGAAGTGACGGAACCAGGATTCAAACCCAGATCTGGCAGGTCAAAGTCTGTTCTAACACCAGACTCTCCTGCACCTGTCTACGCAGCAGGGGGTAGCTGGGCAGCCTATATGAGAGAGGATGATGAAGTGAAGGTGAGATGGGCCTGTGGGGATTAGAGGGCAGGGACAGGCAGGAGGATCAGGAGACTCAACCTCGGATTTGTGGATCCAGTAGGACTGTGTATGTGGGGCTCTCTCTCCTATAAAACTCTCCATCTTCCCTGTCGTCACTGTTCAGTGTCAGCCTCCCCGCCAGCTTATAAACTTCATGTCTTATTTGGTGTAAAAACTCATAAACACCTATTGACTAGAGTTTAGAGTAGAGGTCTTGGGAAGCAGGACCCATGGGGACTAGGTGAATGGAGATACAGGGCAGAGGGGACAGGCACAGGATGAAGAAAGCCCGCTTTGAGCTATACAAAAAGGCCAGATGAAGGAGACAAGCAAGGGACCTGTGAAAGTTCTGGGTCACAGGGGTCAGTCCTGAGAGAGAAAAGGGGGATACCCAACTGTGTGAAGTACTGAGCTTGTTCTCTATATACTTTATCCTATTTAATCCTTAATGATCCTATGAGATGGGTACTATCAGATGTTACCCCATCCAACAGGAAATTAAGGCTCAGAAAAGTGACTCACATACAGTTACACACTAAGAAGTAAAGATCAACTTTGAACCCACCCCCAAGTCCAGGGACAGGGCCAGTGCTCTCCTCTCTATACCCTGATACCTCTCCACAGTCCTCACAAGGGAAATGTGTGCAGGGAAAGGAGGAAGGAACAGGTGTGACTGCTGAGATGAAATGTATATTGAAGGCTGGATGGCAACAGACCACTTGGGACTGAGGGCAGGAAAAGATCAGTGAGGTTGCAGTTGGTAAGGTGAGGGAAGAGGAAAAAGAATGATTAATGGTGATTATACCAGCAGGTAGTGATGTGTTCTTGCAAAATGGTTGTCTCTCTTGCTTGGGAAGTACATGTGCAGGTAAAGGGGATCTTACAAGATTTCTGTGACCTACAGTATGTATTGGTATTTTTCTGATTTTTGAACACCTTTGGGTTGAACAAAAGTTGGAATCTTTTCAGTCTACTATAAATATCACCTGCTCTATAACCAGCTTGACATTTCAGTTTGGAGTATTCATTTTATAGAGGTGGGAATTTAGCCCCTAGAGGAAAGAGACTTGTCCATGGTTTTACAATAACTGGCAAATTCAAAATCTTGATACTCAGACACCACAGTGCCTCTACATTAATAGCCACATTCGAGCTACTTGTGCAAGTCTGTGACAAGATCAATGGAAGTGAATTCTGAGAGGTAGTGAGCAACATCCAGCTATGTTAACATTATGGCATCTTAGACTATGTTAACATTATGGCAGAGGCCCTCCCTGGTGGCGCAGCGGGTTAAAGCGCAGCACTACGAAGTTGGCTGCAGCTGTTTCAGCACGAGTTCAATCCCCAGCCCGGGAGGTGACCCACATGGCGTGGCAGACCTCTCCTGACCCACCCATTGCTTCCTTTAGCAGTGTACTTCATCAGTCTCCTGTGTGCTCCCCACTCTGTCTCTGGTGAATCCTCTTACTGCATCTGCACCTCTGGCCTGTACCCCAGTTCTGTATGCATAAATAAATAAATCTTAAAAAAAAAAAAAGATGATGGCAGCTGTGAATAAGCCCTTTCCAAACAAATCAAGATTTGGGGTTGAAAGGATGAGCCCATGGTATAAGTTTAAACTTTCATGAGCTAGCTTTATTCATTTGTTAAACCAAACCAGGGTTCTCTACTGTCGTATTATCCACCTCATCAGCCCTGCTACTCCCCAATACAGCCATGGTGTGTCTCATTCTGACCACAAGGCGTCACTCTTGCTTTTACTACTTTTTCATAGATTTTTTTTTTTTTTTTTTTTTTTTGCAAAAGCAACAGGGGCAGATATAAAAGAGAGGTGAGTGGAAGCACTTTTTTAAGTACTGAGCAGAAACAGATTTAGGTGTCTTTGGGGAAGAAGTTCGAGGTGGTTGAGGTTCAAGAAGGCTAGTTTACAGGCATGGTGAGAATGGAAGAACAGTATTCCGGAGGCCATTAGAGTCTCTCCACATAAAAAGCTTTGCCCATCTGATTGAGTTCCTGCTGGTATTGCCGAGTCTCCTTTTCAAACAGCTGGTGCAGGGCAGCTTGACGGACCTGGTGGGAGGGCAGTATAGAGTGTGATATTTGCTCACTGCTTACCCTTCCCGCCCACACCCCCTTTCTCTCCCTGGATGCTTTCCTATCACACTTGTTCTCTTGGACCTGGATTTAGCTGAACCATAGTTAATAGTTTAGACAATAAACCATTGGAAAGGAAGCCTATGCTGCATCTTCCCCATGATGTTCAGTAAGTGAAAATTTGCTGAAAGCATACTATTTTAACAGGGTGGTCCCCAGGAAAAGGTGGGGAGGTTCCAGGTTCCCTGCCCCACCCAAAGGAGGGTGGAGCTGAGCAGCGAGGAGAAAAATCTAGAGAGAAGACTTAGGAGGAAAGAAGCAGGATGGAGCCAGAAGGAGACCCTGAGGGAGGCACATGGAGCAGAGAGATGTGAAGAAGCGCCTCTTGTTTCTTGGCCCTGGACTGGATGAAACAGATGTGGGTGACAGACCTGTGGGGAGGTTGACTATGGCAGCATTTATCTTGATTTGATTTTGCTCTTTTCCTCCCAGACTTGTCTGACCATTTCTGACCCTTTTCTATGGGTCCCAAAGTATAAGCCAGAAGGTGCTTTATACTTTGTGGTGGGCTTTCAGGCCTTGCTTTGGGGTCAACCCTGTTTGGCTGGACTTTTACCCATGAGGGGATGGGTAACTTTGGGTGCTTGACTAGAAGCTGTATTCTTTGTCTTTTCTGTATTGCACACTACACTACTTGTGTTAAAGTGCCTTTCCTTTAGAGGGCTTTATATTTTGTCTTAATTCGGTGGGTGGCATTACCTGTTTAGAGCGGGCAGGTTTGGGGGTTCAGAGGTGCCCCCTCCCTGTCCTGTAACATTATGAATCAGGAATTTAACTAGGCACCTAGGAGACAAAGTGCTGTGGTGGTGACCTAACAGCAGTTGGGGATGCCAGAGCAAGAGAGAAGTTCTGAGAGGCAGGTGCTGGGCACTAAGTGGCAGTTTTGAGTTTTACCAAGAGGAACAAGAACTGGAACACATTTTATAATGTGCCATATGCTGCTGGATACAAAGAATCGCTTAAAGAAAAACAGCATTGGTATGTGGAGTTAAAGAGCTCTGGCTCTGGGGCCTCCCTGCTGGCATAGGGGTTAAGTCTCAGCCCTGCCATGCTGTATGTACTGAGTTCTACCCCCAGCCAGGCAGCTGCTAATCCACGTGTGCAGCAGACCTCTCCTGTCTCACCTGCTGCTCTTCCAGCAGTGTATCTCAGTAGATCCACCCATTCTGCTCCCCACTCTCTGGGGAATCCTCTCACACCTCTGGCCTACACCCCAGTTCTTCTATGCATTCAAGAACTAGGGTACAGTCCAGAAGTGTGGGACAGGGGATGAGAGGATTCACCAGAGACAGATTGGGGAGCAGAACAGGTAGACTAACTGAAGTACACCGCTCAGGAGAGCAGCAGGCAAGACAGGAGATGTCTGCCTCACCATGTGGGTCACCTCCCTGGCTGGCGTTGAACTCATGCTGCAGAGGCTGGGGATTGCAGCACAGTGCTGTGCTTTAACCCTTGAGCTACCAGAGAGGTCCCATAAATGAATCTTAAAAAAAAAAAAAAAAAGGAGCGATTGCTCTGGTGTGATGGTGAAGACCTCAGAGGCAAATGAAATAAGAGAATAATGACAGAGACTAAGAGCCTGGGAATGCCAGTGGGCTTGGCACAGGCACGGTGTGGAGACTTCAGGTTGCCCTTGCTAGAACTCACCATCAGGAGTTGTTTGTTGGCCAGAGCCATCTCTTGTTCCATGGTGCGCTGCATCCTTAGGGTGCCATATAGGTTTCTCCTCTGGTTCAGCATCATTTGCCACAGACACCGAGTATGTAAAATTTGCCACCTGCCCCAGGTATAGAGATAGGGGTTGAATGGGTTGTTTAGGAGCAGAGACAAAATCTCATTAGTGAGGCTCTTCATCACCAAAAGCTTTAGGACAGTGTCAGACTACAAACTCTTTGAAAAGGTAACAAATTAATTTAGAACTTATATATATTATATATTAAATATATCACTTAAACTTGATAAAACCATGTATCATAAATGTTAGTTTTACATCATACAAAGAAATGGAAAGTTTAGATGTGTTGCCCCAGGTCACTCTTGGTGGCAGACTTAAATATCAAACCCAATCTCAGAATTAATCCCTTCCATAATATCAGTGATTCTCAACCCTGGCTAAACACATTCTGTTTTGATAGATGAAATGATATGTGTGTGTGTGTATATAGCTATGTATGTATACGATCACATCAATATACTGTGCTCAGATAACCTATGTTGACTTTTTAAAAAATTTTATTTATGCACACGAGAACTAGGGTACAGGCCAGAGGTGCGGTGTGTATGTGTATATGTGCACGCGCGTGTGTGTGTGCGTGTGTGATGATTCACCAGAGAAAGAGTAGGGAGCAGAACAGGCAGATCTACAAAAACACCTGTGGAGGGGAGCAGCAGGTGGGTCAGGAGAGGTCTGCCACGCCATGTGGGTCACATCCCTGGCTGGGGATCAAGTTTGTGCTCCAGTGGCTGCAGATAGTTTCATAGTGCAGCACTTTAACCTGTTGTGCCACCAGGGAGGGCCTTGTGTTGAGCTTTTAGAGAAAACAAATTTTTTTACACAACTAGAAAATATATCCATATAGAAATGTATTGAGTTAAAAGTGAAAGCTTCAGGGGCCTCCTTGGTAGCACAGGGTTTAAAATCTCAGTGCTATCTAGCTATCGCCAGCCACTGCAACATGAGTTTGATCCCTGCCCAGGGAGATAACCCACAGGGTGCAGCTGACCTCTCTTGTCTTGCTCACAGCTGCTCTCAGCAGTGGTATTTCAGTAGATATACCTACTCTGCTCTCCACTCTGTCTTTGGGAATTTTCTTATCACCTTCACACAACTGGCCCACAACCCAGTTCTTGTATGCATAAATAAGTAATAATAAAGTTTATGTAAAAAAAATAAAAGCTTCATTCTTCTTTCTCCCACTTTCATCAGTTGTAATTTTTGTGTCTGTCCAGGAAAATTTTCTATCATGTATCAGTAAGTAATACATATATGTATATTAATCACACACATACACTTTTAACAAGAAACCATTCATTTACATTAGCAGTTACCAACCTGGATGGTTCACACCAGCATAGAGAGATTTTCTTTGTCTGTTTAAAAGATTGCTTAGTATTTCTGTATCACCATTTAACCAGCTAGGTTTTTTTTAGATTTTGAAATTTTGTAAACAATGCTATCATGAATACTCTTGTACATTTTGCAGGTGTATTATGTTAGGTAAATGCCTAGAAGTTGCCTGTTCAAAGGATATATAAATTTAAAATTTTGATACACTTCAGTAAATTGCCTTTGTAAAAATGCTGCATGTCTTGACTCCTACTAAAATTCTATGCATTCTTGTTACCTCACATCCTTGCTAGATCTGGATAACCTGTGAAACCTTAAATACAGACAACTTACCCAATCCCAGAACACTCTAGTCAGAATCTTCTGGGTTAAAATCTGAGCATATTTTCTTAACAAGCTTCCCAGGTGAAGGAGATATAAAGTAAAATTGCTTTGAGTCTTCTCATTCATTCAGTAAATATTTATTGTACACTTACTGAATGATTAGTACAATGCTAGGCAACAAATTCTTGAATTCTAAAAAGGAAGCAACAAAAAACTAGCTCCAATTTCCTCTCAGAATAGAAAGCAAGAGCCAGTGAAAACCATTGTCTACACAGCCTGACCTAGTACGCACTAGGCTGGTCTGTTTCTGCCCTTTCTTTATGTTTTCTTTCCTGATGCTCTCCTAGCAAGATGCATTCAAGTTGAGAGGTGGTTCCAGGACAGGAAGGTGAAAAGGCCATGCTGAAGGGTCAGGGAAGCAGATAGGAGCAGAGATTACCTGTTAATCATCTTCTTAAGTCCCAGGGTCTTTCGTAAGCTCTGCAAGGAAAGGGAGCTCTGTTGATCTGCTTGAGCTTCAGTTCCTCATCCCAGACCCCTGTGCTAGTGTGAGATACATGTCTTCTCTTTTGAGTGACCAATTTCCTAGAGATTGTGGGAGATAAAGCTCTACTCCTTTTAAGATTAATCAGAGAAAACATGCAGGGGGTGGTATGGAACAATTATTTGAATGCCTGTGTACTATAGTATCCCATTTCTGTTAATATCCTATTACACTGAAGGCCTCTCTCGGGGAAGTTTACTCTGGTAAATTGATCTGGAAACCCCATTAAGGGAAATTCCTCCAACCCAGCCACCTCCTTCCAAATCTGCATACCTCTTCAACTTTTGATATCTTCTCCATAGACATGTCTACAGACTTGCTTGATAGGATTCTCAGAGAGTGAACAGGCTCTCCTGTTTAGTTCAGTAATTGAGGCTTTAGTAGTCATAGCAACGTTTACACCTCCAACAATGACTGCAGATTTAGTTGTTGATTGGTCACTTGGCCTGTTGCCCTGGAGACTGGAAGGGAATCCTGGTTCTCCAGCCTTCTATTGGTGATATAGACAAGTCTATGAGCAAGGACCATACTCCTAATTTCAGCCTGTCTTCTGTGAAGAGTCTCAAGGAGTATCTGTATGGTCCTAGGTTCAGGGTGTCCACAATCCTACTAATTCCTTACAGGAAAATGCTCATGACCTACCATGTTAGGAAAGTGCAAACACCATAGCATGTTTTTTACTTTTTATTAAAAGGGTAATGTAAAGGATGATCATATGCTTTATTTCTTACTTGTTCATTTTATTAAATAATTTATAAAGTTAGACCAGTACAATGGTTTGACTGTTCCTTCACACTGACCCATAGCATCCTTAACAAGGAGGGGGTTATGACAGATACATAGAATATTTCCTCTTCAGTGTATTCTTAACAGTATGGGGTTAAAAGTGGAACGGCAAGTCCTCACACATCAGAGAAATTGTGTTACTTTTAAAAAAAAATTTTTTTTAAAGATTCATTTATTTATGCATACAAGAACTGGGATACAGGCTAGAGGTGTGGTGGGTGAGAGGATTCTCTAGAAATAGTGGGCAGCAGAACAGAGCAAATCTACTGAAACACACTGCTGAGGGCAGCAGCAGGTGAGAGGTCTGTCACACCATATGGGTCACCTCCCTGGCTGGGGATTGAACTCATGCTGCAGTGGCTTCGGATTGTCTCATAGTGCTGCACTTAGACCGTTGCGCCACCAAGGGCCCCTATGTTACTATTTCCATACAAGTGGCTTAAGAGATGTACTGGGGTCAGTCATTCCACATTCCAGCCATGGCCTTACAAACCTCCACATGGCCTACCAGTTTCTGTCCCAAACCGAAATTCCCATTCAACTAATATAAAGCAGTCACATACAGAAGACACCAAACCCCCTTATACCAACTCTCCACCTTTGAGATTACTGATATTGATAGATCAGGAAAAGAGCAGATGAATTATGACCAAAATCAAATGAGCATCATTAAATAAAACAGAATAATTATGACAACTGACAGAACAATAAGAAAACACCTGAATTTAATTCTAGAAAAAGGGCTACCAGAGGGAAATAGTCATAACCGAGGTTTTGAGGCTGGCCATAAGAAGGGGTTGGAGAACAATTTCCTAGGCACGAGCTCTAAGAGCTCTAGACACCACGGGAGCTTCAGCTAGAGCTTCATGTTGGTCCAGTCTAGGTGTCTGGGCCAGGTGACCAGGGACTGCCCAGCAAGCACAATGCTGTCTCCATCAACAGCAAGAGTCCTCAGCTCTATCACAGAGTGCTCTCCAATGTGTTATAGTTGTCCTTAAAGCTCTTCAATTCGAGGAAGTGCTTGGCACGTTTACTCTTCTGACTGGAGGGGAGGTATGTCACCTGGATGGTTGTTGGGGAAACTTCAGGAGACTGGGTTAGGTCTTTGGCTGCTGACTGGTGTTGTCGCTGAGAGCTCCCACTTCGTGCTTTTATCCTGAGGAACAGAGAAGGCAGGCCATGGACAGAATGAGGACTAATGGAAGAGTACAATTCAGGGCTTATCCATCCCATAAATGCAGTTGTAGCCACAGTATCCATCTTATCTTATAAACTAGTTATAAAATCCCATCTGGTAGTTTAGAAATCGCAGAAATACCGATTTCCCCGGGGTCTCTGTCTTTGGCTTAATGGTTCTTTATCTCACTATGCTTAAATAAAATTTTAGACTCTGCTGATTTACCTAATGTGCATGTGCTGCTAATAAAATCCCAATCCAAAGAAAGCAACTTCAAAATGGGATACAAAAAAACAAAGTGCTAGTGAACACTCGCCACATTAAGAGTATTAAGTCTGGTCCTATACCAATATTCCTATGTGGTACCGTCATCCCATTTGCTGGATAGAAAGGTACACTAAGTAACTTGCTTAGGTCACAAAGCTAGCTGTGACAAAGCTGAGATTCAAAGCTGAGATATCAGAACCTGTTCAGTTTTCACTATGCCCATTGACACTATTTAGAAACTAAAGACACTAAGACACTGAAATTTTAAAAAATTGTGATAATATATACATTAAGTGGACCATCTTATTTTCATTACCACTCTAAGTTTTTTTACTAGGACTTTTTATCTTTAGGAGTAAGTAAAAAGTACTTTTATTTAGGGACACAGAGAAGACAAAACAGACATGCCCCTTACATTTTTAGAAAGAACAACAACAACAGAAAACATATGTATTCTTTTCATGGCTGAAAAGAACCTGGCAATTCTTTCTTTCTTTTTTAATTGCATACTAGAACTGGGGTGTAGGCCAGAGGTACAGGGGGTAAAAGAATTCACCAGAGACAGAATGGGGACCAGAACAGGCGGATCCACTGAAAAACATGAGAAAAGCAGTTGGTGAGACAGGCGAAGTCTGCTGCACCATATGGGTCACCTCCCTGGCCAGGAATTGAACTCATGCCACAATGGCTGGTAATAGCTTGATAGTGCTGAGACTTTAACCCCTGCACGACCAGGGAGGTCCAGGGCCTGACAATTAGGGATTTGCTATTGCTTTCTGAAGGTCATCTTACAATGGGAAAGAGACAGTATTACTGTGTTCTCCAACCAACCCCTTTCACATGTTCCCTCCAAACTCACACTGTGGCCAGCTCACTTAGGGCCTCCTGATAGCGCAGGTACTCATTCTGGCCAAAAACCTGAGGATGAAGAATGAAACTGTTTCAATATGGAAGATTCCATTAGTTCCTTAGAGGAAAAACTTGTCATTCAGCTTACCCCAGTCCCATAGCGGGCTGTCTCATAGCCATCCAGCAGGGTATCAATGAGGGCCTTGCGCACACCCTTAAAAGGAGTACTAGTGTTTCGAAGATCTAGCAAGTAGGAGCGGAAATTCTTGCCCATTAAGGAACGGGAATGCCGGCCTTCAGTATGAAATGGGATCTCTGTGGAGATAATAGAATGGTCATTTGGCGGTGGCAACACAACTGTGAGCTATACCAACCATATGCAGGAACACCATCATCCCATTTACTCTCCTACTTACCTATCCTGGCTTTCAGATATAAACTATTATTTTGGTAGAGAAGTGCATGTATGGTTACAGTACGGGGACAAAAATTTAAGAACCAACTCTCTTTAGCATCATGAAAAAGCAGATGCTGCCTGTGTTTTGTGGATAAACAAGCACATTACCACCATCTAGTTCATGAAAATAGGGGCTTAAAAGAACAACAATACAAATCTAGACTCTCTGGAGATTAAGTTGTCTATATCATTGACTTAGGAGAGTAACCCAGAACTCTTTAACACTAGAAACCTTTTACTAGTTAGGGATGTGCAGAAAGGACAAAGCTAACACATATTAAGTGGGTTCTTCCTTCTCTTCCCCAAGTGAGCACTGAGAATCCCAAAAGGATCCTGTTGAGTAGCCCTTACCAGAAGCACGGATGGCATCCAGAGCTTTCATCCTGTATAGATAGTTGTAGCAAGCTGTTGAGAAAGAGAATGTTCTCAGGCATAACACTCAAAAGATTGTCCAGCAAGTTAATGTCTCCCCACATGTGACATACTAGCCAGCTACAGAGGAAACAGACAGCTGTTGGTCAGCCAGTAGCTATGCTGACAAGTCTGAGAGCAAAGGAATTTTTTTTTTTATTAAAAAGTTTATTTTTACATCATTTTGCACATTTTTTTTTTCATCTCAATTGTAATCCCCACGGGTTTCCCATCACCAAATCACCCCTGTGCCACCACCATAGTCCCGTGCATTTCCCTCCCTTCCCCCCCCCCAGCAAAGGAATTTTTAACTTGCGGGATTCCTCACTTAAGATTCTGCTACATACTCTGATTTCCTTGGGTTTCCAGTTGAATTAGTCTTGTATCATCATCTGCAAGAAGCTGAGGTTCATACTTGATATCTTGAACTCTGGATAGTCGGATATCAATCTCCTCTTTCAAGTCCTGGTCATATAAAGAAAATATACAATAATTTACTCTGTATTGTTTCCCTTCAATCTGGAAATGGAGCAGAGCAAGTGAACCACTAAGATAAACAGAATAAAATGTTCATTCGGTTAATAAAATTGAGGTAAGATGCAAGAACTTACAGGGCTGGGTTTTTTTTCTTTTTAAACATTTATTTACTTATGCATACAAGAAGTGGGGTATAGGCCAGAGGTACAGGAGGTGAGACGATTCACCAGAGACAGAGTGGAGAGCAGAACAAGCAGACTGACGAAATATACAGCTGAAGGGAGCACCGTGGGCCTGACAGGAGAGGTCTGCTATGCCATGTGAGTCAGCTCCCTGGCAGGGGATTGAGCTCATGTTGTAGTGCTGGTGATAGCTTGATAGTACTGAGACTTTAATCCTGTGCCAACAAAGTGGCCCCAGGTTGGGTTTTCTAAGAACTTTTGGCCTATGCCACAGTTCTTCTATATAAATATATAATTAAAAAAAAAAAAAGGTGTATTTATGTATACAGAACTAGGGTACAGGCTAGAGGTGCAGAGGTGGTGAGAGGATTCATCAGAGACAGAGGGGGGAGTAAAACAGGCAGAGTGATGGAGTACACTGCTGAGGGGAACAGAGGGGAGATAGAAGAGGTCTGCTGTGCCATGTGGGTCACCTCCCTGGCTGGGGTTTGAATTCATGCTGAAGCAACTGAGGACAAATTTATAGTTCTGGGCTTAATCTGTTGCACCACCAGGGAGGGCCCCATATGGTAGATATTCTTTTGCGAATGGCTTTCTGGCTTTTTTTCCCACTCAAAAGGTTTCTGGAATCATTCCATTTTGTAGCTTACTTTTTTCATTCAGAAATATTTTGAAGTCACTTGTGTTCATATATAGTTATCTTGTTCATTTTTACTCTTTATAGTATTGAAAAATACATATATCCACATATAAACATCTGCATTGTTTCTTAATTATAAGCAATGCTATGTATACTCTTATACACGTCTCCCAGTATACATGAACAAAACTTTTCTGTAAGAGTGGGATTACTGGAGCTGTGGATTAGATATATATGTAACCTTCCTTGATAACACCCACTTTTTTCCATAGTGGCTTTACTACATTATACTTCTACTAGCAATTAACTAGAATTTAGATGACTTTTCTTTTTTTCCCAAAGCAAAATGAGGGACTCCCTGATAGCACTGGAGTTAAATCTCAGCACTATGAAGCTATTAGTAGCCACTGCAGGATGAGTTGGTTCCCCAGCCAGGGAGCTGACCCACATGGTGCAGCAGACCTCTCCTGTGTTGCCCGCTACTCCCCTAAGCAGTGTAGTTCAGTTAATCTACCTATTCTGTTCCTAATCTGTCTCTGGTGAATCCTTTCACCTTTTTGCCCCCCTGCATCTCTGGCTTGTACCCCAGTTCTTGTATGCATAAATAAATAAATCTTTAAAAAAACTGATAAAGTACACTACTGAGGGGAGCAGTGGGTGGGTCAGAAGTCTGCTGCGCCTTGTGGATCACCTCCAGGGCTGGGGATTGAACATACACTGAAGCGGCTACGGCTAAACTTGCAGTGCTGCATCCTAACCTGTTGTGCCACTAGAGAGGGCCAATAAATAAATCATTAAAAAAAATAAAAGCAGAGTAATCCTGATCTCATGGGGGTTGGGGGTGGGGAAATCCCCTAGTCCAAGTTTTGAGTGATTCATGATATATTAGATAAGTTAACCTTATATCCCTTTGTTTGTTTTAAGGATTTGATTTATTTGTGCATACAGGCCAGAGGTGCAAGGGTGGTGCGAGGCTTCACCAGAGACAGAACAGGGAACAGAACAGGCAAATCAACAAAGTACACTACTGAGGGGAGCAGCAGATGAGATGGAGAGGTCTGCTGTGCCATGTGGATCACCTCTGGGGATCAAACTCACACCAAAATGGCTGCGGCTTGCTTGCAGTGCTGCATCCTAACCCTGTCCTAACCCACTGCACCACCAGGGAGGATCACCATATCTGTCTTTTTTTAAAAGATTTATTTGTGCATACAGGCCAGAGGTGCAGGGGCGGTGAGAGGATTCACCAGAGACAGAGTGGGGAGCAGAACAGGCCGACTGACAAAGTACACTGCTGAGGGGAGCAGCGGGCGGGTCAGGAGAGGTCTGCCACACCATGTGGTCACCTCCGGGGCAGACAGGGAATGAACTCATGCGGAAGTGGCTTTAGCTTCTCAGTGCAGTGCTTTAACCTGCTGCGCCATCAGGGAGGGCCTATATCTGTTCTTTAAAGGAGGCAGTTGACATCTGTAGAGGTAAGGGTATGTGGAAGGAGCACTATTAAGGTTTAGGCTATTATATCTTTCTTGAGGCTTTCCAATACATCAGCAAAGAATACTAGAGGGAGAGTTAACAGTATTGCTTAATGAAAAAACATTGGTCTAAGAGTTGAGAGAATCATTTGTTACTAGCTCTCCAACTAACCTGCTTTTCATTCAACAAGGAATCATTGGGTGCATATATATGTATGTCCTGGCTTTATAGTGGTGAAAAAAACTGATGGGTCCTATATGGTGTCATGCTGCTGCAAGCTTATTACAGACAGGAAGAGAGAACTATTAAACAATAGACAATTAAACATGAAGGGATATTCACAGTAACATGCTATCTACAAGAAATCAAGGTACTGTGAGAAAACAAGAGCAAATACTTGGAAGATCGTTCTAGGTTACCCTAACAGCACATGTATAGGTGGAAAATTCAACCACTACTGCTGGATCCCAGTAATTTGTGGGAAGTCATACAAAAGGAGCCTGAGAAAGTAAATGAGTAGCATGATTGTGCAGTAGAAGGGTATCAAGGGGTCAAATCTGGATGTTTGATTTGAGATGCCTATAGAAATCTAAGTAGGGGGCCCTCCCTGGTGGCACAACTGGTTAAAGTACAGAACTGTGAGGCAGCCAGGGAGTTCGATCCCTGGCCAGGGAGGTGTCCCACATACGCAGCAGACCTCTCCAGACCCACCTGCTGCTCCCCTTAGCAGTGTTTTTCAGTCCATCTGTCGGTTCTGCTCCCCATTCTCTCTGGTGGATCCTCTTATCACCTCGCACCTCTGGCCTATACCCCAGTTCTGTTTGCATAAATAAAGAAATCTAAAAAGAAATCTGGGAATACAAGGTAGGCAGCTGGATAGATAAAGCTCAGGAAAGCGGTCTGGGGTAAAAATAAATTTTCATCAATAGACATTTAAAGCCATATAAAGGAAGACTATAAGTTACTTTTTTTAAAAAAAAAAAAGATTTATTTATGTATACAAGAACTGGGGTACAGGCCAGAAGTGGGAGACAGGGGTGAACTCACCAGAGACAGTGGGAACAGAAGAGGCGGACTAACCGAAATATAATGCTGAGGGGAGCAGCAGGTGACACAGGTGAGGTCTATCATGCCATATGGGTCACCTCCATGGCTGGGATGGAACTGGGTTGTATCTGCGAAGAGTTTCATGGTGCTGCCCTTTAACCCCTGCGCCACCAGGGAGACCCAACAAATTACTTAGAAGAATACAGACAGGCTCTCTCTGGTGGTGTAGGGGTTAAAGTCTCAGCTATCGAGTTATTAACAGCTATAGCACTGTGAGTTCCATCCCAGGCCAGGGAGGTGACCCAAAGAGTGCAGCAGACCTCTCCTATCTCGCCCACTGCTCCCCTCAGCAGTATTTCAGAAATCTACCTATTCTGCTCCCCACTCATTTCTCTGGTGAAAATTCACCCCCCCTATGTACCCTATAAATTATGCATAAATAAATAAATCTTAAAAAAGATTTTTTTTAAAAAGTAGAGAGGATGTAGACAGTATTGGCTAATGCACTTTCTGTACATCCTTGAGTTAAGTAGCTTTGTTTTCAATTTGCAACGTGAGTTATGGATCTAGGTGATTTATAAGGGACTCATAAAATGAAATGTCTACAAAAACATGTATTTGGGGTTAATTTTTTAAATAATATAATAGCTTATTTTCACATCATTTTGTGCCTTTTTCCATCTCAGTTGGAATCCCCGTGGGTTATTTTTAACCACCCTCACCCCATCCTAAAGCAAAAATTAAAAAAAAAAAAAAGAAAAACCGAGGCGAGAAACACACCACAAAGACTGAGGCATTTAAACCTAAGTCTTTCATTCTACAGATGCAAAACACCAAGCTCCTGGGTAAGCTTGCTCCTATGCATTAGCTGTTAAGCCAAGACCCAAATTGACAGAGGTTGTTCAACCTACAAAGCACGTGGGTGACTCAACAAGGAGACATGGTTATTAATGTCATTGCTAAAGGTACAGATAAGCTCATCCTGGTTCCTAAAGATCTGGATAAACTTTAAGGACCTACCTTGGGGGCATTGTGTCCCACAGGGACATGAGGTCCCCTTCGAGATTTCATTGCAAAGCGCATGATTTGCCTCTTCACAAAAATAAATAGCAGTACAAACACCTGTCCAAGAGACATGAAAGAATCTTTAATGAAACACTTTTTTTCAAAGCATGCTTTCAAATCCTCAGATTCGGGCTCTCAGATTTGGGGTATCCCTTAAGACAACGCAAGACTGTCAAGAGATGTGGTGGATATAAAGAAGCCTGTTGCGGGAAGGCGTGGTGGTCTGTCTCGGAGTTTAGAGGGAGGGTTCTCGACCGGGGGCGGGGCGGTCCAAGTCTGCGACTTAGGCTCCCAAGTACTCCTGAGATAGGAGTCAAAGCCCAGAGAAAAGCGCAGGTGAGTGGGTGGAGAGTGGAGGCAAGGAGCGGCCCAAGAGGGCCTCTACTGGGTCAGAGGCGACATCAGGAACAGGGTAGGGGATCTCCTCACCAGGCTCCCGTAGGCCATCACCAGCACGACATTCACCCCGGACAGCCAGTTACTGTTGGACGCCATGGCCTCCCCACCCCGCGCAGAACTGCTCCGGTTTGCCCCGCTGCCCTATCCCGTCAGCCCGGGCTCCGCGGAGGCAACGGCGCCTGGTTTCCCTGAAGCTCCCCGGCCATTTCCTTACGGGGAAAGAGCAAGGTAGACCCGGTCTGAAAACATGGCGGACTGGGGGGGGTGGGCCCTGGAAAGAAGAACGACGCCTTCCCGCTACCCCCAGCACGTGACTCTGGGTGGCTATAGCGTAGAGTGCAGAGACACGGAACTACGCCAGTGAGAGGAAGCGGAGGCCGTCGTATGTCACGTGGTGGAGGCGGGGCCGCTGTGGAGGAGGCGGGCGGACCTGCGGAGCTGGAATGAGGTGTCTCGTGGCGCGGCGGCGCGCGCACGCAAGCGTGCGCGTTCCTTTTTGCGTCACGTGTTGGGGAACGCAGGAAGGCAAGTGGGAGGGGGAAGGCGCGAGAGCGAGCGCGAGAGGGAAAAGCAGGGAGGGGGTGGGGAGGAGGGAACCTTATATCACGTGATAGGGGCGGCGCGGCCCGGGGTGTCAGTGTGGAGGAGACTGAGGTAAAGTTGGGAGCGCAGCGGCGTTGGCGGCGGCGGTGGCGGCAGCGGCAACGCGGCGGGGCCGGGTATTGTCCGCGGCCCCTTTAAATCCGCGATCCCCCCTTTTACCCTCCCTCCTTTCTCCCCTACCTCCGCCGTATCCCCCTCCCTCGGTGCGCCCCCCCGCACCGTGTGTTCCCCTACTGTACACCCCCGTCATGTTCGTGCGAGCCCCGGCGTCCCCCCTCCCCCTCCACCGAGTCGGCCGCTGGAGGTTTTGTTTATGGTTGGGTTCGCGGCCTAGTGGGCCGCGCCAGAGCCGGGGCCTCGATTTGGGAGCGTGGCCGGGGCGGGGCTTGGGGCAGTCGGAGGGGGGGCCATGCGGCTGGAGCCTGAAGGGGGTGAGAACGAGAAAGAGCGCGAGCGAGTGAGGCCTGGGCCCCGCCTGAGGTAGGGCCCTCTCTCTTCCCTAGCCGGTGCCTGTGGAGAAGACGAGGGGCCTCCTCCCTTTCCAACCCTCTGCGGGCCTCCTCTGATCCGGATCCGGCCTGGTTTGGGGGTGGAGGTGGAGGGGAGAGGGAGGGCGATGGGGTGGAGCTGGCCGAACTCCCCCATGTGGCCCTCAGTTTGGAGTGCGGAGGATTAATTTGTTCCGGGTGGGAGGTGAGGAGGCGATTGGCCCGGTAGCTCCGATGTGGCGCTGAGTGGGGCGAGCCTCCCATCCTCCACGCGTGGGCTTGCGTCCCCTCTCGGTTTCCAGCCTCTTTGTCAGCTCCTCTTATTACCCTTCCTTCTTTCTCACCGCCCCGGCTCTTAAAATAATGTTCTTTGCTTCTGTCTTTACCTCCTTGTTGTCCAGATAGTAGTTCTGGGAATCTCAGTTATGTTATTTGGGACGCTGGACTTGGAGACCCCCATGGGTGTTTTACACCTGAGGGTCGTCACTAGAGCACTGGGGTGTTTGTTCACTCTTCTCATCGTGGGGCAGGGATTCCAAAATGCTCTAGACCCTTCACCTTGTCGAGACAGTCCCTAAATTGTTTTGCAAACTGATGTCACAAACAGACTGCTTCTTTTCCACCGTTCTTGAAATGTAGCCACCTCTGGTGTAGGGTGTTGTGAAAAGAAAACCATCACAGGAACAGCATTTTGTTGTTACTTTTTTTTTTTCTTTTTGGCTTTTGGCCCTCCCTGAATATTAAGAGGGAGAAATCTTTTTTTTGTCTCCTCCCTTACCTCCCACCGCCCATATTCTGCTTTGGGGATATCTGATGTGACTTGCTGGGAGGTGATGAGGGTCAGTGGCTATCAGCTTTACCAGTGAACTGGTATGCCTGTGTATGGATTGTAAAACTCTGCACCATTGTCCTTAAAGATTAGACTATCACAGTGATTATTTCCGTTGTGAACGGGAAGTGTTGCAGGCATGTAAACTAATGATGAAAGACCTAAAGATGTACTGTTTTGTTTTTTATTTTTATAGCCCTCCTTGCAAAATGTGTCCTAACTGGGAAGTACTCT
Organism: Condylura cristata; assembly: GCF_000260355.1. Lineage (NCBI taxonomy): Eukaryota > Metazoa > Chordata > Mammalia > Eulipotyphla > Talpidae > Condylura > Condylura cristata. Next base: position 3,643,588 of record NW_004567141.1, read on the forward strand.
TTTTCAAATTAGATTCAAGTTGATGTGGGAATGGGGAGGATGGGGGGTTATTTTCATACAGCGTCTAGGGAATTCCCTTGCTCTGTTAGAGGTAGGGAGCTTTACTCCCCCCACTCCCCAAGTCCAACCTCAGTTTCTGAATTGTTACACAAATTAATTAGATTGTAAGCTCCCTGAGGGCAGCATTAAGTCATTGTTTTTGTATTTCCTAAAGTACTGGACACAGTAGATATTCAATAAATACTTGTTATTTATTTTTTTCTGTAAAATTTCTCTGGCTATTTTTTTAAGTAGCTGGTTTTCAAGATATGGTTAAAGGGGCATTCTTGTGTTGAAACCTGTATCTGTTCCCACACTATTCCTTGGTCTACAATACTTCTCACTTGTTTTCTTTGAATGTTTTTATTTTCGAAGAAAGAGTACTTAAGATTTCTCATCTTCACTGTGATAACTCTGGGTATGTGTCTGTCCTTGTTACTCAAAGGCCGCTAATTTTGTGTCCTCTAGTGATCCATCCCAGATAACTTTAGACCTGTTGCTTGGTAGTGTTACTTCTAGGTGGTAAAATGTTCTTAGTCACATGTTTCAAATCACTTGCAAGAGACAGATGGAAGTTAAGCAAGAATGATCATGAAGATTTTTTTCTCTGCTAAATATGTGGTTTTCAGATGTTTTTAAAATATATGTTGACTGGTACAGTACATGTGGTCGTACATATAACTAGTTATGCAATTTATATCTGCAGTGTAACTCATGCTCACAAATTGAAATCGCATATGGACTAGAAAGTTAGTATTTGTAAGTTAGAATGATCATTCCCATATTAGAAACTTCATCCTAGAATCAACTATTGAGCATAATTTTCCTCTAGTTTGTTGATTTGAACCCGGGCACTTGGTTAAACTTATTTTGTTTTTGTAAGTTAAGTGTTGAAATTTGACTATAATGCTAGCTTGGGAAAATAAACTACTGTGTAGCTAACAGCCTTCTACTAACTTGAAATATTGATAGCCTTTTTGTGCACATGTGTGTAGTGGGGAGAGGTAATGGTTAAAAATTAGCCCGTAAGTTGCCTTAAAATCTTTATTGGTGATAGAGAATGTTGAATTCTTAACTCTTAATGATGACATAAAAAAATTAAGGTCTTTGTAACCTATTGACCCAACTTGGTGAAGGATTTATCTACAGCTTTGTGACCCAAGAAATAGGTGAAATTCCCCAATAGTCAATCCTTGCATATTTCTTTAGAAGTCCCCTCCAGCCTCTCCTTCAAATCCACAATGTTTCTGGGTAGTCTAGACTTACCTTGCATAAAGTGACACTAATGAACAAAAATATAAAGTAGAAAGGTATAAACATATTTTTTGGAAGGGAATGAAGCAAAGTGAAGTAATCTCTTTAATTTGAGCACTCCATATGATGAATGTTTTCTTTGTTTACTAAATGCAGCAGCTGAGATTGCATCATAAAAGAAAGTATGAATGAAGGGAAATTAAATTCAGTAGAATCCTTGCTTGTTAGAAGAGTTTTAACAAAAACTGTTCTGGTTTTGGGAAGGCCCTGCGTCTTCTTTGTCTCTTTAAAGACTCAACAAAGTCATCTTGTCAGCAATAATATCTCAAGTTTAAAATGACTTCCCAGAAGCCCTTCCAAATAAAATTTTGTGTTAAATGCTTTTGGTTTGGGACTCTGTATATTCAGGTGAGTGGTTGAGGGTAATTGCAATTCTGGTTTCTTGAAACTGTGGACTAGGAGACTGACAGAAGCAGCCAAAAAGCAGTGTATTGGAATTATTACTCAGAGAACTGAATTCTGGGCAAATTCACCAGGGCTTATATATGACTTGTTGAAGGCCACAGGATCATGCTACCCTCACAGCCTGCTGAGAAATATAAGCTAGGGAGAAAGAGGCTAGACCTTCCCAAAAGGTGGAGGTCATGTACATGCAAGTTACATAAAATGTTTTTAAGGCAGGTAAGGGTGTTTTCATAAGTAGAACAGTATTTAAAATTTTTATTTGGTTTATAGACTTAAGAATCTGGAAGGCTTGCTTCTAGGCTTTACCTATTTTTCCTTTTGTTAAAGGAATTTAAGATAGTTTCACTTATAAAAAGCTTTTGATTATTAACATTGTTTTACTTATGGTCAAGGTTGCAGAAATTCATCAAGTTTATACTTACAGAGAGCTAGTAAAGAAAGTCTACTTATAACTTAAAAACAACTCACTTATACTTTTTGTTAATTGGAAGTATTAACAGTCAAATATCCTTAAGGAATTGATCAAACTAAGTTTCAGGATCAGGTGAATCTTCATAGTTTGTTCCTTTGAAGAAATGAAAGTAAAGGTGCTGATGAAAGAGGCTGAAACATTTTGCCCACAGTTAACAATCTAAACTTTTTTTTTTTAACTCTTTCAGTATTCTACCTTGTAAATACTATTATTTGTATATACTGTAAATGATGACATCGGTGGGCACTAACCGAGCCCGGGGAAACTGGGAACAACCTCAAAACCAAAATCAGACACAGCACAAGCAGCGGCCACAGGTAAAGAATCCAAGGGATGTGGATCCATGGGTAGTTTTGCTGGTTGATACTGGTTTCCATCCAATGCATCACAGTCTGTGCTTTATTGATTTGGCTTCTTTATTCTGGCTTTCTAGTTCTTCTACTTAGTTGGAGCTTGATAACATGACATACTTTATTGCAGCATGCTTGCTTTTTGTTTAATACTGCACTGTGAGGTGTAGGGAAAATGTGGGTGCTCTCAGTTGTATTTATAAGATAGCATTTCCCTTCTTTCATCTGGGCCACTTTTAGCAATGCCTTTCTTTCCTAGATCTTCCACCTTGATGCCTCTCTAGCCAACCTTTGTCTTGATACCTTCTCCTTTTTTTGCTCATCTTTCCCTTACTTTTTTCTTCCTTTTTGGTCTCATTGAAGCCCACCTAATCTGATTTTTCTCTTTCTCTGTGAGGAGTGAGCATCTTCAATATGTTCCTTGAAAATTAACAATTGAGACATCCTAGAGTGTTGCTCAGTTTAAAAGAGTAACTTCCTGAGTACTGAGATTTACGATTTTTGCTGATGATGTTTGTTTTGCAAGTTTGACTTAGATCTGATCTATTTTCTATATCCAGTTGGTGTTGCTTGGTATCTAGCATGATTGTGATCAGATATTGAATTTCTAAGGCTAGAGTTTTCATCTTACCCATTTTTCTTTGACTTGCATTTCCAAGTGTATTCTAGCAAAATTTTAGTATTTAATCTCAGTTGGGACAGTAAAATTCGTGATAATCTTCTAAACATGCACTGTATATGCAGATATACTCAGTCTGTCCTCAGATTAAACCTTATGGTGTCCTCAGCCCTGGAATAAGAGGATGATTTTGGCTGTTGCAGAAGCAGGAACAACACATGACTTTGTAAAGAACATAAATGTGAATTAAGGCGCAGATGTTTCAAAGTGGTGCTGTGATCCCAAGAGGAAAACCTCTTTAACTGTGAACATTGGTGAAAAAACTCTGTTTTCACTGTTCTTTTTGTTGTTTTGGTCATTTTGCTGATTGAAGCATCTTGAGTGGTGTTAGTTCTTATTATTTGGTCATTTGTAAAAAGGAGGAAATTGGGGTGGGTGAGGGATGGATATTGACTGCATAGCTCCCTCTTACTTCTCTTAAACTCTTGATCATGCCTTCTTGATCTTCTTTCGATTTCTAGGCCACTGCAGAACAAATTCGACTTGCACAGATGATTTCGGACCATAATGATGCTGACTTTGAGGAAAAGGTGAAACAAGTGAGTGTATCACTAATTTGCTACAAGCTATGGTAAAAGATGTCAGAATTAAAGTCTGTTAATAACAGATCTACAAGGACGCTTTCTACTATAGGTATTGGTAGAATTAATACGGTAGTTTAAGGCAATAAATAAATGCTTTTACTGTTTGATTTGTTATACTCTTTGGATAGATACCTTGTTCAGTGAGGTGGTGTCTTAATTTTGTTTATTTTTTTACCCTCTTGAATGCTTTTGTAGAAAACTATGGAAATTCTTGCTATGCTGAAGTTTGTGTGTTTTCTGGATTTGAGTCTCTAGTATTTGTTTGATAGCTTTGTCAATACTTTTGACCCCATCCCTAATCATAGGTATTAATGTTTTGCTTTTGGAACTAGAATACCACAATTCTACTTATTTTGCTTTTTAGCCTGGTGCTTTGAGATTCAGCTAAATGTCTTTTCTCATTTTAGCTCTTCATCTAGTTTTTCCTTTTGTGGGGAGTGCAAGTTCTTCTTGATGTTTGCTGATCTTTCTCTTTTCAGTTGATTGATATTACAGGAAAGAACCAGGATGAATGTGTCATTGCTTTGCATGACTGCAATGGAGATGTCAACAGAGCCATCAATGTACTGCTGGAAGGAAACCCAGATACGGTAGAGTGTTAATAAAATGTTCTAGAAAGTGGGTTCCTGATTGAGAGACTAGTAATATTCTAAAAGTAGCAATTATTTTTAGCAATAATTCAATTTAAAACAACACTTTGCTCTCTAAATAGAGGTCTTGAAGATGTCGGTTGTAAATACTTAAAATGTACATACAACAAATAGGAGAAGACAGACAAAATCAGTTTCTTATAGTTGATCTGGAATAAATCACTCACATTATATGAGTAACTTTTCAAGACTAGGTTAGTCTCAATTAGAGGTACTATTTTAGTTTAGTCATTTTTTTTCAAGTTTTTTTTTTTTTTTTAAAGATTTATTTATTTGTGCATACAGAACTGGGGTACAGGCCAGAGGCTCAGGGATGGTGAGAGGCTTCACCAGAGACAGAGTGGGGAGCAGAACAGGCAGATCGACGAAGTACACTGCTGAGGGGAGCAGTGGGCGGGTCAGGAGAGGTCTGCCACGCCATGTGGTCACCTCCGGGGAAGGCGGGGATCGAACTCATGTGGAAGCGGCTTTAGATTCTCAGTGCTGTGTTTTAACCCGCTGCGCCACCAGGGAGGGCCCTCAAGTTTTTTTTTTTAAGATTTATTTAGTTATGCATATAAGAGTTGGGGTGTAGGCCAGAGGTATGGGGGGAGGGGTTAGAGTATTCGCCAGAGACTTGAGTGGGGAGCAGAACAGGCAGATTGAAATACACTGCTGAGGAGAGCAGTGGGTGAGATAGAGTTCTGCTGCACCATGTGGGTCAACTCCCTGGCCAGGAATTGAACTCTAGTGCTGCAATGGCTGCAGGTAGCTTCATAGTGTGTGCTTTAATTTGTTGCACCACCAGGGAGGGCTGCGGTAAACTTGTTTTTGCTGAAATAGCAATTAAATTTTACTTTCTGTTGACCGTTCTGGGAGATGATAGGGCAATTTTGGAGAACCACTTGAATATAGAGAATTTGCTTTTATCTCTTTAATTTCTACTCATGAGATTTCTATCTATATCTGTGCTATCTTACCAAATTGTAAGTCTCTTCAGAATGGGCATTCTGGGCCCTCCCTGGTGGCACAGCGGGTTAAAGCACAGCACTATAAAGCTCTTGCACTGTGAAACTATCGTAGCCACTGCGGCATGAGTTTGATTCCCAGCCAAGGGGGTGACACCTACATGGCGTGGCAGACCTCTCCTGACCTGCCCGCTGCTCCCCTCAGCCGTGTATTTCAGTACATCTGCCTGTTCTGCTCCCCACTCTGTCGCTGATGAATTCTCTCCACCCACCCCACCTCCCAGTACTTCTGACCTGTACCCCAGTTAAGTATGTATAAATAAATCTTTCTAAAAAGGAATGGGCGTTCTGCCTTACTAACCTTTGGGATGTTCTTGCAGCTCTTACTAGAGCATTTCTTTATTCATGAATATGGTGTCATTTAGAAATATTTTCATTTATTTGGTTTTACACTGAGGATCTTTGGTTGGGATTGATACTAGAGTGTATCCTTAGGTTAGTTTATTGATAACGTGTTACCACTTTAGTTAAATGTTGGAGGTTTGTCAGTTTCCTCTAGATCGTGGGACATTAATGGAAAGCTTTTAAGTTGCATTTAAATTTGTACAATTTTTTCTTTAAAAGTGGATTATGGATTAAAATTTCTATAATTAACCTTATTTGAAAGTTCCCTGGCTGTACAATAAGGCATAAGGTCTTTGGTTCATTTTTATGTTACTATAGACTGATTGTCTTGAGGTGTTTTTTTCAGGTGGGGCGGTGAAGTGGGACTACCATGCTTTATTTAAGTATACTTTTTTTTTTTTTGGCATACATTTATTTCACCTGTCATTTAGTGTTACAAGTCTGATCTATAGTATCAAAAAGGAGGATAAATTGGAGGGCGGCTGTAGACTATGCCATGTATAAATCAGCTACTAATAAAACCAAAGAGAAGCAAAGCCAGTTGCCAGAGATGTTAAATGTATTTAGGTGGGTGAAGTCATATTAAAAAAAACTGGTAATGCCTTTGGGAAGAGCTTAATAATTCTTTTTCTTTATAGAGCCCATCTGATGTTAGATGTTGGTGTATACCATAGAGGAGGGAGAGAGTGACAGGTTTCTGAAACTTGCCAGGTTTTGAGACAGATTATTGAAAACTTTAAAAGTTGATTTGAGTCTGGTTTTTTGGGCTCCTGATTCAGATTGGGCTGTAAGGTTACTATGGCTTGTGAATTAAAACTCAGCATAGAATGACAGACCAGAAATATTGAGGGTGTAAGAGTAGGCAGTGAGGAGTGTCAAGACCTAGGTAAAAAATACACTCCTTAAAAAAAATTACTACGGCCTTTCCTGGTGGCACAACTGGTTAGGACAAAGCACTAAAGCTAGCTGCAGCCGCTTAGTGAGTTTGCTCCCCAGCCCTGAAGGTGATCCACATGGTGCAGCAGACCTGACCCACCTGCTGTTCCCCTCAGCAGTGTATTTTGTCATTCAGCTTGGTCTGCTCCCACTTTGTGTGTGGTGAATCCTCTCACTGCCCCTGCACCTCTGGCCTGTACCCCAGTTCTGTATGCATAAATTAATACATCTTTTTTTAAAAAAAAATCAAGAAGAAAAACAAATGTAATACTTTAGTATTTTACATACTTTAGAATATGTAGATATATCTTTAGTATTAATATTGTTTACCCTATTTTGAACTTAAACCTTTTTAAAATTGGTAAAGTATATTTAACAGTTTATCACTTTTAAAATTACAGTACAGTAGCATTATGCACATGAACATCATTATAGTCACTACCATGCTCTATTTCCAGAACTTTTTCAGTAAGTCCCTGCCTCCTCTTTCCCCCAGTGTTATTTTATTTTCTGTGAGTTTGCCTTCTATGAGCTGTTGAGTATAGAGTTACATATTTTTCCCTTGTATATGGCTTGACTTGACTCTGCATAATGTTTCAAGGTTTGTCCATTTTGTGGCACATGTCAGACTTTTTTTTTAGTAAAGCTTTATTTTTAAGATTGTACAGTTGGTAAGACCTGTTCATGCATCTTCACCAGCAGCTGGGGCATTTCCAATTTCCAGCCTTGGTGTTTTCTGGTGTAAATTACTTGTGCTCTGTGTTTTGATTAAGTCCTTTACTAAGGAGCTCCTTAAGGGCCATCCTGGTCAAGGAACCATGAATGTTCACCCTCTTAGACATACAGCTGGGGAGTTATGGGCTTACAGTTAGGAACTTAACAGAGTTTGTCACGTGTGACTTTGTCAAACTAGGCTAGCTTAATAAGCTTGTCCAGAACTTCTCCTTTGGACCAATTCTTAATGGCCTTGCCCCCAAATTTATTCACCGTTGTCTTTCTTGGCTCACTTTTGAGCATCTTTCTTTTTATCATTCTGGGGTGCTATGTCAAAGTTTGAAGAGCAGCTGCTGTCATAGCACTCACTACAGTGCTGGACTAAAAGGACGATGTGTCCAAATTTCACTCCTTTTTATGAATGAATAATACTGTCAACATGTCTACACCACGTTTATTCATCCATGGTGGACATTTGGAGCTTTTTTTTTTAACATACCAGAACTGGGGTATAGGCCAGTGATGTGAAGGTGTGTGTGTGGGCGGGGGGTGGGGGGGTGCAGGGGGAGTGTTTGAGAGGGAACAGAACAGGCGGATTAACTGAAATACACTGTTGAGAGGAGCAGTGAGCAAGACAGAGAGGTTTGCTATACCATGTGGATCACCTCCCTGGCCAGAGATTGAATTTGTGCTGCAGTGGCTGCAGATAGCTTCATTTAAAAATTGTAATTTACTAAATTGATTTTTCCAAGGGGTAAGCCTCTTTTCCAAAATTGTTTATTTTCCTTTTCTGCGATTTGGAATGTGCTTTAACCTGTTGCACCACCAGGGAGGGCCCCATTTGGAATTATCTTGGAAGCAGCTTAGTAAGCATTTTAATACTTTATTCTCTAAATTCTCCAACAAGCTTTACTTAAAGGATACTCTTTTATGTGGCCACAATATTATTATCCATCATGAGAAAATTACTGGTAATTTCATGTTATACTTCATCTATATTCTGTGAAAGTTACTAGATATCAAATAGCTGCAGCTGAGCACCGGGGCCATTGTTCTTTATGATATATGGTAACTAGCTAGGGTAGGATAGTCTTGGTGTTTGTCCTGAGACTTTTATTTGTGCATATCTATAAAAACATGTAAATCAAGGGTCTATTTAAAAATTCTAATTTACTAAATTAATTTTTCCAAGGAGTGAGGCTCTTTCCCAAAAGTGTCTATTTTCCTTGTCCGCAATTTGGAATGTATCATAGATTGGTCTGCTTTGGGTGTAGTTATATTGGATTGTATCTCTGTGGAAAGAGAGAGAACATAGTGGATTAAACCTAGACTCGAAGGCTTCTTTAACTAGTGTTTCTTAGGACCAGCACTGTGCCTTCCTGACTGTTGTTAGGTCTATAAATAAAGGAATTTGGTGTATGAGGAGGAGAGTTAAATGTGATTGTTTTACTCCTCATTCTGGGCTGCTTTACTGGACATTGTGCTCAAAATTGAATGCTTCTCATTCGTTTGGATTTCATACTTAACTCTTAGAAACTTTCAGTTTTCCTTTTTGCTTTATTTGATGTAAATAAGTAACTAAAAGGCTGAGTCCGTGGGTGCAAAGGAAGTAGCTTTTCAGCTCTAGAAACATCCTTGAAAGATAGGAAACAGTAGCTAGCTAGCTGTTTTGACTAATATGCAGATTGGCCAGACTGGATCTTGATTATCCTTTTGGAGTTGATCTGGAATTTCATTAGCGTAAGCACTTACCCTATACAAAGGCCCTCAGTTTTGCAGGTAGAGTTGATTTGCATTTCAGCATACGTAAACCAGTGGAAGTGTCCTAGGTGGATGTTGAATGCAGAAAAGTTAATAGTTGCCAGATCTTTTATCTCTGGTTTCCTGATAGTAATCCATATTGACTAGACATAACTGCTCTGCTCTTCTTTAGCACTCCTGGGAAATGGTCGGGAAGAAGAAGGGAGTCTCAGGACAGAAGGATGGTGGCCAGACGGAATCCAACGAGGAAGGCAAAGAAAATCGAGACCGTGACAGAGACTATAGCCGGCGACGTGGTGGTCCTCCAAGACGGGGGAGAGGTGCCAGCCGTGGACGAGAGTGTATGCATGGGGCTTTAACAAAACCAGCTGTGGGTCAGTAATGTCTAGACTTTGGGGGGGATGTGTCAGGGCCCTGCTAGGATGGACCTTGTTACTGTTATATCATCCTTTTGGTTTGTCTTGCCATCATTTATTCTGAGACCATGGCATCTCTTACGTGGAACCTCAAATTAATAGTCATTAATTTGGCATGAAATTAACCTGGTGTGTGTGTGTGTGTGTGTGTGTGTGTGTGTGTGTGTGTGTGTGTGTGTGTGTGTGTGTGTGTGTGTGTGTGTGGTTTATTATAGATATTCTACTGACTGCTCTGGCCATCTGTGTTTCTGTGTTTTTAATTTCAGTTCGGGGTCAGGAAAATGGATTAGATGGCACCAAGAGTGGAGGGCCTTCTGGAAGAGGCACAGAAAGAGGGAGAAGAGGTCGAGGCCGAGGCAGAGGTGATTGGTTTATTGGGGCTTTAGATATTGGTACCCTTATTAGTTCCATAGCAGTCTGCTTAATAAACATTTCCACAGGGAGTCTGGTACCTTAATTGTTGAAGGTATCGTGACATGTAGATACTAGAGAAACTGCTGAATAGGGAGTGGGAAAGAAGGTAGATGTTATTTTCTTCTAGTCTTTATTATTTATATTACTGGATTTGCTTGAGATCCCAGCAGTTTGATTATTAGTGGGATGATCTGTTGATAGTAATGATTACCCTGTGCTGTTAGGTTAACTGATGCACCACATGGTGAAAAATGTCTGATAATATTGATCATTTACTATTTCAGAGTTACCTCAGTTGGTAAGGCTTATCAACTGTGAAAATATTTAACTTTTTCTTTTTCTTTAGGTGGCTCTGGTAGGAGAGGAGGAAGGTTTTCAGCTCAAGGAATGGGGTAAGTTTCATTGTGGAACTTTGTGAGACACAAAGATTTTTTTCTCCTCCTAAGGATTACCATAAGATTTTTCCAATATTCTGAGAGTAATATGATGCCATAAGCAAAAATTGGATCACAAAGATTTTTATACTATTTAATTAGAAAGATGTATAGACTTAGGGCTTTTTTTTTTTTTTTTTTAAAGACTTATTTATTGTGCATACAGAACTGGGGTACAGGCCAGAGGCTCAGGGGCGGTGAGAGGCTTCACCAGAGACAGAGTGGAGAACAGAACAGGCAGA
>NW_004567141.1:3654654-3663920 GCF_000260355.1 Condylura cristata
CCTCCGGGGCAGGCGGGAATCGAACTCATGAGGAAGCGGCTTTAGATTCTCAGTGCTGTGCTTTAACCCGCTGCGCCACCAGGGAGGGCCTTAGGGCTTATTTTTATAGTTAAATTTCACCACTTGGATTACTCTCACGTCTTTGTTTCAGTGCTTATATGTGCTACTTTCCCACAGGCTTCATGTGGAATTTATTATGATTATTGGTGTCCTAATTCAAAAGGGATAGTAGATATAAATTGAGATTACACCATGAAGTTAGTAAATGTGAACACCTTATAGGATTATGGCTATGGAGCCATGTTTGAGCTGTATAAGGAAAGAGAGAGTCACGATTCTAATTGCCCTTCTCTTTGAGTTAATTTTTGTTGGTGCTGCTCAGAAGTCAGAGACTCTTTAAGCTTTTTTTCCCCCTCCCAGAACTTTTAATCCAGCTGATTATGCAGAGCCAGCCAGTACTGATGATAACTATGGCAATAGTAGTGGTAATACGTGGAACAACACTGGCCACTTCGAACCAGATGATGGGACGAGTGAGTGACTTTTATTATTTGTTTCTTGTCTCTGGGAACCTAAGGGGAATTTTTGTAGATTATATAATTACTTAAAAGAAGTGGAGTAGTTTTTGGGTGTAGAAATAGGGTGAGAAAGGGATGTTTATTGAATTACTCTATTCATTTACTGTAAACCTTTGAGTACATTATATATTGGCACCTGGTCTTCTTGCTGTTTTGTGAAATAGATTCTTATCATAGTTTTCCATTTGATAGTTTAAGGCTGAAAGAGATTATGAAATTTGCTTGTATTTGAACTCAGAATTGTTTGGCTCTAAAAATTTTTCCCATGTGTTTGACTACCATTTGCTCTAATTTCCTAATGTTCCTTTTAGGGTAGCTAGCTTTTCCTTTTGCAAAGATATCTAGAATTAGTCAAGTCACTATTTGTAGTGATGAATAGGGCCCAGAATTAAAAGTCTTCTGTCAATTTGTTTTCTGGTATCAAGGCATATCTTATCTTCATTTTGACTAGTCTCAAGACTTCTTCCCCTTTCATCTTCTGGATGGAGTAGAATATTAATGGAATTTGATTAAGATTGCTTTGTTAACTGTGTGCTTGTGTAGGGTGGATAAGGATATGTTAGCTAATGGAATATACCAAGGTGTATTCTGGAGTAAAGATACTTTTATTGCTTTAAATATGAGTACCCTCTGGACTTCAGAATATTTTTTTTGTTATGAGATCAGTTATTTCCTTCTGGCTGAGCTAAGTACATGGAGAGCCTGAGACTTCTTTTAAACATGGGGTCAGGGGGAGAAGGGAATGATTTAATAATAGAAGGTAAAATAAGCTCTGTGACTTCTCTGATTTAAATTAGCCTTGCCCACTTTCAAAGATAAGGGATCTTTATCTCTGTCTTTAGGAAGATCTTTGACATAGCTTCTCTACTGCCCTCAAGATACCACACCTCCTTGAATGTTGCTTTACCAAGTACCTTCTAAACTCATATGAATATCGATTTTTCCATTGTTTTTGAGGCTACTGTTGAGACATTGGCAAGATGTCTTTAAATTTCCTGACCATTTAGCTACGAAATGACCTCCTTTTATAGTTTGACTCATTATACTTTGGAGACATTAGAACTGTTCATCTCTTGGTGACTTTGTAGAAGCAGTGGGAGCAGTTGAATAGCAAAACTTCAATGTTTTTGATTTCTAGTTTTGGGTATTTGATTTTATTTTTACCACTGGCCAAAAAGATAGAAGTCAGGGCATTTGTTTTCAGATATGGATAGGAAACCAGGCATAGGTTTCCAGCCCTAGATGCAAGTCTTAGCTATTTTCAGCAAGGATCTGGTTGGAAAAATAGAACGGGGTAAAGTTTGTATTTACTTCTGCTGAAAAGAGAATAGCAGAATTAGGAGGCTAGAATCAGAAATCTTGATTTATGGCTGAATGAAATTATCTGTTGCTATTGTCATCTTGTTAGAATTGGGTGTAGCTTCATACATTCCCATCATTGTTAATGTTAAGTATGAACTTAACTTTGTGCATGGTCTCTCTTTGTGTTTTCATAATAGAAAGCTTTAAATTCCCTTTTTGATTTAAAAATAAATTTAAATCTACCCTTAAAAATATCCACAGGTACAGTGGGACTTATGTATTGGGGGCAAGCATTCTCATTTACAAGCAAAATTTCACTGGTTGTTTTTTCTTTTCTTTTCTTTTTGTTTCAGGACTTGATTTCATTGGGGTTGAGGGGTCAAATTATCCCCGAAAATTTGAGACTGCTCCTGGTATGATACATCCAGGCGTCTAACTGCCCCGGATATTTTTATAGATTTTTATGAACTGAAATATCTGTGGATATGTCACTTTTCTGTCTTGCTTTTTCACTTTCTGCCTTTTGCTCATAGTCTCTGCCCATTTTTCCTTCAAAAATTTGTTCACTTAATATTTAACAATTAGAATGCTGTTGGAATAGAAATCCTAACCTGCTTATTAGATCATTTCTACTCTTCATGTTCCTTAGTGCTTCCTCAGTATAGTTTTGTTTCTCAGCCACGACTTTAAAATACATCTATAGAAAGTTTCAAGTAGATATCTTCCTTCATCCCGGGGCAGTGCCAAGAATGCAGAAAAAAGTCCTGCATCATGAGAGGTTAGATTAAATAACTCCTTTCAACTCTGGGATTGTATGTATGTGTTAACCCAGATTTTGGGTTTCACTTAACCAGAGTGGAATTGATGTCTAAGGGGAGGAAGAGTGGTATAACCGTAAGAGGAGGAAAGAATGTACTTTATAACATATCTGGCCTGAGATTGGACTTTAGTGTGATTTGGAGAGAATTTATTAAGTGATTTGGAATTTTCCTGGTGCAGTTAAACATAGTCCTGGGAAAGTCATTATAAGAATACGTTTTTCCCCTAGAAAATAAGATTTTAGCATTTAGAAGAGTTATAGATGGATTTTGTGAGGAGTTTGAAGATTTCTCTTTAATGACAAAATCTGTAAATACTAGATTACCATTTTGTGAAAGCTGCCTCCATTTGAAGAGAATGCTTTGAATGAGAAAAGGGGTGTTCTTATCTCTTCCACAGATAGGTTTTTGATTTTTACTGTGGTTCTTTGGTTGAAAGTCACAACACTGGGTCTCATAGAAACTCACCCATATAATCCTTTACAAAAAAGTAAGTTCCCTTTCTGAGGATATCTGTACATAAAGCAAAACAAGGGGAATGTGGAAGGTGGTTTTATTGTTTATGGATTTCTCCTGTAGAAACTACCTTAATTTCATTATTATTGGCATGAGGGAGCAAACACATCTCCATTGTCTGTGCCATGACCTTGGCAGTCAGACTTCACATTCCGTGTGATTAGAGTTAGGACAGTAGCGTGTGTATTTGTTTTTTTCTTTCTTTCTTTATCTCCACACCCCCCCCAAGGATTTTATTTTTGTGTAGAAGACATAGGGTATGAGCCAGACATGCAGGTGGTGAGAGGATTCACTTGACAAAGTGGGGAATAGACCAGGCAGATTTACTGAAATACACTGCTGAGGGGAGGATTGGGCAAGACAGGAGAGGTCTGTTGTATCATGTGTGGCAGCTTCCTGGCCAGGTGTTGAACTTGGGCCATTTTCGTGGGCCTTTGTGGTGGTAGTGCTGAGACTTAACATTAGGTTACCAGAGGACCTTCATTTGATTCTCAAGTTTCATTTAGTATTTTCTGAAAAGAGCAGATCCATAAGGGTTCATGAGTGTATGTGTTTAAGTTTAGTTTCAGTAGCAGTCAGCAGTGCCTTCAGTTTGCATTTCAAGCCTTTTCTTCCTTCATTGCCTTTTCACTATCATGTAGCAAGCATTTGTGTTCATATTATCATTGCACTCTTTCTTCAGACTACCTGCCATGTTGTCTTATACCAGATAAGTAAGTGTGGTTTGCATGTTTGAATTGACTGCTGCCATTGTACTTAATTGGCTACTAAGTCTGAGGGCTGAGGGCATTAAATAAATTGCCTAGAATATTTGGTTTGTTGGGTTCTTACTTTTGAGTTTTTTCACTCTGTCCTTTGCTGTTTGAGCTGTGTAACAAAACTGAAAGTTTCTGTGAAATCATAATCTTATTAAAACCTGGTGCTCTGAGGTAGCCCTTGCTAAGTAATTTCTTCCTTCTGCTGACAACCAAGAATCTCTTCTGATTACTAAATTCTGGTCATACTTTTGGCTGCCAAAGTGTTAATACCTGTGTTTTCTGCACATACTGTGTGCTGGACCTTAAAATTACTTCACCAATGTTCCTTTATTACCAGGTGCATGGAGGACTGCAACAGAGGAGTGGGGAACTGAAGATTGGAATGAAGATGTAGGTATTCCTAGGTTATTCCTTATTCGTACCTTCTATCCCTAAGTGGTGTTTAGGGATAGAAAATGGATATGTTTCTACCCTTCAAAATTCACCCTTAAGATTCTGACCCAAAACTTTTACATCCAAAATAGTGTTCTGAGCCAGAACATTTCACATATGTTATATGAAGGAGACTGGGCATGAACAGGACTCTGTGGAACCAGACTATGGAAAGGGCAAGTGCACTTGTGTAAGTTCAATATCTGATTGTCGGATTTATTCCAGAAAAGAGATGGTGGTTGGGTAGGACACCAGAAATGGAACCAGACAGGTAGTGCCTTGATAACAGTTGCTGCTGGAACATGACTTTATTTACTCAGAGCAATTCTGTTCTTTGATTCACATTTGGACATTTGTGTGTGGTCCTGTATTGGCTTGGAGGTGGGTACAAAGTAGAAGTGAGAGTACCAAATCCTCCGGTTTAAAATCTTGGTTGGCTCTAGAACCTTTTTGTTTATTCAAAGCCCAACTTTGTAACTGTAATACAGGAGAAGAATATGTAGACTTGGCTATTCAGCTTGACTCAACTTGGGAGCATGAAAGATAGGTGGCACTTAAATAGGCTCTGTGAGTTCACTGGAGTAATACCTGAGTAAAAGAAATAAGTTGATCTCTGGTCAACTCAATCTTTGCTGTGAATTAAGGTTTTTAGTGATCATGAAGGAATGCCAACTTTAACATTTCAAAATTTATTTTCCTATATGTATATAGGAAAACAAGATCACTTTCATGGTAAAAGGTGGTAATACCTCAAATTGTTTTGGTTGCCAGGCCTGGAGTTTTTAAATTGCACATGCATCAGAGGCTAATTATTTTCTATTGTAGTTGTGCTGGGCTGCCTTACGAATATTTTTTAAAATTTAGCTTTCTGCTTGAGGAACTGATTTCAGAGAATGACATATAGAGGGAAGAGTGGATTCCCTAAGACGAAAAGTAAAAACAAATCAAATTTTTGAAGAGTAGGAAGTTATTCCCTACAACTGCTTTATTTTGTTGTTTTAAAGTAGAGAGATTAGATGTAATAAAGCCAGTATTAAGGTAGAAGTTGCAAATAGTTTAACTTATCCGTGAAAAGATCTCAGCTTACCAGTGCCTTGGACTTTTTCTATTCAAAAGCCAAGAATTAACTTGTTTTTGTTTTCATCTGGGCTATCATCTTTCTTTGACAGGAGTAATGAAAGATGAAGTATGGTGTTTAGGTTGGGGGTGGGGGGAGATTTAGGAACTAAAATAGGAATATATAAAGGGGTTTTCTCTGGCTTATACATTAGTTTTTTTTGTAAGGTCAGTGTGCATATGATGTGACTCCACTGTATATTACTGGCTCCTTGATTCTCCTATCTCTTGAGAAAACCATGAGCATATCATAGGACTTGAACGTCTCACGTCTTCATGATTTCTCAGGGTAGATCTCTCTTCTAAGGGCTTTACATTTTTCTTGATGTTGAATCCACCTTACCTATGTCAGCTTTGTGATTGTAACTTATCTAACACCAGGAGTGACTGATTATTCTGTTTTCCAGCTTTCTGAGACCAAGATCTTCACTGCCTCTAATGTGTCTTCAGTGCCTCTGCCTGCAGAGAATGTGACAATCACTGCTGGTCAGAGGCAAGTGTGTGGTAAAATTCAGTATATTTTTCCAGTGGGTTCTGCTGAGATAGTTGTTGGGAAGACTGGCATTAGGGCTTCAGAAACTTTTACAGTGTTGGTAATAATTGATAACTAAGTCACATTTGCATTCTTCTTTAGTTAATTGATAGATTTATGAGTACTGAATAGAAATCTAGTTATTACCATTTAAAAGTGATTTTCCCCTACATATCATATTAATTACAAAGGTTAGCCTGTTGGCATCACTGGTATTAAGCTATAACACAACTGAAGTTGTGGTAAATCAGGCCAAAAAAATCTACAAGTGGAAGTGTTTTTACTTATTTTTGAGTTTGTAGAATTGTTCAACAGTTTATTCACTTATTTTATGATAATGGTCTTTGTCTGCAGAACCAATGTGTATATTGCTACTTTTTATCCCTTGGATCATTGGGATAAACTTGAACCTTGATGTTGTGGTTAGTGGAGGGAGATATACTCATTAGGGAATATTTTTGTTCCCTGCAAGTTTCTAGACTTGGATATGACAACTGCTAACTCAGAAGGACCAAAAGAAAAGTGTGATAGTAATAGGATATTTGAGGTGTCATTATCAGAGGTAATGGGTTTTCTCTTTTTTTCCTTCTGACATAGCATATGTATCATTTTTCCACACCAGTTTGGCAGTTCTGTGACACCAACTAGGTGTTAAACAATTCAATGCAGGTCTGACACTGACTAGCCAGAGTTAGTGCATACCCATGTTGATAGCTCTGTTCCACAAGACTGACCCCACATGAGAGGTCGCCTGCAAATGGGTACCCTGGTTACCAATACACTTCTGACCAGTTGACTACAAGTTTGAGTGTTCTCATAGCTTTCTCCAGGTTTTCAGTACTTTGCTAGAGCTATTCATAGAACTCAAAAAAGTTTGAATTGCTACATTGGTTTATTGTGATTGGCTTTCAGGAACAGTCATGTAAAAGATGCATAGGACAGGATTATTTGAATCTTTTTATAAAAGTGTGTGGGATGAGTCATAGAGCTTCCATGCTCTCTCTGGACATGTTGCCCGCCTAACAGATAGCTCATTAACTTGGAAGCCCACTGAATCCATTGTCAAAGAGTTTTTGTCAGCGCTCCATTATGTAGTCATGGTTTCATTAAATCATTTGTCATTGAGCTCAGTCTCCTGCTCCACTCTCTAGAAATAGAAATGGAGCTGAAGTTCTAGTTCTTGGGTTTCTCAATGCAGTGTTTTGAGTTACTGACTCCAATCTGAGTAGCCTCATTAGCACAAGCCATGATTAAAAGGGGCTGCGTATGTATTTATTTCTGCCCCTTCAACACTCTCCCTTAAATCACCTTAAACCTTTCTTCCTTCTTGCCTCCATCTTAATCTTAGTTATTTTATTAATGTTTTAGTTTTTGTATTTTATTTTTTAAATTTTCCACTATGCAAGTGTCCATTATTAATCTTTGTAATTTTGACTTGCTTTACTACACATAATTTTTTACTACACATAATTTCTTTCAAACTCTTTCCTTCTATTTTGCTGTAAATGGCAGCTTTTTGTCTTTATGATGTAGTGATATCACATAGTAAATGTATATTTGTTCTTTGTCAGTGAGCATGTGTATTTTCATGTCCTAGCTGTTGTAAGTAGTGCTGCAGTAAATATTGTAGGGCAGATAGTTTTTTGATGAGTGGTTTTAATGTTCTGTGGGTCATACGGTATTTTTAGTATTTTTTTTAAAAAGATAAATTTATTTATGCATACAGAACTGGAGTACAAGCCAGAAGTACAGGGGCAGTGGCCATGTGGATCATCTTGCAGGCTGGGGGTTGAACTCGTGGTGCAATGGCTGCAGATAGCTTCATAGTGCTGTGCTTTAATAGTGGCACCACCAAGGGAGGGCCCTGGCATTTACTTTTTCATAAGGCATTAGAGAGTGATCCAACTTCATTTTTTCATGTGTGACCTTCCAGCTTTCCCAGCACCATTTATTATAAGAGGCATTTTTCCCCCATTGTATGATGGTGGCAGCTTTCACAAGTAGATACTAATATGTATGCGGATTTATTTATGATTTATTTATTTATGCATACTAGAACTGGGGTGTAGGCAAGAGGATTCACCAAAGACCGAGTAGGGAGCAGAACAGGAGGATCAACTGAAATACACTGCTATGGGAGCAGTGGATGAGACAGGAGCAGTCTGCTTCACCATGTAGCGCAGCTCCCTCCCTAGGGATAGAACCCATGCCACAGTGGCTGGTGATAGCTTGATAGTGCTGTGTCTTTAACCCCTGTGCCACCAGGGAGGCCCTATATTTTGGTTTGTTTTGGGGCTTTCTGTTTTGTTCCATTGATCCATGTGCCTGTGTAATTTTTTGTGCACTTTTTTTGGGGGGGGAACACAGGTAACTTGGATTTTATGAAGTGTTGGGGAAATTTTTCCAAATCCTTTGTTCCAAAGCTATTTGAGATGCCAGTTTTCAAGGATATAGCTTAGATATTTGTAATGACATGTATTCAATATAGAAATCATGAATTAAATTTTGGAAATCTGGGAAAATGTATCAAGTTATCATATTAATGCTACACTTACTATTAAATTCATTTTACCAAAATTTTTAATATTGTTAAGATTGGCAACATTGTTGGAATATAACTAGATAATATTGTGGCTGTTACGCATCAGTTATTTTGGTAAATCATTCAGAGCTTTGTGTTTCTGTGGGAGGAACTTCCTTTTGATCTAACCATAGTCTGAGTCAGATGCTGGGAAAAGTAGAATTATTCACTAAGATCTTGTATCTCTTCACTAGAATTGACCTTGCTGTTCTGTTGGGGAAGACACCATCTTCAATTGAGAATGATTCCTCTAATATGGATCCATCTCAGGCTCCTTCTCTTGCCCAGCCTCTGGTGTTCAGTAACTCAAAGCAGAGTACCATATCACAGCCTGCTTCAGGGAACACATTTTCTCATCATGGTATGGTAAGTGGGAAACATGGTGTATCCTACCCAAACTTTCCTGATGACTTTAGCGCAGATAAAAAGCAATTCCTTCTAGTGATGGTGAGAAGTTTGTAGCAGGATAAACCAACTGTCCTGTTTACACAATTTCAGTATCGAGCTAGATACTAGCGGATAGTTCTAATAGAGGACTTAGTTTTTGGCAGACTAAAACTTATAAAAATGAGTTAGCCATTCATTGAGTATCCATTTTTCCGAACATTATTTGCTATCACTTTTTTTTTTTTT
>NW_004567141.1:3664125-3691910 GCF_000260355.1 Condylura cristata
CTTTAGCTTCTTAGTCCTGTGTTTTAACCCGCTGCACCACCAGGGAGGGCCTATTTGCTATCACTTTTTAAAAAAAGATTTATTTATGCAGACAGAACCGGAGGCCAGAGGTGCAGGGGTAGTGAGAGAATTACCATAGAGTGGGAAGCAGAACAGACCTATGAAATACACTGCTGAGGGGGAGCAGTGGGCTAGACAGTAGAGGTTTGTTGTGCCATGTGGGTCACCTCCCTGGCTGGAGATCCATCTCTTGCTGCAGTGGCTGCAGCTAACTTCATAGAGCTGTGCTTTTAACATGTTGCGCCACCAGGGAGAGCCCATTAGTTTTTTGAGTTTTCAAAGATTTATTCATTTACGCAGCAAGAACTGGGGACAGGCCTGAATGAGAGGAGGGGATTGTTCACCAGAGACAGTGGTGATCAGAATAAGCAGATCTACTGGAATAAATTGCTGAGGGGAACAGCAGGCAGGAGAGGTCTGCCACACCATGTGGTTCATATTCCTGTCTGGGGATCGAACTTGTGCTGTGCTTCATAGTGCTGGGCTTTAACCTGCTGCACCACCAGCAAGACCCGAACCGCCCACACCCCCCATTAGTTTTTTTTAAAGAAATTATTTAGACCAAGCAAAGATGATGTAAGGACCATGTTTTGTTTTGTTTTGTTTTGTTTCCTTATAATCAATACATCCTAAGAAGTACTGGTTCTTTTTTTTTAAGATTTTATTTTTTATGCATATCATAACTGGGGTATAGGCTAGATGTGTGTGGAGTGGAGGGTGGATGGGAGGATTTACCAGAGACAGAGTGGGGAATAGAACAGGCAGATCTACAGAAATCCACTTTGGAAAGGAGTAGTGAGGAGGCAGGAGAGGTCTGCTGCACCATGTGGATCACCTACCATGGCTGGGGATCAGACTCACACTACATTAGCTGCAAATAGCTTCATGGTCCTGTGCTCTAACTGGTTATCCCACCATGGAGGGCTCAGTTTTTTTTTTGTTTTTCCTTTATCGTTGTCTATTTTTTCATGGAAGGGAGGATATGCTGTAATTTATTACTTAATTTATATATATAGAACTGGGGTACAGGCCAGAGGTGCAGGGGCAGTGAGAGGATTCACCAGAGACAGAGTGGGGAGCAAAACAGATCAATGAACTACAGTGCTGAGGGGGAGCAGCGGGTGAGGCAGGAGAGGTCTGCTGTGCCATATGTATTACCTGGGGGGGGTGGGAGGTATTGAAATGGCACTGCAGAGGCTGCTGCTCGCTTGCAGTGCTGCACTTTAACCTGCTTCGCCACCAGAGAGGGCCTCTTGTAATAATTTTAACTAGAAAACTATTGTGCTAACTTCTGATCCATAACTCTTAAGCTTTTAACTGTTAACAGTAATTTGGTCAATGATTTTCCACCATGTATGAAGGGTGACAGGTAAGAAAAGGTGGGAGAGAAGGGTAAGGAAGTGTGGAATATTGGCATTAAAAAAAGATGGGCCCTTCCTGGTGGCACAGCAGGTTAAAGCACAGCACTATGAAGCTACTGCAGCCACTACAGCACGAGTTCTAATCCCCTGTCAGGGATGGTGGTGAACATCGTTCTGCTCCCCCCATCTTTGAATCTTCTCACCACCCCTGCACCTCTGGCCTGTACCCCAGTTCTGACTGCATAGATAAATAGATCTTTAAAAAAAAAAAAAAGTGGGACAAATGTAAGAAGGTGTAATGAATATCAGAACTACCTACCAAACACTAAGATACGTGACTGGAAAATGTACTTAGATTCCCTTCCCTTGTGTGTGTCTCTCTCAAGTTTTTTATATGCATGTAAGAATTGGTGTAAGGCCAGACTTGGAGGGGGGCTGAGAGCATTCACCAGAGACAAAGCAGGGAGCAGAACAGGTGGATCCACTGAAATACACTGCTGAGAGGAGCAGAGAGACAGGAGAGGTGTGCTCTGCCATGTGGTTCATTGAATTCATGCTGTAGTGGCAGGTGATAGCTTGATAGCATTGAGATTTTTTTTTTTTAAATATTTATTCATACAGAACTGGGGTACAGGCCAGAGATGCGGAGTGTGAGAGGATTCACCAGGGACAGAGTGGGGAGCAGAACAGGCAGATCGACTAAGTACACTGCTGAGGGGAGCAGCGGGGTGGGTCAGGAGAGGTCTACCTCGCCCTGTGGATCTCCTCCGGGGCAGGCAGGGATCTAACTCATGTGGAAGTGGCTTAAGCTTCTCAGTGCTGTGCTTTTAACCTGCTGCGCCACCAGGGAGGGCCCAGCATTGAGATTTTATACGTGCACTTAACTTTAATACTTCATTTAATGTTTGTCACCTGTTACAGCTATACGTGCACTTTACTTTAACACTTCATTTAATGTTTGTCACCTGTTACAGCTAAGTAAATTACGTACACTTATTGCTTGTATTGATCAGGTTTTTGTTTTTTTTTTTTAAGATTTACTTATTTATGCATACAACAACTAGAGATTAGGTACTGTGAGGATTCAACAGAGATAGAGTGGGGAGCAGAACAGGCAGATTGGCTTAAGTATAGTGCTGAGGGGAGCAGCAGGCAAGACAGGAGAGGTCTGCTGTGCCATGTGGGTCACCTCCCTTGTCAGGGACCAAATTCGTGCTACAGTGGCTGTGACTAGCTTCACAGTGCTGTGCTTTAACCTGCTGTGCGACCAGGGAGGGTCCTTTATCAGTATATGTATTAATTAAAGCACTGTTAGATTAGGATGAGGATGATACTGTTAAGTAAGAACCTTAGGAAAACAGGTTAAGTCTGTTGTAGGTTTTTGGAATTGTTAGGGTTACATGGTTCATCTCCTGCTTTAGGCAGGCAGTGTTTGCTTGGTATATAGACTCGGGGAGAATCTCCAAAAACGAAGTTTTGTTTTGTTATCCTTATTACCTTAGAGAAGCTGAATATATACTGAGAAAATAGTCACATCATATTGACTCATTGTGTGGTCTAAAGTTGTATTGCTTAACAACTTTTCCTTTGCTAGTTATTAGTAGCATTTGGAAGAAACGCTCATTTCATTTGAATGTTTAGCAGATGGGGCATTTAGTAGCTAAAGTGAAATTTATATTACCTTCATGTTAATTTAGTAGTCACATATTTGTTGATTTAAAACTTTTAAAACAGGGAACTACTCTGATCATTAGAGCTTTTTTTTTCCCAGAGAAGGAGGGAAAGGTAGTGACAGTGATGGTATAAATTTAAACGCTGATTATTTGGAGTGCTTACAGTATCATGCATATATTGAAGTGCTTTTGTATATAATGTTTAACTTTCCTACACCTTATCAAGTTTTACATTTCAGATGAGGTAAATGAAATACAGAGAAGTTACAAATAACTTTAACAACTACATAGGGTTTGAATCTATACAGTCTGACTCCATACTGTCTCCCCGCTGACTCCAGTGTATACTTAATGGACCTGCCTTATACTCAGCCTAGTGACATTTTTTACTTGTCTGAACTATACTGGCTCTCATCCTGGAATAGTATCTTTTTGAACAGGGTTGTTGGCTGTAGATTACTCTAATCTCTGTATTGATCTACAGGTGAGCATGTTAGGGAAAGGATTTGGTGATGTTGGTGAAGCTAAAGGCAGCAGCACCACTGGCTCCCAGTTCTTGGAGCAATTCAAGACTGCTCAGGCCCTGGCTCAGTTGGCAGCTCAGCATTCTCAGTCTGGAACCACCACCACCTCCTCTTGGGACATGGGCTCCACCACACAGTCCCCATCGTTGGTGCAGTATGGTGAGAAAGATGGAAAGTTACATACATTCTTTAAGCATCAAAGCACTACAGTCAGGAGGCTAGCAGAAGTAATAGGGAGTAGAGGATGTGTCCTGTTTTGAGAAGAGCAATTAATTGGTAAATTGATTTCCCTTAGGTAGAGTTGGGAAATAATAATAAGATAAAATTACAAATTTTCTTTATCATATTTAATGCTGTGTGTGCACGTACACATGCGTGGATTGATAGTTGCATTTTTTCTGTTGATCTGGAGATATTTTGGATTCCCTCTAGGTTTAGCTTCAGTGTTTCAGACAGAACGTAACTACCCTTGGGAAGATCCATGACTACTTGGCCATTTTAGGACCATATACTCTAAAAATGAAAGTTCTTAGATTCCTTTCTTAGAGCAGGCAGGAAAACAATAGCATTGATTTGACTAGACTCTGCTTAAGAACAGATGCGATCTAAAGATTGTTACTTAAAGAAATGAGATTATAGTCTAAATGACTGGTCTATTTGAGGTTTTGATTCCTGAGGGCCTAGTCTACGTCAGAACACAGTAACATTTTCTTGAGGTTCACTAGCACTTAATGGCCTCATGCATGTGGGTTTCCTTGTGCAGATTTGAAGAATTCAAATGATTCAGCAGTGCATAGTCCCTTTACAAAGCGCCAGGCTTTCACCCCATCTTCAACCATGATGGAAGTGTTCCTTCAGGAGAAGCCGCCTGCAGTGGCTACCTCCACAGCTGCACCTCCACCCCCATCTTCTCCTCTGCCAAGCAAATCCACTGCTGCTCCACAAATGTCTCCTGGGTCTTCAGACAACCAGTCCTCCAGCCCTCAGCCGGCTCAGCAAAAACTGAAACAGCAGAAGAAAAAAGCCTCCTTGACTTCTAAGGTACTTGAACTTTTAAGATATTATAATCGTTAGGGCAAGGGGGTCAAGGGGCATAGGATTTGGTGGTTGCGATTATAGTTTGGATATTTGACATGCTTGACGCAAGCATTTTTAAAGTATGTAAGGTTGCAATAAACCATTGCTTTCTCTATAATAGATTCCTGCTTTGGCTGTGGAGATGCCTGGCTCAGCAGATATCTCAGGGCTAAACCTGCAGTTTGGGGCATTGCAGTTTGGGTCAGAGCCTGTCCTTTCTGATTATGAGTCCACCCCCACCACGAGCGCCTCTTCAAGCCAGGCTCCAAGTAGCCTCTATACCAGCACGGCCAGGTAGAGGAAATATCAATCGTAAGACTTCTTTAATTAGGCCTTAACCATCTTTTCTGTCTCTTGCTGATTCTTGTAACTCTGGAGAGCCTAAACCTCTGAGTAAGGGAAAAGTAACCACTTACAGCATTTTGTTGAGTATTTTAAACTGTTGTACTAGGGTTATGTATAAATCTGAGCCAGATAGAAATATGCCTTGGGTACTTCTAGGTTGTCCAAGCACAGTTCTTGGTGATGTATTCAACAACCCTGATGGAGAGTACCTTGAGTCTGCCACAGCTAAAAATTGATTTTGACACTTTTTTAACTCTTTAGTGTAGAGCTTATGCCTATGAAGGTTATAATTTTGAACCCCTAGGAAGGGAAGTAGCATTGATAAATTATACAAATTAAAAGGACCTTTTGCAGTAGAACCTTTCCTGTCTCCTCAAGATTTATCAGAAAGGCTGTTTTAAACAGTATAAAATGCAGGAAGAATTTCTGAGGATTAGACTTTTTCTTAAGCCTTAGAATTTAAAAATATAGATGGCTGACCCTTGCTCAGCTTTATTGCTATTAATGCTTGCTTGTGAATATTTAAAAGTTACTCTTAGAAGAGTTATGCCAGTAAGTAATTTTAAATCTAGTAGGGTTTTTGAGAGTTCTTGGAACATTTCTTAAAATAAATGTAAGCAAAAAGTGACTCCTCCTTTAGGGCTTATATTACTATGTATTAAAGGAGCCAAAAGTAGTACATCTTTTCTACTGACCTCTAGCCTATTTTTTCTTATATAGTAGAATATAGGGAAACTTTTTTTACTCCTTACTTGGTGGTTGCTGGAAAACTTTCTGGTTGTAATTGGCTTACTCTAGTAATCGATGTCCACAATTTTTTTATTATCAGTGGATCTGCTCTGTTTGATTTTTATTTTCCATTCCCTACAGTGAATCTTCATCCACAATTTCATCTAACCAGAGTCAGGAATCCGGTTATCAGAGCGGCCCAATTCAGTCGACGACCTATACCTCCCAAAATAATGCTCAGGGCCCTCTATATGAACAGAGATCCACACAGACTCGACGGTACCCCAGCTCCATCTCTTCGTCACCCCAAAAGGACCTGACTCAGGCAAAGGTAGTAGCTTCATGGTGTCCTGGGCTCCATTGTGCACAAAGCTCTTAAGTAATTACTGTCTTACTATTTTACAAATGGTGCTAGGAAGCCTCAGAAGTGCTGATTGAAAAGTTGGGGAAAAGGTTTTTGTGGTTTATGAAATTTTCAGATGAACTTCTTAAACTTGCTTTCCACTGTCTGGAGGCTTAGCCAGAAAACCATTGTCATTGCATTTAAAGATTATCTCCATTAGACTCAGTCTCAAGTATCTGTCATCTCTTCTTGGAAAATCTAGTTGCTTAAACTTCTGCATGCATATCAGTAGACCTCACCTTGCTGTGCCGTGGCTTGGTGAGGGGGACAGCATATGCCAAAGTGATGTCGAGTGACTGTCAGATGGAGCCAACAGAATGTTTTGGCTGAACTGTCTTACTCCCACATTACCCCAAAGATCCACTGGATTTGGACTTTAGACCTTTCCTTGGATCTATTTTGGGTTTGGGGCCTCTTTAATTTGGGGTGGCCTTTGGTTGCACAGATGGGATATAGGTTTTTTTGTTTTTTGTTTTTTGGTTATTTGAATAGTTTGTGCTATGTTAGCCCTTTGGTTAACGCAAGCTTCTCAGAAAAGTTTGTTGATTGAAGTTGAGTTCAGATAGTAATGACATGGCATGTTCACTTGATTTTTTTTTTTTTTAACTCCTCTTTTGTGTACCAGAATGGCTTCAGTTCTGTGCAGGCCACGCAGTTACAGAACACACAATCTGTTGAAGGTGAGATTTCGGGCTTTTCCCACTCATTTGTTTTCTTACCTTTGTCTGTTTTTGCATTTCTTAGTGAAAAAAGCTATTGATTCAGTGATCAAAACTTCTGGTTATAGTCTTGACTTGGTTCTACCTTACTGTTTAATCTGAAACTATTCTGAGTTTCAGATTCTCTATGTTAAAGCAGTGACAATCCTCTTAGTTCCCTTCACTGGACAAATGAGATCAGTGCTGTGAAATGTTTGGAGTGTGAAAAAGAAAAGATTCTACCTAAACACAAATGCCCCATTAAATTACACACATCCCTCTTTAGGGGGAAGCCTAGGACTGTTGTCTCCTCTTCTGCTTCTTGTAGACACTCCCTTTCCTTTCCTCTCATGGGGTGAATTTCTTCCTTTATTTACAGGTGCTACAGGCTCTGCAGTGAAATCTGACTCACCTTCCACTTCTAGCATCCCCCCTCTCAGTGAAACAGTATCTGCAGCTTCCTTATTGACAACAACCAATCAGCACTCATCCTCCTTGGGTGGCTTGAGCCACAATGAGGAGATTCCAAATACTACCACAACACAGCATAGCAGGTGATTTGTGGTGGGGGTGGAGCCTGTTGTCATTAAATAACTATAAGTTTCTGGTTCTTATTCTCTCTACCTGAAGGATGGGGGAGACAGTAGATCTATTTGTCCTTTTTGACATCCATGCTTGCTTTAGTTGCCCCTGCCCCCTTCAAGTTGTACTTTCCGTGTGATGTCCTTGGTTCCATATTCTGCCTTACCTCCTTTCTTGTGTTCTTGACTGAAGCTTTGGGTCTGGTAACTATAGCACTGTGTTACTGGGGACAACCTCTGTTTTTCTTTACAGCACATTATCTACTCAGCAGAATACCCTTTCATCATCAACATCTTCTGGGCGAACTTCAACATCCACTCTTCTGGTAAGTTTGATAATATAAAAGAGGAAGTATAGTTTTTTTCTCTTACAACTACACAGCCACTAGGTAGGGCTTTCTTGAAAATTACTTAAGAAGTGATAATTGGGGCTTAGAGCTTAAATCTCAGCGCTACCACCATGATGGCCCACTGAGATGGCCTGAGATTGATCCCTAGCCAGGGAACTAACCCACATGATGCAGTAGATCTCTCCTGTCTCACCTGTCCTGCTCCCCATTCTGTCTCTGGTGAATCCTCTCACTTGCTGTACCTTTGGCCTACACCTCAGCTCTTACATGCATAAATAAAAAAGTGAAGGAATTTCACTGTTGTGAATTATAACCACTTATTTGTGGAATCAGCTGGGTTTGTGAGAAAGTTAACATACTCTTACAGGTTTAAACTCATTAGAACTTGATACTTTATTTTTTCTTTTAAAGATTTACTTAATTTATGCATACACAAACTGGGGTACAGGCCAGAGGTGTGGGGAGTAGGGGTGAGAGGATTCATCAGAGACAGTGGGAACCGAATAGGTAGACTGACTGAAAAATACTGCTGAGGGGAGCAGCGGACAGGTCAGAAGAGGTCTGCCTGGCCGGAGATTGAACTCATGCTGCAGTGGCTGCTATTGCTTCACAGTGCTGTGCTTTTTAACCTTTTGTGCCACCAGGGAGGGCCCTACCCCTGTGAATTTTTTTTACATGTTTTAAAAAAAAAAGATTTGTGCATATAAGAAAGAAGTGGGGTGTAGGCCAGAATTTGGGGTAGTTGGGGGCATGAGAGGGTTCACCAGAGACAAGAGTGGGAAGCAGAACAGGAAGATCTGAAATACACTGCTGAGGCTAGCAGCAGGTGAGATAGGAGAGGTCTGCTGCACCATATGGGCCAGCTCCCTGGTAGGGGATCAAACTCTTGCAGTGGCTGGTGATAGTTCGATTGCAGTGAGACACCCAACCTCTTCACTACCAGGAGGCCTAAATTGTTGGGGGTTTTTTGCTTTTCTGTTACTGAACTAATAAAGAAAAATATAGGGGGGAAAGACCTGTTTCTTTAGATGTAAATGAATTCCATCTTTTTACTGGCCAGTGAGTGTTGGTTTTGAGGAAGTTCACCCCCATGTGCTCGCTTTATGAATAGGGTAATGATGTAGGTCTTGTTGCCATCCTTTCCAGATTATTTACTGTTTAGGATATGTAGCTGGAGAATAGTTATTAATTTAGCAAATGACCCTTGGTACCCTGTGTTGCCTTTGTAATTAGGAGGTTGACCTGATGATATAAACAGCCAATGGGGTTGTTTATCTTTTCTGCTCTGTTAAGCTAATCACTGGTTTCTCCTTATGTTTTCTACTGTCCCGCTTCCCCACCCCCCAAATTGAAGCACACAAGCGTGGAGAGTGAGGCGAATCTCCATTCTTCCTCCAGCACTTTCTCAACCACCTCCAGTACAGTCTCTGCACCTCCCCCTGTGGTCAGTGTCTCCTCCAGTCTGAATAGTGGCAGTAACCTGGGCCTCAGCCTAGGCAGTAACTCAACCGTCACAGCCTCTACTCGAAGCTCAGTTGCTACGACTTCAGGTACCCTTGCATAGAAAGTTGATAGCATTCTTTCAGGATGAAGGAAAGAAATGTGTGATTAAAAATGTCATTTTTCTTTTAGGAAAAGCTCCTCCCAACCTCCCTCCTGGGGTCCCGCCATTGTTGCCTAATCCATATATTATGGCTCCAGGGCTGTTACATGCCTACCCGGTGAGTGATACATAAAATGAAATTGGTGTGGCTACCTTTTATACTCCTTTTTTAAGGTGGAAGTTTACAGTTAAGATACAGTACCCAGACATTAGAGAAAGTAAGAATAAAGCATGTCTTTCTGAAGGAGATAAGTTTTAACTGTACTTGGAAGGCTATAAGAGACAAAGACTGATGGACAAGACAGTAGAGCATGCTGTTTTCATATATGACTTGTGTCTACCCTAGTGTTCCCCAGAGGCCAGGCTAGTTGAGTTGAATCAGTAGTGCTGAAGGTAAGCATCAAGACCTTTCATGAGTTATTTAATCATTTTTTATTTACTTCTTTCCTTGTAGAAAAAACTGAAGGAAATAATCTACATCATGCTTTTTGTTTTGTTTTGTGTTTTTTTTTTTTTTTTGAAGAATTGAGGATGGATGAATATTCTGTTGTTTTATTTTGTCTGTTCTTGCTTTGTTGCTGTCATGAGTAGTTCTCATTAATATTGTCACGTTTGTCTCTTCCAGCCGCAAGTATATGGTTATGATGACTTACAGATGCTTCAGACAAGATTTCCATTGGTGAGTATGTGATGTAGAGCTTTGGAGAAGCACAGTCTTAAAATTAGCATTAGGGGAATTATTTCAGAGGCTTAGCTCTTTGCCAACATGGGGGTTGGCAGAATAGTCCTAATAGAAGGTGACTTTATTTTTTAAAAATCAGTGTTTTAGCATTTTTGAAGTAGATAAATTTTTATAAAGATTTATGTACTTATGCATATAGAACTGGGGTACAGGCCAGAGGTGCGGGGGCAGTGAGAGGATTCACCAGAGACAGTGGGGAGCAGAACAGGCCGACTGACAAAAGCACACTGTTGAGGGGTAGCATCAGGTGGGTTAGAAGAGGTCTGCCGCACCATGTGGATCATCTCCAGGGCAGGATTGAACTCATGCTGAAGTGACTTTAGCTTCTTAGTACTGTGCTTTAACCTGCTACACCACCAGGGAGGGCCAAAGTAAATAAATTTTAACCTAGGGCCTCTGGTGATTAGGGGTTAAGTCTCAGTGCTATCATCTTTAATGGCCGGTGGTTGATCCCTGACCAGAGAGGTAACCCACATAAGGCGCAGCAGACCTATTTTTCTCACCTGCTGCACCCCTTAGTTCAGTAAATCTGCCTGTTCTCACTCTGACTCTAGTAAATACTAACTCCCTCCCTCCTCCCACCCCCCCCACCTCTGGTCTACTCCCCTGTTCTACACAAAATAACAAAAAAAGGGATCAATTTTAACCTAAAGTTTGTGCACTGCTTTGCTATTACGTCTCAAAGACTTTGAACTCCAGAAAGAAAGGTTAGTAATAATAGTCTATTAGGAATGATATATAGTGGGTTGAGGATACCTTTGTTTCTGATGGGCTTGAGGTGTTTCCTAGTGGGCATACCCGTAGACCTTGTCTGACTGTACTTGTGGCCAGACAGGGGGGACAGTGTATGCGAGAGTAATTTGGAGTTCATGCGTGCTCTACCCTGCTTAATCAGTGGCTGGATAAGTTGCAGTACTCCAACACTTTTCTTTTTACTCTTTGGGTTATTCATTGGGAATGAGTGGCATCAAGTCTCTGTTCTTTTACTTCTCTTCTAGGATTACTACAGCATCCCATTTCCCACACCCACCACTCCGCTGACTGGGAGGGATGGTAGCCTGGCCAGCAACCCCTATTCTGGTAGGACTGGGAATGGGGCTAAATAAAGGGAATTGTGTTGGGGTTAGTGGTAGAAACGCGACAGTGTTGGACTGTTTTCAGTCAGATTTTTGGCAGAAGTATGGAATGATTGTGTTGAACCAGGGTTGGTCAATTGGGAATCCTGCTAATGAGCTGGCCTTTTCCTGCTCACTCACTTTCTGCTGTCTCCCTGTGTCTACAGGTGATACCTTGATTTGGTTTTCGCAGCCATTCTCCAACGTTTTCCCAAAAGTATGGTGGTGGAACTGGCATTTTTCTCTGCTCCACTCTTCTACCCTAGTCATAATGGTGGTCTCATTGCCACATTAGGCCACAGCCCCATTTTTTGGTTGTATTACCCATTGTTGACCTAACACTGTTTTCAAATCCAGCATGGAATGTTCCCCATTGTCAGGAAGGAAGAGGGTAGATGAAAGAACATGAGTGGGCAAAGAAACCATGCAGCAACCTTATTCTGTACCACTTTGCACTGTTACTCAGCATCAGTTCTGGACTGGCACTGTGCTAAAGAGTGTGCTGAGCAATGATAGGTGGAACCACAGAGAAATGTAACTTAAGAGAATCAACAACTTTTGAATGCGTTCTTCTGTAATCACATGAAACCACAAGAGGTAATTCTATTTCTGTATGGAAGGTGAAAGGTGCATTTAGCTTCTTCTGTCACAGGTGACCTCACAAAATTTGGCCGTGGGGATGCCTCCTCCCCAGCCCCGGCCACAACCTTGGCCCAGCCCCAACAGAACCAGACGCAGACTCACCACACCACGCAGCAGACATTCCTGAACCCGGCGCTGCCTCCTGGCTACAGTTACACCAGCCTGCCATACTACACAGGGGTTCCGGGCCTCCCTAGCACCTTCCAGTATGGGCCTGCTGTGTTCCCTGTGAGTACTTTGGTCTTTTCTTATGATGAGAATCCTAGTCCTGAACACTGAATCGTTTACAAGGCTCAATGACTCTACTGGTGGACAAGGAAGAACAGCTTTCACTTGAAGTTTAGAGAGGGCCTGGGGCCGAAATTGGTGGCATTAAATAGAAATTACATGTTTTCAGTATTAACTAAAGGGAAAATGTGATATATAGCTTTATTTCTCTCACAGTGTCATTCCCTGCTACTACTGCCCTTTCCTTTCCTCCAAACTACATCTCTTCATCGCACTGGTAGATTTTAGAGACCTATGTAGGAAACCCGTTTCACTGAGCCAACAGTGGTGAGGGTAGGTGGTCATCTGAATGTCCAGTCCCCAGAGTAGAAAGAATGGGGCAAATGGTACTCTCCTGCCATTTTGCTGCAGTTCTGACTTTTTTGCTCTTCAGGTGGCTCCTACCTCTTCCAAGCAGCATGGTGTGAATGTCAGTGTGAACGCATCGGCTACCCCTTTCCAACAGCCGAGTGGATATGGGTCTCATGGATACAACACTGGTAAGCTTGCCTTGACTCTGGTTACCAATAGTTTTTGTGGGGTGTTTTAAATGAATTTCAGGGAGGAAGACTTTGACACTTGAGAAAATGGAGTTGGTGATGAGTACTCCTTCTCCATGTATGATTGTTAATATTTAACTGATTTGGATATATGTCTGAACAGCATCAGCAAAAACTTGATGTCAGAACATGTATCCAATTACAGGGGTACCCACTGATACCAGTTGGCTGTTAGAATATGTTCACTGGCTAAACTTTGGGTGGGAATAAGGTCCCCTGAGAGGCTGGTAACATGTCAGTGGAGGCCAGTGTTAATTAATTTGTTGCACTGATAGTACAAAGACTATCTATTTACAGACTAGAAAGGTTAAGTAGGTTCTTAGCTAGCATACAATAGTAGCTTTGGCTTCAACTCTTTTCTAGTACTACTTTCCTTGTATGGCCCTTTTGATCCCTAACTAGAAGATTTAAGGAGAGAACGGAGTAGACCTAAGTACACAATAGGATGAGACTTGGGCTAAGAGAGTGGGACTTTTATTTGTATGACTGATACTTTAGCATTATCTGTTTGCACATCTGATAGTGGGACAGGGTGGGGGAAGGTAGAAATTCTGTGCTCCCATGTTGGACACTTACCCTCCACTTTTGGAGGGAGTATGGAGGAGTCTTTGAAGGAAGCAATTCCATCTACTTTTTTTTCAGTGACTTGTAGGTGGAGAGATTATTGAGATAATCTGGGGATTGGGGTTGAGGGTTGTCCTTCAAAACTGTCAGCTCAGTTACCGTTTCATAGTGATTTGGAAGGAGCTGCATCTGTGTTCTTCACTCTTATGTGGGTTCCAGGTGGGTAAATTGCCCAGGGTTTTCAATAATTGGGAACTGAGCTTTAGCACAGAGGGCAGTAGGTTTGGTAACAATGTCAGGTGGAGTTTTGCACTATGTTTTATGACTTAAATGGGATAAGATTTAAGCTAAAGAAATCTTGAGATGCTCCATTGAGATTTAATAACTAGACTCCTGTGGCTACCCCTCTTTCTAAGCAAGGTTCACCCTAATCTTGTGGGGACGTGAAAACCCATTTTGAGAATGTTAGACTTTAGCTGACTAGGTTTAAGAACTTCAAGAGGTAGGTGATAATGTTAAGAAAATGGCATTCCTGATTCTGGAAATCCTAGCTTCTTACCTCCCTTAAGATTTCAGAAACTTGCTGTAACAACCCTTTGAGAACCCCCCAGATCCCAACCCCACAGAGGGCTCTTATCATCTCATTCCTCATCAACCTCTAAATTCATTTATTTTTATGTATTTGATTCCTTTTAGGAAGAAAATATCCACCCCCTTACAAGCATTTCTGGACGGCAGAGAGCTAATTTGGCCCAAGGCTGGGGGCTGTGTTTTGTG
Organism: Condylura cristata; assembly: GCF_000260355.1. Classification (NCBI taxonomy): domain Eukaryota; kingdom Metazoa; phylum Chordata; class Mammalia; order Eulipotyphla; family Talpidae; genus Condylura; species Condylura cristata. The sequence continues at coordinate 3,678,197 of NW_004567141.1, forward strand.
TGTGTGTATAAATTTGCACTGAAGTCTTGTTTCAGAAACCAGACCACTGAGGAGAGCCTGCTGAGCTGAGGCCATGCCCTGCCTGGCCTGGGGAAATGAGTTGGTGGATACCTTCTGGGCTTTTGAACTTGCCCTCTCCCCATTTCCCTCTCCCCCATGTGTCTGACCCTATCTTACCCATTTCGAGTTCAAGTGGTGCAGCACCTCCGAAGCATCAATGCACACACCTGCTGTTGCTTTTGATTTCTGGAAGGCATGTAGTTTCAACTTGTAACAAAAATATTTGTAGTCTTCAATAAACTGTGGTATTTCTTTAGCTAACTCTGGCGTTCTTTCCGTGCATGTCTTTCTGGATACTAGGAGCCAATTTTCTGCTGTGGATGAAGGGTGGAGGGTGGTCTTCTCAATCAAACCCCCCAGCATAGCCAAAGAACTGTTTTTTTTTTTTTTTTTTTAATTTTGGTATGGTGATTTTATTAAAGAGGGGAGGGGGAGGGAAAACAGTCTCAGTTTCTAGCCTTTCGATTAGTTGGTGAAGAAAGCTATTTTAGGAAATCCTTGACTTGCCATGCTTACTATAGCTTTTTACCCTTCCATTTAGCTCTTCCCTTGCCTCTGACATAAAGCAGAGAATAAAAGACCAAAAAAGTGTATGGCATGTTGTGTCATGTTGAAAGGCAAGAGATGGTGTTCAGAGCTGCTGTTAGAGAAGTATATTCACAGGCTTGGTCCCCACATCAGGATCCCCATAGCCAAGTGACGGCTAGGGATTTGATAAAGTCTTTAGTGAACAGCTACTTGATGAACCATGCTGAGGAAACTGCTATCCTGGAACATTGTTCTTAGTACTTCCATGACTTTTTAGGGATTGTGTATTATTAGCTGTTTTGGACTTGGGGTGTACCTAAGGATATATGGGAGAGGTTTGGTTAGATCTATCCTTGACTGGAAATTCTTAACCCCTACTCAGTACAACTAGTACACTAGCAGCCCTTTTTCTATAAAATTGACTTTCACAGTGAGAACATGAACCTTGGTCAGTTGGAAACCCCAGATAATTCCACTTTCCTTGTATTTGTTCACAACCCTCTGGAGTAATTTTGTCCTGTAACTATGATGTACCTTCCCAAGGGCCTACTATGCTGAGAGAGATTGGTTCTTGTTTTTCTTCCCTATGCTCCATGTTGTATCTGTGTGATGGTCACTCCTTGAAAGCCAGGTGTAGGTAGGGGTTTGAAGGAAAGCAAAAAGGAGCTTCATAGTAACTTGTAAAGGGTAGGTAGGGAAATCTATACCCATTATTTTCTAAGGTTCATAGTATTTATACTGAAGTTATTACAGCTACTACATGTATTCTCTCAATTCTGAAATTTCAGTCAATATGTAGCCAATGTGCAAGATAAGGTCTCTGGAATCCAAGCTGGTTTTTAGCTAGCCCAGGCTCTGGAAAGAGAACGAGTAGGGAGGTGCATTGGAACTAAATTTCCCCCTACTACCCACCTTTAGAATCCAGTTAGCAGTTTCTCCCATCCTGTATGGGATGGCGACTGCGAAGTTGTTTGAGCCTTTGCAGTCAAGATCAATCATCATTTCTTAATCACCCTCCAGAAATGTTACATCATGTCTGTCCATTTCACTTTACTCTCAAACCTTCCAGACAAACAAAAGCTTAGCCTTTTTTATAAGTGAACTCCCCACTCTTTTTTTTTTTTTTTTTTTTTTTAAGTTAAACCTACTAGCTCCCATTGGCCATATGGACACCTGGGGTTTGAAAAGGGAGAAGAAAGAAATACTGGTTAATTCTTTAATTTCCCTTCTTTTGCTTCAGTACCTGTAACATGCAGAGAGGTGATACTTTTAACTTGGGGAGGTATTTACTCATCCTCAGTTTCTGTAGCTCTGTGCGTTTTCCTTGGTGGTGTTTACTCCTCCCTGGACTTGTGATATGGGAAGGGTTTCTAGGTTAAGATACCACTTCTGTTGGGAAGATTCTAAAGTAGCTTTCCAAGGTGAGCTTAACCTTCGAAGGCTACCTTTGTTCTAGGCATTGGGAGGAGTGGTTTCTGGAGTTTGAAAGGGGAGTGCTGTTGGATTGTGGATACATGGAAAATTCAGTACTTGTGATTTGTTCATTTTCGTGTTTCTAAAAAAAATTCCATCAGTGTGAGAAGAATCCATCCATCTAAGCTGAAATGTAAAGTTTTCTGAAATTTGATTTTATCTTCATGAAAGCTGATACATCTTTTAAAAGCATACTTGAAATTCTAACTAAATTTTAGTCACTTGTCCTCAACTCCTTGCATAAAATTTCTCTAGTATGATTCTGGACCATTTTACGTAGTGGCTTTTTCCTATCTCCTTGACCCATTGCCACTTAACTCCAGAAGGTAGAGTGTTTCAGCTCCAGGAGTACAAATTAAAACAAGCAGTTGTACTGCTTTTGTTTCTTTAAAGTTGTAGAAGGGAGTTTGTCAGCAGAAACATGCAAATTGTTGGAGTGGGGATTAGAGATTTTATTTGATGGAGAAGCTGAAGTTGACATCTGGTTGAATGACACAATGTTCTACCTTTGTATTTTTGTGTACCTTTATATATAGTGTGTATACATATATATTCTATATAATACACGTAATTCTCTATATACATAATAATCTATATGTGTATACACACACACACAGTATATGTTAGATATGTAACACATATAGCTCTTCATAACCAAGCATGGGGCATAACCAAGAAGCTCCAAGACTGAAGAAGCTGGACTAAATGAGCTGAGACACATTGAAAATGTGCTTCCATTCTTGTACTTATTTTGTGCTGTGGAGGCATGCATTTTGTGTCCAAATGTTTCTCTTCGTGAACAGGAAGAACCAGACTACCCGTCTTCAGCAGCAAAAATGAGTGGAATTTGGGTGGATTAAATTGAAATGAACATTAAAAATTGAATACATTCTTGTTGAGTTTGGGCACAGACAAATACATACTTGTTGGTGTTTTGAAAACTACGTTGATGATGTTTGGCTCTGTCCCTCACCATCCCATACTCCCTTTCACCCTTCTCACTCCCCCCCAAATAAAAATTCGCATCATATTCTCACATATAATGCAGTACACACCTTGAAAGGGCAAGAAAACCCTAGGGGGGACCTTTGTGTCATGAGCTCTTATCCCTTAGGACTGATGTGAAGCTGGAAACACAGCCAAAATTCCCTGGCAATGCTAGAGCTAGAAAGGCTGCACACCTAGGGATGGGGCCAGGCAGCTAGCTGAGCTAACCCTCCTGTCTGTTTCCTCCTCCCCCAGGTGTTTCAGTCACCTCCAGTAACACGGGCGTGCCAGATATCTCGGGTTCTGTGTACTCCAAGACCCAGGTAGGTTCCTGGCTCTGGATAGAAGTGGAAAAGGAGAAGGACATAGAGGAGGTGTAGATGCAATGAGAGGAGTACAGTGAACAAGAATAATCCTAAGGGAGGTCAGGAAATCCATGGTCTCTAGGCTTAATTCCTTAAGCAGTTTAAATTGAACCCTCAAGAAAAAATGAGAAATGTTTTAGAAAGGTGAGGTGTGGCAAGTTGTTGCCTTGTTTTGTAACTTACTGTGCAGCTGTCCTGGCCCTTCTCAGCCTTTTTATAACTTTCCAGGAAAATGAGTATAGAACCAAGAGAAACTAGTTCATTCCGTTCTTTTTAAGTATAACAAAGGCTGGGGAAGGAAACCAATAACTGAAGCGAGGCATTTGCATTATCCAAAGATTATGTGTTATGTTATGTTGCTTTTCTTTTATCTCTCACGGTGAAATATAAAGAGTTACGATGTAAGGTATTAGGAGTTCTGGTAGAGTGCTTTATCACCAAGGCTTCAACACTCAAAAACACCTCCGTGCGTATTCATTTCTTTTGAAATATCTGAAGAATTTAATTTCTATCCAGCAATGGGTAGGAGTGTTAAGAGTAGTCAGCAAATATCACTATGTTCATATATGATAAGTAGATTTTACAAAGTGCTTTCTCATGCATCCTCTCAGTTGGTGCTTAGAGCTGAGAGGTCAGTGGTATTCTTATGTATGAGAAAATGAGGCTGAGAGATTGAGAAGTTTTCCTAGGACACACAGCAGTTAAAAGGCAGAGCTGAGACTAAAACCTGGACATCTGACTTCGGGTGCAGTGTTCTGCAGCTCTGCTGCCTTTTGTTTGGGAGCTTGGGCTCAGAAATGCCAGTGATTAAGTTTGCTGATGTCTTTTACTCTTTCTCCTCCATCCTACTGCTTAGCAGTCCTTTGAGAAACAAGGTTTTCATTCCGGTACTCCTGCTGCCTCCTTCAACTTGCCTTCAGCCCTAGGAAGTGGGGGGCCCATCAATCCGGCCACAGCTGCTGCCTACCCACCTGCCCCTTTTATGCACATTCTGACCCCTCATCAGCAGCCGCACTCCCAGATCCTTCACCATCACCTGCAGCAGGATGGCCAGGTAATAGCCTTTCCCTTCTCTTCCTTCCCTTCCTTCTCCTTCCTATGCCTTAAAACTGCCCCCTTTTCCTTTTCTTACCCTTCATCACTACCACCTTCACCCAGCCCTCTCCAGCGCCAGTCATGGGCACACAGCACATACAGACACAAGCGCACATAATACAAGTGGATGGCAAAGGAGATGTCAGAAAAGGGACCAAACTGAAACCTTTTTCACCCAGTTCCTTTGATGACTTTCTCCACCACCTCCTCCTCTAGTACAGCTGTCCTCATCCCACCAGACCTGGGTCACACCACCCCTCTTGCCTCTCCCAGCTTCCCCTTCCCTGACATTGTAGTGTTCCCTTCTAATGGTGGAATTCTATTGTCAAAGTTTGTCCCTTTATTTTCCATATATCCTGGTTCTGCCTCAGCTACCATATTTGCAGATGATTCTCTGTTGCCAGCGCCAGCAGGAGGAGCAGGTAATGAAACTGAATAATGTTACGCTTGAACCCACTCCTTGAACCCAGTCCTAATTTCACCTTCACAGCCTCAGGGAAATTAAAGAGAGAATAATGCACAGTCACAATCGGGATACACAAACACAAATGCCTTGCTGAGCTCTCTGGCCTCCCATTCCTCTCTTCCTCCCTCCTCAATGCCCTCTTTTTCTTTCTACCTTTCTCTGACTCTGGAACACATACGGTTACTGAATGGAAAGGATTCTTGCAACACCATCTGGGGTCTCTCCTATTTGGCCTGAAATAGACAAGGCTCTGAAAGGCTCCCGGATGTGATGTGTGGTAGAGGTGGGGAGCCAAGTGACCTCTCCATCATAGACGGCTGGGAACATAGAGTAAGAACTGCTTGCTCTCTGAGGCAGCTTTCCAGTTGTGGCATTTATGGGGGTCAGTGAAGGTGAATTCACCTTGTGACTAGACATCTCCAAGAGGCTGTGATTCTCTAACATAGCCTTATGTCAGAGTAGGGAAAGAGGTAGGAATGGTGGGAAGAGGATAGAATTGAAAATGAGTAGCACTGATTACTTGTCTCAGAGTATGTTGCCCCCTTCCTCCCCCTATTTAAAAGTTGAAAGTGCTTATTTGTCAGAGGGGCTCCATCTAGCAGCTATATAAGCCCAATTTTCAGTGGTTGAGTAGTAAGCTTCAGAGTAGTTTCTCAGCAGGGGTAATTGGGAGAGTGGGACAATTTCCACCTCTCTACCTGAAGATGTTACGAATTTGCCCCACTAACTAGACACCTTTTTCCTCCCCATCATCCTCCCGTTCCCCTGCAGACGGGCAGCGGGCAACGTAGCCAGACCAGCTCCATCCCGCAGAAGCCCCAGACCAACAAGTCTGCCTACAACAGCTACAGTTGGGGGGCCAACTGAGACCTTGGCCCTGCTCTCCTGGTCCCATCTTCTGAGAGGGCTTCTCAGCCTGGCAACTATGGAAACAGCATCAAAGAAAGAAAGAAAGGAATGTGGGGGGGGTGTTCCGCTGCCCCCCACTCCCAGCGGCCCACCCTATGCCTCAGCTTCATGTCTGTCCCATTCCCATGCCATCCCCACTCTGTTGTATGTATTATAGGATTTGTATTTTCTCTCTTTTTTTTTTTTTCTTCCTTTCCTCTCCTCCCTCCTTGCATACAAGATTATGAAACTTTGCTGTGGGCCCTACCCTTTCTTCTCCTGTTCACCCTGGTGGTGTATGGGGAGGTGGGGAGGGAGGACCCCAAATATATATCAGCCCAACAGCCCTAAGTCTCCTCCTTTATTATTAGGAAACAAAACAACAACAAAAAAATGGCGTCATGAATATGAACAGCATTGTCAGATGAATTAGTTGAAGTGTTTTTTTTTTTTTTTTGTACTGTGTCCTCAAATTTAATGGATTAATGTGTCTTGTATATATAAAAAGAAAACCTCTACATTCAGCCTCTGCCCATTCTTGCTCCGTCTAGGGTGTCCTCAATCTCGTCGATGACCAGCTTGGTGAATAAGTATTACTGTACCAACTGGGCCTCCCCTAGCAGGCCCCGAAGGCAGTGGAATAAAATGAAATCTTCGCCCTATAAGAACTCCTGACCTTAATGTGGTAGCTTACCCTTGAGTGGATTCCCTACCCTAAGAATTTCACAGCCTGGTGTCTGGAAAGAACCACCACAAATCATCATTTCCTCCAGAAACTTCACACATCTACAGCTGATACCAGGCAGTGAAGGGAGGGGGATTGTGGATACTGACAAGTGGAAAGGAAAAAACTAAAGGAACTGAAACAAACGGCTTTGTAGACTCAATGCAATTTACATGTAAATGAACTGGGAAAAGTGACTGCAGTGTGCATCCAGGATTGGTAAAATCTAAGCTTGGGCCACTTTTCTCACAAATAGGTTACAGTATTTGCATAGTGAATGCTTACAATCCACACAGCTAGATCCAATCCCTTGAAAAGGAATCTAGATCAAGGCCCGGTGTGGGATGCTGGGAGGGTGTACTGGAAATGGGAGCCTTCGAAGTCAGTGTCAGGAAAGCACTGTTAGGAAAGTATTTTTGATAGCCCCCAAGTTTTTCTCCCTCAGACTTCGTTAGATAACCCTTGCTATCTTATAAAGCCTGGTTGCCTAAGAAGAATTAAAGGAATTTGACAAAACTTGGTAGCTGGGGGTAGGAGGGTGGGGAGATGGGACGCTAAAAGCGTCCTGTGTCTATTCAGTTCTGGGGTGTTCGCTGCTAGATGTGGCCTGATACTTGAATATTTTGTACTAATCCTAGAGGGTCCATTCCTAATATAAGACAACTGGGTCAGTCTAAAAACAAATGAGGGGGCTTCAACTGCAAGCAAGAGTGCGGTGGGCAGGCCAAGAGGTAGCGCTGACACTTCATTCGTGTGGGTGAGCTGCCCTCTGGCGGCCTTGTCCGCTACTATCCAGAATCAAAAACCCTCGAAACGTTTTAGATCGGGCTGATTGGCAGGAAGGGAGCAGATGGCCATTGGAAAATTCGGTACGTCCAAACCCCGCACTACAAACAGGTGTAAAGCGAGCCTTTAATCGGGAGTACCCGTGGCCCCGCCTTCTCTACGTCCTACTTACGGCTGTTTTACGACAGTGTCGGGATCGCCAGCTTGCTTTCTGGCAGCGAGGTCTGACGCTAGTTCAGCACGACAACGTAACGCAGCCTACCGTCAGGGGTGAATGAGCCTCGGGTGGGGGTCAAAGGCTCCAGTCCCAATACGGGAATGAGCCTCTTTGACCTTTTCCGGGGCTTTCTCGGCTTTTCTGGACCTCGGAGGTGAGACTGGGTCCGGGCTGGCCCTGCGTGGGATCTTGAGGAGACCTTGACCGCTAACATCCTATTTATTTCTGGAAAAACATCCTATCGCCCACACCAACCTCGGCGGAGAGGACGAAGTTGCTCCATTGGGCACTCACCCCACCATAGTAACCAGGATGGTTGTTAAGAGACGGGAAAACAGCATTTTAAGTTTTTTCCAACCTTGGGTGATGCCACAGGGGCCCGAGTGAGGAAGACAGTGGGGTTCCGGGGAAGAGTGAGCAAGATCTTGGGGGAGAGGGGAGGGGCCGGGAACTTTGAAGAAAAGCCGGAGGGTGGTGATCGTGTTGAGGGACGCCTTGAGGTGAGGACTGACTGATCAAAATTGTTTTGATTTGATGGCCAGTCTTGTAATCCTTACCTCAGCTTCCCAGACCCTCTACTCTTGTCTCAAGACTTTTGTCCCTGTGAGTTGATTTTATGGTTCAAACAGTGCTGAAATGGTGGCAAATCTACCTCCACCTCTAGACACAGAGATCCCTTTTTTGGAGGGATAACTCGGGATGAAGATGAGGATGAGGAAGAGGAAGAAGGAGCTACCTGGGGCCCTGGGAGCCCAAGGTTTGAAAGTCCCCAGTCCCAAGAAGAATTTGACTTCAGCTTCAGCTTCAGCCCAGGAGGAGGGATGCGTTTCCATGATAACTTCGGTTTTGATGACTTAGTCCGGGATTTCAGTAATATCTTCAGCGAGATGGGGGCCTGGACCTTGCCTTCCCTCCCTTCTGGTGTGTGACTTACCTCTGACAGAGAACCTGTAATTTCTAGTGGGTTGGTGGGTGAAATAAGGAACTTGCAGAGAGTTGTTGGGGGAAGTGGGGAATGTGAGAAAATTAATACACCTGCAGCATTTGCTTGCCACTTTTCTGCAGAACTTCCAGGTTCTGAGACTGAAACACCTTGTGAGAGACAGCAGGAGGGACAGACACTTCGAGACTCAATGCTTAAATATCCGGATAGTCACCAGCCCAGGATCTTTAGGGGGACCTTGGAGAGTGATGCAAGAACTGAATCCCCAAAACCAGATCCTGACTGGGGCTCCCAGAGACCTTTTCAAAGGGTGAGTACTTACCTCCTCTGGGCCTGCAGTGTGAACACGTGGGAGGCAGCTATACAGAACACTGACTGGAGGCCTTGTTAGAATTTAATAGACTCAATTAAGAGGTCTAGGATCTCCACTTGTTTATGTTTTCTATATTAACTTATTGTAGTATATTATGTGGAGAATTTTGCTGTTTTAAAAAAAAAAGGCCTTGATCTATATGATTCTTAGATAAAGAGGAACTATTGAGGAGAATAGAAAAATATCATTTCAGGAAGGCTTTTGGTAGAAGCCAGGAAGGAGGGGGAGCAAGCAATCTTGAATGGGATTAGTTCTCTTGGGAAAAGCAAGTTATGGAATGTAGCAATAGTTTGGGTTCTGTGACCCCTTAAGTTTCAGATTGAAAGGTATCACTTCACTTCATCTACTGTGGCTTCTTCTGCAGTTGGATGATATGTGGCCTGGGAACCCCCACTCTAGAGCCAGAGAGGACAATGGTGAGTCTGAAGAGAGAGAACATGTAACAGCTCTGTTTACCTGAAGTTCCCTCTGTTCTCCCTCCCTGGTGGAGTTTCTTCTTGTCAGATCCATTGGCCCTTTTCTTTTTTCTTCACTCTGCCTTTCCAGACCTTGATACCCAGGTTTCCCAGGAGGGCCTCGGCCCAGTTCTGCAGCCCCAACGCAAATCGTATTTCAAGAGTGTCTCTGTAACCAAGATCACTAAGCCAGATGGGGTGAGTTGGGAGAAAGGGTGAAGAGAACTGTGTCCAGAGGATGCTCTGGAAAAAGGAGTCTACGTAAAGAAATCAGTGACTTTGCCTTTAATGATGTTAGGCATGTGATGGTGTCCACTGTCTTTTGTAGACAGTGGAGGAGCGCCGGACTGTAGTGGACAGTGCAGGCAGGACACAGACCACAGTAACTCGTCAAGATGCAGACAGCAATCCTAGAAATGGTAAGTAAAGGGTATGAATCAAAGGGGTACATCTCTTAACTCTTTGGGGATGAGAAGCCCTTATTCCTTACCCTTTAGTATAATTCCTTTTCTTTCTCTCTGCTCATTCTTTTTCATTTAACCTGACTATGTATATCACTTTTCTTAGATCCAGAATCAGCAACACCTCCAACCATGGACGATGCCTTTTCCATCCTGGACTTATTCCTAGGGCGTTGGTTCCGGTCCCGGTAGCCTTGTTAACCCTCAGAGGCCTTCAGGTTCTTTCCACCCCCACCCTTTGCTCTCTATCAGTAATCTTAACCGCTCCTCCTACCACCTCAAGGTCTGTGTGAAAGAGTGATTGGGGGTGTGTGTCAGTGTGTCACTCACCTGAACTGACCAATAAAACCTTTATTTATGCTAGTTTCCTGGCCTTGGTTTTATTGAGATTATCCTACTTTCTGAAACCATCTAAGACATCCTAATAGTCTGTGTTCACAATCTTCTTATTTCTTAGTTTATGCACCACTTTGAAAGCCTGATTTGATAAGTAGGGGTCACATGCCGGTAGGAAATTATTTTCCTTACTGAGACAGTAACTACAGATAATTCCAGGAAAAACTAGAAGAAGATGCATCAGATCGCACCCCCCAGCCCCACCTCCAAAAAAAGTATAAATGTAAGTGTAGAGGATTGCTACTTCCCTAGAAGAGGAAGTACTGGTTGGATAGTTCATGAGGTAATTTGAAGCACATGTGCAAATGTTTTTTCCCTTACTGTCTGTCTTTATTTTTATATATGATAGAAGAAATACAACTAACACAAACATTAACTGGGTCTTTTCCTTATTCAAAAAAGTTTTTAGCAATATGGTTAAAAATGGCAGATCTTGGCCCTCCCTGGTGGCGCAGCGGGTTAAAGCACAGCACTGAGAATCTAAAACCGCTTCCGCATGAGTTCGATTCCCGCCTGCCCTGGAGGTGACCACATGGCGTGGCGGACCTCTCCTGACCCGCCCGCTGCTCCCCTCAGCAGTGTACTTCGTCGATCTGCCTGTTCTGTTCCCCACTCTGTCTCTGGTGAGGCCTCTCGCCGCCCCTGAGCTTCTGGCCTGTACCCCAGTTCTGTATGTACAAATAAATAAATCTTTTAAAAAAAAAAAAAATGGCAGATCTTAAAATTTTTTTTTTCTGTTTCCTCTAGAAACCCCATTGAAATGATAACAACGGGATTTTACAGAAGAAGCATATAACAGGTACAGGCCAGAGGTGAAGGGCAGTGAGAGGATTCACCAGAGACAGTAGGGAGCAGAACATGCAGATGTACTGAAAAACACTGCTGAAGGGAGCAGCAGGTGAGACAGAAGTCTGCTGTACCACGTGGGTCACCTCCCTGGCCAGGGAATGAACTCATGCCAAAGTGGCTGCTGATAACTTTAAGTGCTGTGCTTTAACCTGTTGCATCACCAGGGAGGGTCCTCATTTTCTTTAGTTTTATCTTTTGGTGAACAAAGTTTGATTTATTATTTCAAATCTATCTTTTCTTTTGTGTTTAGTGCTCTTTATATCGTCTAGAAATCTTTAATCCAAGATTAAAGAATATTCTCTCTTATTATCCTGTACAAGTTTTATAGTTTTTCCTTGTACATTTAGGTTTTGAAATCCACCTGGAATTTGTCTTTCTATATGGTATTATTCATCAAGGAATATAGATATAAAAACATTAACTATATATACATATATTCACACACATATATTAACATGTACATTATTCACCTTATTTATTCCTTAAATTTCCATCTATTGATAGCTAGCATCTGTATTTCTCTGTGTAGGATCTCTCTACTTTCTTCTATTAACCTGTCTATCTTTGTACCCATGTCATACTTTTAGATATCATTGTTGTACAATAAATCCTCATTTCATGTTGTTCATATATTCTTGGAAACTGAAAGGCAAAATGACATATAACAAAAATAGGTCCTCAGATACTATCATGTTCAAAGTTAACTGGTATTTGTTTTCTTTTCTCACAACCTTATTACAAAACCTTGTTGAAAGCCCTTCCTGTTGGCACAGCTACTTTAGCACAAGTTCAATCCCTGCCCGGGGAGGCATAGCAGACCTCCCCTGTCTGGCCTACTGCTTCCCTCAGCAGTGTACTTCATCAGTCTGCTTGTTCTGCTCCCCACTCTGTCTCTGGTGAATCCTCTCATTTCCCCTGCCCCTTTGACCTGTACCCCAGTTCTCTATGTATAAATAAATAAAAATAATCTTAAAAAAAAGTCAAAACCATGTTGAACAAAGCAATTGTTCCCAGCACTGTTGCTGTGTTTAGTAGAATAATAATGTTCTTCCATTTTAACTCTTCTAATATACACAGTAATGTTCCACATAATGACATTTAGTCAGCACTGGACCACATATATGATGGTGCCTATGTGTTGCTAGGTGTTTAATTGACTATGCCAATCAGGTTTGTGTAAATACACTATTATTACAGTAACATAGCAACAGATAATTTTATGAAGACACAGTTAATTTTTCTAATCAGCTCTTAAAGTACCACCATGAATATAAAGGGAACCAGAGCCTCTGGAAAGTCTAGGTGGAGACATGTAAAAACAAAAGAAGTAATTTGTAAGAAACAGACTATGCAAAAAGATGAAATTAGCAAGGATAGAAATCTTTAATGCCCTTAATAATATTAAATGATATATTGTATCCACAAAACCAGCACAGGATGCTACAAAAGAGGAAAGAACTTTTGGAAGTTTAAAAAGTGAATGAAAGGAAAACTATAAAAAGGTTCAGATGACAAAGTTGAGCAAATCTCAAAAAAAGTACAACAGGCAACTCTCCTGCCTGCCTGTGACTATTCAGGTACTTCTCTTTTTCTTTCTTCTTTTCTTAATAACCCTTACTTTTAAAATGTGAAAGAGAGGCCCTCCCTGGTTGCGCAGCGGGTTAAAGCACAGCACTAAGAAGCTAAAGACACTTCCCCATGAGTTCGATTCCCACCTGCCCCGGAGGTGACCACATGGCGTGGCAGACCTCTCCTGACCCGCCCGCTGCTCCCCTCAGCAGTGTACTTCGTCGATCTGCCTGTTCTGCTCCCCACTCTGTCTCTGGTGAAGCCTCTCACTGCCCCTGAGCCTCTGGCCTGTACCCCAGTTCCGTACGTACAAATAAAATAAATCTTTAAAAAAAAAAAATGTGAAAGAGAAAGCAAAATAACAGGTAGAAAATAGAGAAAAAGATGAGAATAATAGAATGTGGTATAAATGGTGAAGTAAGTTAAAAAAAATAACAAGTGGAGGATACAACTTTCTAATCTGAAGGGGCCCCCCGATGCTAGATATTAAGGATGAAAATGAGCCTACCCCAAAGCACATCATATGAAATTTAAGAATATTGGAGACAAAGGAAAATCTAAATGATTAGAGAAAAAAGAATAAAATAACAGAATCAGAAATCAGAATGTTCTCAAACTTTTAGCAGCAACCCTGGAATTGAAATTCAGTGGAACAACAACAAAAGTCAATGGAGTATTATTTGAGGATGTGGGAGTATAATAGACATTTTAGACATGAAAGATCTCAAATATTTGTCTTTCCTGTGCCCATTCTTAGGAAATATCTGGAGGAAGTGGAGTTCTTTTCAGGAATCTAAAAATGAGAAAGGATCCAACTGAAAAGAGGAGAAAGAGAATCCCCAGAATGATGCAAAAAAAATTCACATTAACAACTGTGCTTTTAAGATCTAGATTGTAGTATATCATAAACCTCCAAGATGTCTCCAAAAAGAAACTGAAAAACTGGTGTTTTGTTATATAAAGTTTTTGACAGTTGTTGGTGTGGTGAGTTTGGGGTTGAGTAATTGACAAGTACTTAGAAAGCAGTTAACAAAACAAAAAAATTTACTGTATTAATTTAGCGGGTGGGGAGAAAACAG
>NW_004567141.1:3696575-3728797 GCF_000260355.1 Condylura cristata
TAGGTTTTGGTATTAGTGTGATGTTGGCTTCGTAGAACGTTTGTGGTAGTTTTCCTTCTTTTTCAATTTTTTGGATGAGTCTGTATAGAATGGGCACTAGTTCTTTTCTGAAGAGAAAGGCAACTTTTAACAGCTGAAGAGACTAATGTACTGTGCCATAGAGACTATGCCAGAAATGTGGTTTTTAAAGTAAACTAAATCATTATCTTCAAATACTTACTTTATCTTCAAATATTTATTTTTGTATAGGAGAACTGGGGTGTTGACCAGAGGTGTGGGAGGTGAGAGGATTCACCAGAGAGTAGAATGGGTGGATCTAGTGAAATACTCTCCTGAGGGGACAGGAGAGGTCTGCTGTGCCATGTGGGTCAGTTTTCTGGGGGGATCAAACTCAGGTGGTAGAAGTGATAGCACTGAGACTTAATCCTGGGCCACCAGGAAGGCTCCGAGTCTTTGTGACTTCATAGCATAAAATTAACAGTATCTAAAACCAAACTAACATTACAAGTACTTTTTAAGTATCTCTTAGGTATACAGAGGTAAATGTTTTTTTAAGATTGATTTTTTTATATCTTTATACAACAAACAAGAACTGGAATATAGACCAGAGGTGTAGGAGGTGAGAGGATTTACCAGAGACAGAGTGCGATCAGAAACTGGTAGATCTTCTGACATACACTGTTGAGGGAAACAGCAGGCAAGATAGGAGAGATCTGTTGTGCCATGGGATGTTCTTTGCCAGGAATGGAACTCATGCTGTAGTAGCTGCTGATTGCTTGATAGTGCTGAGATGTTAACCCCTGTGCCACCAGGGAGGCCCTATAGAGGTAAATGTTGAAAGAAACATTTTTTTAAAAGATTTATTTATTTGGGCTCTCCCTGGTGGCACCACCGATTAAAGTACCACAGTATGAAGCTCTCTGAAACCACTTCCAGCTAGGGAGCTGACCCACATAGTGTGGCAGACCTTTCCTGACCCACCTGCTACTCCCCTCAGCAGTGTATTTCGGTAAACCTGCCTGTTCTTTCCCCTTACTCTTTCTCTGGTGAATCCTCTCACCCAGCACATGCCTGGCCTGTACCCCAGTTCTGTATGCATAAATAAGATTTTTTTTTAAGATTTATTTAGGGCACAACACTGCAACCTAGCCACAGCTGCTTCAATGCAAGTTCAATCCCTGGTCGGGGAGGTGATCCACATGGCACAGCATACCTCTCCTGTCTTGCCTGCTTGCTCCCCTCAGCAGTGTACTTCATTGATCTGCCTATTCTGCTCCTCACTCTGACTCTGGTGAAGCCTCTTACTGTCCTCTGCACCTCTGGCCTATACCCCAGTTCAGTAGGCATAAATAAATAAATAAATAAATCATAAAAAAAAAAAAAGATTGGTTTTTTTAAGAGATGAGTTGAGGGAAATGGCATGGCTGGAATTGAACCTTTTAGGTATGCTAGTCTAGATGGGCTGAAGGTGTAAGGGTTATAGATGAAACTATAATACTGCTAGAGTATCAGTAGTATTGTATCTTAGTGACTTTGAAGTAGAATATAGTTATGTAAGACCCAAAATTACAAATCATAAGGCAGAGAAAATGAATTGATCTGTTTACCTCACAAGTATTCCTGTTTAATAATGGAAACTATAATCAAAATTAATAGATGGCTAAGATGTGGGGAGGGTGTGATTTGCAAAATTTGTGAAGTTCAAAGGAAATCTAGATTATATAACACATCTTCAGATCAATGCCAGTAAACTAAAAGTTTAAAATTAGCAAAGGAAATAAGTAATCACAGAAAGGGAAGCCTGAATGCTGATAGTATAAATTTGTCCTCAGTCTCACTTTCTATTCCCCAAATGTACAAAATATATTTCACTGGTACTACCAAATGTTACCAAGAATCTGAGAAATTGGCTCTCTTACTCCTAGAAGGGAATGTGGATTCAGCCATTTCCATTCTTGTAGGAAAGCAATCTGGATGTACTTTGTGAAGCTAACGATACATATGCTCATGTTTCAGTAATCCCACTCCATATCTACTAGAGGGAAATTTGTATCTGGATTCACAAAGGATGACATACAATGATTTTTTTTTATTATTATTTTTTTTGCTGTTACCCCCCCCCTTGTAATTTGGTGAAAATTACAAACCATTATGTTAGTTGCATTTCTGAGATTACTAGTAAAGTTGGATATTCTTATATTTCTATTGACCAGAAATACTTCTTGTGGGAACTGCTGGTTCACATGCCTCCATTGGCCAATTAAAATTTGAGTACTTGTTTCTCATCTAAGAAAACGATCCCATGTATGCCATAAACACTGGTTTTCATTTTAATTAATTAATTATTTATTTTTTATTTCTAGTGTATATCCAAAATAATTTTTATAAGTTTATTTTTACATCATTTTGTACATTTTTTTCCCCATCTCAATTGTAATCCCTGCGGGTTTCCCATCACCAAGTCACCCATGTGCCATCACCATAATCCTGTGCACTTCCCTCTCTACCCCCCCGTTTTTGATCCCATTCCCCACTCCACCCCCACAAAATGTCTCTGGTATATGGCTGTTCATTATTCTTATTATTTTCTCGCCTGGTCCATACTCCTGCTATGAGTGAAAACATCCGGTATTTTTCTTTCTCTTTCTGGCTTATCTCACTAAGCATGATCTTTTCAGCTCCATCCAAGTTGCTGCAAAAGACATGTGTTTCTCTTTTTTGGTTGCTGAGTAATATTCCATTGTATATATGTACCACATCTTTTTTATCCAGTCATCTACTTTTGGGTATTTGGGCTGCGACATACAATGATTTTTACCACAGATCATTTGGGGAAAATGGTAGAGCTCAGTGTTAGTGACTTTAATTGGAGACAGAAAGATTAAATGGGGTGGGGTGACATAGCATAGAATACTACTCAAACATTCAAAAGGCAACAAGGCAACATGGGGCAATCTTTAGAAAAGAAATATGTGAAGGGAAAACAGGATTTTTGGCACAGAGCAAAGATACATTCTGGCTATGGCAGCTTAGAACATCTGTGAATCTTCTACACAAAAAGAACCAGCTATAAAACTAGTCAACTATTTTAGGTCCCTGAAAACTGACCAAGACACAGAGAAACACTTATTCTTGAAAACTGCTACTACTTCCAGAAAGAGCAATGTTTTCAAGGCTGTTCCCATCCAACTTTCTTGGAAACTGGGAACTGTAATTGTACCAGTGTGGAAACCAGCATATTTGCCACCACAGTGGGTGGACAGGAATTGTAAGGGGTAGATGAAGATTGGCAACAGCCTGGAACTTTCTCAGCTATGAGTGATAGGAAGTTCATAGGAAATCAATAGATCAGACCCATAGTTTTGTTAGGTCTAAGTGTCAGGACAAGTTGCAAATTTACCTGGAAGATAATTTATCCTAGAAAATAAATCATAAAATGACTGAGATAAGCTCTTTAAATATCCCTGGCTGAGTGGGAAACTGCACATGCATGGGGGACATGAGAGACCCCAGCAAAAAATAAAAGACAAGGACTTGAGAACAGGCTGTAATTTTTAAGCACTTCTCAACCATCGAACAGATACTTTATGGCTTGAGATGTTTGAACACAGCACCTACCCAAATCATTTGCTGAACACCATGCTATGCAAGCATAAAGGAGAGCCCCTAGGAAAAGTAAGAGAATTAAAAAAAAAAAAAAAATGGCAGCCATTTGCAGTTGCACACTGCAGGGAAGATGAATTCCACAGTTTGAACACAGGCATGTTACACATAAATATACTCCAATAGTTAGCATTCAGGAGAAAAATCAGTATCCAGAATTGCTACTATTATCTACAAGTTTTCAGGCAGTTCTCACCCCAGACTGCCTGCCTGTGACCATGTAGGTATTTCTTTTCACAAACCTGTCCCTTACAGGGGCAGCTCTTTCTGCCTGCTTTGTCTGTGCAAGCGTCCTTTCCTTTTCCTTTTCTTAAAATATTTTAAAGACTTATTTATGCATACAGAACTGGGGTACAGGCCAGAGGTACAGGGCCAAGGAGAAGATTCACCAGAGACAGAGCGGGAAGCAGAATGTGGATGACTCCGGGACTGAGGATTGTTCTTGCACAGAGGCGGCTGCGGCCAGCTTGCAGTGCTGTGCCCTAACCTGTTGTGCTACCAGGGAGGACCTGAAATAAAATATTTACTAGAAGGGGCCAATAGCAAATTAGAGATGGCAAAAAAAAAAAAAAACTTTAATGAACTTAAAGATTGATCAATAGGAATGAACCATTTGAAGAACTGAGACAAAAATGATCCATGTAATCAATTCCCAGATCTACATGACCTGCCTGTTGGAGACACAACACACAATGGCCATTGATTTAGAATACATATTGCATGTCTGGAGGACAACACACATCTAAGAGGGCTTCATCTTGAAGCTGGTACTTCATCTGTGTCCTTAAAGAGGCCATTGAACTACTGTATCATACTTGTTGCCTCTGAGTGGGACAGATAAGACTAGTTGACCCCTTGGTCATGTGCCATTGTCATACTCCCTTTACTATAAGGTAGTCTTCTTGATCTAGAATAATGTAATGTGGATTTCATCTCCATGGATGTAGTACTCTGAAAATCCACTGGAGAGTAATACAGGCTGAGACCCCAAGGACAGGAAAGGCATTCCTATACCCAGGATAGGTGTTAATCTCAGTCAAAGGTGATAAAATCTAGTGTCTCTGGGCTCTCCTTGGTGGAGCAACAGGTTAAATCACTGCACTATGTAGCTCTCAGAAGCCACTGCAGCACGTTCGATCCCCTGCCAGGGAGCTGACACATAGTGTGGCAGACCTCTCCTGACCCGCCCGCTGCTCCCCTCAGCAGTGTATTTCAGTAGATTTGCCTGTTCTGCTCCCCACTCTGTCTCTGGTGAATCCTTTCACCCACCACACTTCTGGCCTGTATCCCAGTTCTGTAAGTATAAATAAACAAATCTTAAAAAAAAAAAAATCTAGTGTCTCCAATTACTGCTAAGTGGCTGCTTGTTCTCCTCAATGACAGTGTCATAGCAGGGGCTTAGGGTTGGTATTTGTTAAAACAGCTGGACATTAGCAGCAGCAATAGATTGTTCAGCCTTGGTGAGTAGAAGCAGGTGCTTTTGACCCATACAGAGCCTCTATCCCTGTGGCCATTTGCTCCATTCAGCATATGCATTGTTCAGAGCAAGACTGGCTGCCTCATTCTGTCTACTTGCTTGTTCACTGCCTCCACTGTGCTGGGTGCTTTGTGGTGAGTGTTAGCAGATATGCTAACTGCTCCCATAGTTCCATCTACATCACATCCTCAGACCTTAACTCTATTTTCTACTCCTACTTTCAAACCTCTGACTAACCACCAAGCCACTTGCCAATGCCCATGTGACACCTCTTTCCACGCAAAGTGGATGACTAAATGTACAGTCTAAATCTCTATCCACATAGAAGACTTCCCTCGCTGCTGTCTTTCAGAGCCTCTCCTGACCCAGGTTGCAATGCAACAGCAATTTTTGACTTTCACCCATACACCATGCCAATTAATCTATGAACAAAGTTTAGGCTTTTTCCACCACTGCTTCACCCCCAAAGGGATCTCTGCCATAGAATGAATGTGTGCTCCCCAAAATTCATAAAATGAAACTTAGTCCCCAAAGTCATGTATTTGGAATGGGACCTTTGGGAAGGAGTGATTAGATGATGAGGACAGAGCCCTCGCAAATCAGATAAATTCCCTTATAAAAGAAAGTTCCCTTGCCTCTTCTGTCATATGAAGATACAGTGAGGTGACTCTCTTTGAGCCATGAGGTAGGCCCTTACCACACACTGAATGTGCCAGCACCTTGAAATTGGATTTCCCAACTTACAAAGCTGTGAGAACCAATTCCTGTTGTTTATAAGCCACACTGTCTGGTATTTTGTTACAGCAGCTTGAATGGACTAAGAGAATCCCCATGAGAGTCATAGATGTAAACTGAGGGAGAGATGCCTGTGTATAGTAAATGTTCTGGGAGTCTAGGTCACTTGCTTTCAGCTTGTTTTTACCTTCTGACCCTGCTCTTGCCTGATCCCAAAGATGAGCAGTTCTGGGTACTTGGTCACTTGGTATCCTGCAGTCAGATATGCTTGGTCTCTATGGAGCCCATTAGAACTCAAAAGGTGCTTTCAAATGGTATGTATCCCTCTACTGCAGGTGACCCGGCTTTGCTCCAGAGCCCTAGCCATCTACCTTATTATTCATTCTTAAAATTTGCCAGCTCAGCATCTTTTCCTATCGATGATACTATTCTATCTAGGCTTATAGGGTCTGCTTAGGTTATATGGCTGCAGAGGCTTTTTTTGCTGTTGGCCTCACTCAAATTTGATAGCCTTTATGTCAGCTTGTAAACTAATCAGAGTTGTATTCTGAAGTGTGAAATCCAGGAAGACTGGTATTACACGTTTTCATAGGGGAAGAAATAAAATGCAGTCGATAATTGGCCTTTACTTAGAGAAGTTTTCCTAGGTGTCCCAGACCACTTGATCTCTAAAATCTTCACCGATTGACACAAGCTATGCAACCTCTATTGACTGCATATTCTGGATAGAGACGGAAGTGCTCTGAAAAATCAGACTTTCCATGCTAACTTATGTTATGACCTCCCTTTTTTGTATAATCGTAATATCAAAATATTCTGAGCAACCTTCAGCTTACAATTGGATTGCCTCAGCTGCATAAGGCCTGCCTGCCCTGACAAGCAAGCACTGCACCAGGGTGAGAAATTCCTCTTGAAGTCAAGTCATTAAACAACTGGCTGATTAATAAAAACAAATGGCAGTTATTGCAAAGTCTCTCTCACTGCCAGACTGAGGAAAACCCAAACCTTATCACTCTACTATCTCACTTAGCCTTCTATTCAGTTTCTAAATAACCACTCCAGCTTTCTACTACCTAGTCTTTAGATATGGAAATTCACCCACCTCACCTATTCAGAGCTAATCAGATTTTCTACTGTCTAGACTTCAAGGAAACTCTTAAACTTTCTAACAAGTTTTTCAAAAAGCCTTACCTTAATTTGATTTACAAGAAATTTCCTCTTCCGGCCCTCACTTTACTTTACCCCCTAGGATGTCTCTATGAGAATGAAAGCCATTAAGTAATAGATAATGTTTCAGGGATTTTATTTTGGTTAATCTTCACTGTGGTAGATATAGTAATAGTCTTAAACTTTGTGAATCTATGTACCTGTTTTAACCTTGATAGATTGATTTTAAAAATGTTATAATCTCAACTAAAGATCAAAATGACCCCAGACTATTCTTAAAAAAAAAGGGTGATTGTGATCTCAGCCCATTTCATATGCTAATGTCATCCCTCTGCCTGCTTGAAATGTATAAAATAAACCTCTGCTGAAGGCAGAGCGGGAAGACTTGCACCCATCTCCTATTCTTGTGTCTTCCTCGCGCCTGCTCCCCCTTTTTCCCTCCTTTTCCCCTTTTTTCTAGGAATCTCCACTCCCCGTTGCCGTTCCCACCTTGAGACCCTGCCTGTTCTGCCCCCCAATAATCCGTGATCGGGGACAAAGAGTCTCCGACAACTGATGTGGCAATTTCCTAATTCTCTGAAGGACTTTTTTCCCACCCTTTAAAGGCATGTAACTTTCCAGGGACCACTTGCCTCTTCTTGCTTCTCTGATCATTACATATATGCCATATTGTTACAGGGCTCCCCAAATCTGTTTCAGGACAAAATCTGTTACAG
Source organism: Condylura cristata (assembly GCF_000260355.1). Lineage (NCBI taxonomy): Eukaryota > Metazoa > Chordata > Mammalia > Eulipotyphla > Talpidae > Condylura > Condylura cristata. The sequence goes on from NW_004567141.1 coordinate 3,704,334, forward strand.
GACAGGGAGAGAGGGGCACCCCTGAAGCCCAAAACCTGCCTGCTCTAAGTGGGTTCTGCCATCCGTCGCAACAAGACAAAACATATAAAACTTTAATAAAGAAGGACTTTAATACAGTGAGTCTGCAATACGGAACACAAAGAATATAACTTGTAAATCAAACACCTTAAGTGACCCATCCCCTCGCGGGCATAAGTCCACCCCCAAAGGGATTGGCCCAAAGCAAAGCCTGAAAGCTGCCACAAGTCTAAAGCACCTTCTGGCCGGGACCCATGGAAAAGGGTCAGAAATGGCCAGACAAATCTGGGAGGAAAAGAGCAAAATCAAAATCAATATAAAAACTGCCATAGTCACCTCCCTACAGGTATTTCACCCACATCTGCCTTAACCAGTCCGGGGTCAGGAAACAAGCCCGGTTTCTTCATCACATGCTTGCTGCTCCCTGTGGCTTCCTCAGGTCTCCTCCTGCTCCATCCTGCTTCATTCCTTCTCTCTCCTTTCTCTCTGCTCAGCTCCACCCTCCTTCTGGATGGGGCAGGGAACCTGGAACTTCCCCTTTTCCTACGGACCACCCTGTTACAATGTGTGTGTGTGTGTGTGTGTATAAATGTACACACACATATACATATATGATCAATATAATTGTCTTCAGAATATCCAGATAATCAAGGTCCCTTCAGATTACATTATGAAAAAGGGCCAGAAAGGTAACAGTCCTAGAGCAAGGCCACCAGAGTATATTGTTGTTCTTCTGGGGTGAATGTTTACTGCTTCTTGATCCTCCCTTCTGCTCTGACTGGGCTAAAAAAAATAACATAATTACCAAATGAATGGTACATACTGCCATCCAGCGGTTATATTAAATTGCTCTACAAATTTACCATATAAAAAACAGAAAGTGCAATTGGGATTACTATTTAGTTAAGAGTATGGTAGACAACTGTTAGTCTCCATGATCTATCTCGTTTTTTGTAGGAGCCAAACTGGTATATGGCAGGGGCCACCATTCCTGTTTTTCTTTAACTCTTTGAGGTTGGTGCTAAGTGCTTCCATTTTCTCTTGGATATGGTATTGGTTTCTATTTAACATATTGGTGTGGGTCAGTTTCAGGCATCTGGTTGGCTTTCATGACTTATTCCATGGATTAAGAAGCCAGTGCGAATATTCTACAACTTCAAGGATGCCCATTTAAATTATTGTGTTGGGGGCCTCCCTGGTAGTGCAAGGAGTTATGTTACACATTATGTTGCACATTATGTTGCACAGCCACTGTAGCATGAGTTCGACCCCTGGCCAGGGAGCTGACCCATGGATAATGCCATCACATTCTGCTTGTGCATATTAGCCAGAGACTAAAGATCTGCCAGAATATAGCTCTGTCTTTTCTTAGTAGATCAGATATCCCCTTTGGGACTTTGCTAGAATTTGTTTCTTGTTATTGGTCTTGTTTCCAGGAAAGTAATAGAGAACAGATCCTTTAGGTAATGAACTGGGTCTTGTAAAGCATCTGCCTCCTTTGAGACTTTTGCATAGTCTTTATGCAAGTCAGTCGTGGGCCAATTCTGCAGCCTGAGACGGCCTAGAGAAATCTGGGGGTTCAAGATTCTCAGTAGCACGTACCCATATATCCCTATCCCAAATGTGAAGATCCTACCTTATTTTCCTTTCCTTTTTTTTTTTTTTAAGATTATTTTTGCATACAAGAATGGGAATGGGGGTACAGGCCAAAAGTGCAGGGGTGCAGAGGGGTGAGAGGATTCACCAGAGACAGAGTGGAAAGCAGAACAGGCAGCTCTACTGACATACACTGCTGAGGGGAGTGGTGGGCAAGACAGGAGAAGTCTGCCACACCCTGAGGGTCATCTCCCTGTGAGGGATGGGACTCATGCAGATGCAGACAGCTTCATAGTGCTGTGCTTTAAACCAGAAAGCACTGTTTTCCTTTTCAAATTTTACCTTGGCATAGAAAACCTACTGGGGCTGAGAATTCAGGCTTCTCTAAAGCTCTGTTACTCATATAATTAAGAGTTGAACTGTGGGGCCTCCCTGGTGGTGCAATGGGTTAAAGAAAAGCTTACCCATTCTCCTAAACTTTCACACTGTTAAGTGGATTCTGCCACTCACCACATAAACACAAATCCTGCTCTTAGTGTGAAAAAACTTTAAATAGAAGAGTGTGCATAGAGAGAGAAGAAAGAGTAATAATTTCTTTATAAAGCTCCCAAAGTTACCCATTCCCTTGTGGGTAAGTGCCCAGCCAAACAGAGTTGGCCCAAAACAAGGTTGCTGAGCCTGAAAGCTTGCCACAAGATCATAGGAAAGGGGCAGAGGGGCCAGGGAAGTTTGGGACAAAAGCAGCAAAATCAAAGTGCAAATCAAGGTAATGGTTCTCACAACTATGTATCTTCAAGTGTCTCTATTGTCTCTATGCCACCTGTTTCCTTCCATGTCCCTCAAGGCCCATGGTGCAAGTCCAAAGCTGAACAGCTGGCCTCCTCCAAGGCTCCTCTCCCAGTACTCCTCAGCTCCTTCCCATTCAGTTCCACCCTGCATTAGGTAGGACAGGGAACATGAGATCTCCCCTTTCTATAAAGATTACACTGTTATACTTTCAACCAAGCAGCACCTTGCAGTTGATGGCGGCTAAGAATTTTAGTAATTGCTTCCCTTCAGCAAGCTAGAGACTATAGTATAGCTCCACTACCAAAAAAAAAAGCCACCATGGCTTTTGTCAGGCAACAGGTAGAAAACCCATCACATAAATCCCATTTTAGTGTTTCCTTGCTAGCCCCCTTCCAGACACTAATTCTCTTAAATTGGGTTCCCTGGAGAAGGCTAAGATGAAGACATACGTGAATAAGTTTCTAGAGCAGTGCTAACTAACCCTTTTAAAAAAACACATGTAAGTGTTGGGGTTGGGGCATGGGTGGGGTTTTGGGTCCCTTTGAGAAAGACTGGTAGAGTTTCCTTTTCATGTGGAACATGGTTAAGTTTATTAAGAAAATGATATTTGCACAGACACAAACAGGCAAAAGCTAAAGGTTTGTTAGGAAAAAAAGATGCCTGCATAGATACAGGTAGGTAAAGAGCTGCATTTGAAAGGGAAAGGCTTATGCACAGATACAGGTGGGCTGTCTTAGGGGCAGAAGCTGTGTTTTGCTCTTTTATATTATTCTATGGTGGTGGGGGGGGCGATTTATTCCCTTGTGGAACTTTATTGCTTTGGGGTCTTGTTGTGTTGCTTCTTCTCTGTAACAGGTAATCCTTTCTGCCTCTACCTCAGATACCTGGAAGCTTCCATACTGGCTTAACAACAGGTTGCTCATCCCTACCTCCACCTCTGGTGTTGTACAAGACCTTCTATCTAAATTTTTCTGCTCTAAGTTTCTATCATAAGGAAGTGAGAAAAGCAAGATTAGATAGAGGGGGAAATTGATACCAAATGAAGGCTTGACCCTGTTCTATGGGGAAACTTGGTAGCTGGAATGGGCCATTGTAGGGGTTCCAAATTGAGGCAAAGATGCCAGGTCTTTGTATCCCACATCAACCAACATTGAGATGAGACTCCATAGAAGGGCACATTACCTGGGATGAGGGTGTGTGTCCTCGACAGCAAAGACAGAGTTGTACTATCAGCAACTGATATTCCCAGCACTGGCTGAGAAGAAGGGATCTGGGTGAATCACCAGTAGTAGACAGTGAAAAAGCCCAGTAAGGCCTTTCTTGTGGCACAGGGGTTAAAGTCTTAGTGATATCAAGCTATTGCAGTCACTGCTGCATGATTTCCATCTGACACATGGTGCAGCAGACGTTTCCTGTCTTGCCCACTGCTCCCCTCAGCAGTGTATCTCAGTAGGTCTGCCTGTTCTGTTCTGTTCCCCACTCTGTCTCTGGTGAATCCTCTCCCCCCCCCTCCCCCCTCCCCCCGCACCTCTGGCCTGTACTCCAGTTCTATAGTACAAAGGAAAATATCTGTCTCTAAAGCTGTTTCCCACAAACTAGTTTAAATCTTACTGATGGTATAAATATAACAACTTACTCTGCATAACAGTTCTACCTTTGTTTACTGTGCCTTCCTGGTAGCCTCCCATAAATGATCTCTCTCTCACCCACAACATCCTTTGGCTTTAGCTTTAATAAATGGAAAGAATAGGCCTAAAATGGAATTCTTCATGCTGACCCCCACCTGGTCTAACTACAAACTCATTACGGCTTCAATCTCCCCCATAGTGTGATCCTACACCAATCAGGAGATTCCTAATCAGCATGGGTGAGGTCATTGGCATGATAACCCTCATGAGCCCCCCAGCTCCCTCTGAGGGAAGATGGTTTTCTTTTCTTTTATTTTTTTTAAAGATTTATTTATTTATTCATACAGAACTGGGGTACAGGCCAGAGATGTGGAGGGTGAGAGGATTCACCAGAGACAGAGTGGGGAGCAGAACAGGCAGATCTACGAAGTACACTACTGAGGGGAGCAGCGGGCGGGTCAGGAGAGGTCTGCCACACCATGTGGGTCACCTCCGGGGCAGGAGGGAATCAAACTCATGGGGAAGTGGCTTTAGCTTCTCAGTGCAGTGCTTTAACCTGCTGTGCCACCAGGGAGGGCCGATGGTTTTATTTTATTAAAAACATTTTTTTTGGTTAACCGAAAAGAAAATTGCCTTTTTTTTTTTTACATCATCCTTCATTTTGTGCATTTTTTCATGTCATTTGTAATCCCCATGGACTTCCCACCACAAATCCACCCGTGTGCCTTCACCATCGTCCAGTGCGCTCTTCCCACCCCAGTTCTGACCCCATTCCCCTCCCACCCCCATAAAATGTCTCTGGTTTATAGTTGTTCATTGTTTTCATTTTTACTCTATTACATTTGTTTCTTCCCCCACCCCTGCCCCCCATCCCTCATGTTCCTGCTATGTGTGAAAACATCCAGTATTTTTCTTTTCTTTTTTAAAGGTGTATTTATTTATGAATACAGAACTGAGTGCAGGCCCCAAAGGTGCAGGGGCAGTGAGAGGATTCACCAGAGACAGAGTGGGGAGCAGAACAGGCAGGTGTACTGAAAAACACTGCTGAGGGGAGCAGGGGGTAGGCCAGGAGAGGTTTGCTGCGCCATGTGGGTCACCTCCCTGGTCAGGGATCGAACTTGTACCGAGGTAGCTGCAGCTTGCTTGTGCTGTATCCTAACCTGTTGTGCCACCAGGGTGGGCCTGTGAATTTTGTTTTTTAACAGCAAACATTATTTAAGGAGGTGGCAGTCATTTTTGATGGAGGAAAAGAATAGAAAACCCGAAGGAGACATCACAAGGCTAAACCTGACAAATTTGCTTCCTCTCACTAGGAGCCATCAACCAACTCCTCCTACATGAGGATCAGACATCCCAGACACCCCACCCTTTGGACTGTGTGTGCGGCTCCTTCTGGAACCAGCAATATTAGGTAGCTCAGGCACTAGGGTGACGGAGACCATATTCCGGCCCTTGTAGGCAGGGCCGGCTCTACATCCCACTCCAGCAGGGAGCAGCTCCAGAAAATGGACCTCCTCCCTTCAACTCTGCAAAAGGTTTTGGGCTGGATATGGGGGTGGGGGGGGATGATGGAGGAAAAGAATAGAAAATCTGAAGGAGACCTCACAAGGTTAAAACCTGACGCATGCAAGAGGGTGGAGGGAGGGGGCAGAAGGGCCTCACATGACCATTAACCCAGCCATGGATATCAAGACCCTAGGCTCAGGGCCTTATCACAAGGCATGCAGAACAGGATCAAACTGCTGTAGGGAGTTGTTGCTGAAGCACAAGCCTGAGGGCAAATCAGACCCTCTGGTCCACTGTGAATTCTCTGGTCTCCGCTGGTCCCAAAATATGTGATTCCACATAGTTGTCCAAACCACTCACAAAAATGAGCCCTCCCCACTAAAAGAAGAGGATAAAACCTCAGGCTACCCCCACAAAGGGGCAGCTCTTCCTGCCTGAGGCATCTGTACAGGTGTCCTTTCCTGTCTGTCCCTGCTCCTAATAAACCTGCTCTTTAAATATAACTCACGTCTCTATCTCATGGAGAAACTTGCCGCTTGCTGCTGAAAGGGGAACTGTGGTGAAAACTTTCCCAGAGTGAACTCAAGGACCCTGCACAACTAACGACATCAATTTTGACGCGTTAGTCTCTCTTAAGGTACAGGAGATTTATGTTATTATTGCTGTTGTTATTGCTATTTTTATTACCACTAAAATCCAAAATGTTTTTCTCTCATCAATCTGTCTGTTGTTAACTTGGTTACTTGCTTGTCCTAAAAAGACAGAGAAAGGAGTGATTTCCCTTTTTCTCTCTCACTCTATGAACAGTATTAAAACTTTTGTAAAAATCTGTTTCCAACCACGAGAACATAAAGCTCTAGGAGGCCAGAGCCTATACTTTGTCTAAAGCGTTTTTTCTGGTATTTAGAACTTTATTTATAGTTGAATGAATCTATTTGGAGGTTGAGCTATGAAGAAGTAAGATGCGGCTACCTGTTCTGCAGAATAGGAATGACAAGCTTCCAGAATGGAGGGTGGGGCTCAGAAAGGGTTTGAAGCCCTCATCTGGAACCATGTCAGGAGACACAAAGACAGAGCATTGTCTAGTCAGTGTGAGACCTAGTGAAGTACAAAGATGCGGTGTGTGGGGTTAATTCCACACTCCATGGCTTTCGCTCCAGAGTCTCTGGATGCCTATTGAGCTTTCCAAGCATCCAAAATAGTTTGGATATGCTTCGCCTTCCATATGAAAGGTGTTCATTCTTGGTCTGTCCCTGCTGGTGCAGTGGGTTAAAGCACAGCGCCATGAAGCTATCCACAGCCACTGCAGCATGAGTTCGATCCCCAGCCAGGGAGCCGACCCACATGGTACAGCAGACTTCTTCTGAGCCCCCTGCTGCTTCCCTCAGCAGTGTGTCTCAGTCCATCTGCTCTCCACTCTGTCTCTGGTGAGCTCTCTTACCCCCCACACCTCTGGCCTGTACCCCAGTTATGTTTGCATAAATAAATAAATATTTTTTTAAAAGAAAGGTGTTAATTGAAAATTTCAGGAGACCATTAAAAAGGGATCAAAATGCCAAAGAAGAGACCACAGGTTTAGGTTAGAAATCCCAAATAAATCCCAAGGAAGGACAGAGGTTATGGGATTCTTTACAATGAGATAGAAGAATGAGAAAATGGATGATGAGGTAATGCTCAGGTGAAGGGGTCACAAAGTAAAAGTAAAAGCAGCAGGCCTCCTGGTGGCACAAGTGGTCTAGTGTCAGCCTCTGAAGCTGTCACAGCTCCTGCTGCTGAGTTTGATCCCAGCCAGGGAGCTGACCCACGTGGCGAGGCAGACCTCTGCTGTCTCGCCTGTGGCTCCCCTCGGCATTGTATTTCAGTCAATCACCCTGTTCTGCTCCCCACTCTGTCTCTGGTGAATTCTTTTACTCCCCACTGCTCTGGCCTACACCCCAGCTCTTATATGCATAAATAAATGAATCTTAAAAAAAAAAACAAACAAAAAAACCCAAGAGGCCTCCCTGGTGGCGCAAGAGGTTAAAGTGCAACACAATGAAATATCCACAGCCACTGCAGCAGGAGTTCCATCCCCAGCCTAGGAGCTGACCCACATGGCACAGCAGGCCTCTCTTGTCTCACCCGTGGCTCCCCTCAGCAACGGACCCACCTGTTCTGCTCCCCACTCTGTCTCTGGTGAATCTGCTCACCCCACCACACCTCTGGCTTGTACCCCAGTTCTTACGTGTATAAATAAATAAATATTTAAAAAACAAAAAGGAAAAGTCCTTTCAAACAAGATTTTCTTGTTCTTGCTAACTTTATGGAATGTTGGCAGCTTGGACTATTCCAAGGTTCTAGCACAGGTTAAAGATGACACTAGGTGGCTTTTCTGGCCCTATTTTAAAATGACTCCAGTAATAACAACTTCTCATGTTTACCCTCCCCCCCTTTTGATCAAGGTATTTATTGGAAATCTGTGCTGGCCAACCGTTAAAAATTACTACAGACCAGTCATTGGATTGTCTGTTCAGTTTTTGTTCTTGCTTTGTCAGGAAGGCTTATTCTCAGAATGCCACGTCTGGAGGAGAAAGGAAACAACTTATTTGGAAGTCTATGTAACGGGTGGCTGAAGCCAAAGCCTGTTACAGGTGGTGCCCCCTGGAGGGGGGTGCTGGTAAGTATAGACAGCCCCAGGGAAAATGCTAAAAGTGCCACATTTTGGGGCGGAGCGACTGATAAGAAATGTAAGGGACTGACATTTGATGAGGATTTGGTGTTCAGCTTTTGAGTACTGGATATTTGGGATTCAGTGTTTTTGGATCTTCAGCAATTTCAGGGTAAGCAATTTCACCCCCTTGTGCTGATCTTCCAGAAGGCTCTTGTGGGCCTCGAAGGTGGAGACCTCCAACCAGTCACCTCAGAGAGGAAAAGTTCTGAGGCTTTGCAAGCAGCGGAGCAACTGAAACTGTTCCTGGTTTTGCTGCTGTTACATCCTGGCAGAGGAGGGGAAGCCCCAGTGTGGCCGTTGTCAGGTTGTTCAGCCACTACAGCTGCTGTTTCGAGTGTTGCTCATCTGGTGTTGCACTGGGGAATCTGGCAAACCCGTGGTTAGCCAGCCCAAGGGTCCTACCTTGTGTCGGAAGTGTAGAGCAATTGCAAGACTATTTTGGGATCAGAGCATTAGGTATTTCTTGTATGCTTATGACTGTAAGCATTTGGGATTGTATAGCGTTTCCCATGCAGCTTAAGAAACTAACTACTCAAGTATTTGAACTTGTTAATACAGATTAAAAATATGAACAATAAAATGCTATAAATTCTGGGCCTCCCTGGTGGCGCAGAGGTTAAGTCTCAGCCCTAGCAAGCTATCTCTAGACACTGCAGCATGAATTCAATCTCCATACAGGGAGCTGATCCACATGGTGCGGCAGACCTCTCCTGTTTCACCTGCTGCTCCCCTCAGCAGTGTTATTTCAGTAGATCTGCCTGTTCTGCTCCCCACTCTGTCTCTGGTATATCTTCATACCCCCCATGCCTCTGGCCTGTATCCCAGTTCTTACCTGCATAAATAAATACATCTTTTTAAAAAGCAAGAAACCAATTTTGCAGTGTTTAAAATAAAAGTTATGGGGCCTCATTGATGGTGCAGGGGTTAAAGTCACAGCTCTATCCAGCTATTTCCAGCCACTGTGGATGGCCAGGGAGCTGCCCCACACGGCACAGCAGACCTCTCCAGTCTTTCCTGCTGCTCCCCTCAGCAGTGTATCTCAGTAGATCTGCCTGTTGTGCTCCCCACTCTGTCTCACCACCATCCCTTCTGTGCCCAACACCTCTGGCCTAAACCCCAATTATTGTATGCATAAATAACTTAAAATTTAAAAAAATATGACCTTTATTAATTTTGCTCTAATAGAGCAAAAAAAGAAAAAAACAAAAAACAAAAAAAACCCCACATTTTTTCCCATAAGCTCTAGAAATTCTTACTGAGTTCAGTTTTATAATTCTAACATTATCAAAAACTATATTCTAGTACATTTGTTGGTAACTCTCCCATGAATATGTTTGAAGATGAAATATTTTTTCAAAAATAAATAGCAACTTCTATACATTAAAAAAAGACTGTTAAATGTTATAGCTCTTTAACTGATGAGTTCTGAACATTTCTTCTTTTTAATATTTATTTATTTATGCATACAGAACTGGGTACAGGCCAAAGATGCAGGGGTGGTGAGAGAGGTGTTGAGAACAGACAATGTACTCAGAGGTACACTGCTGAGGAGAGCAGCAGAGGAGACAGGAGAGGTCTGTTGCAACATATGGGTCACCTCCTTGGCTGGGGATTGAACTTGTGCTGAAGTGGCCAGCTTCAGAATGCTGCTCTTTAACCTGTTGTGCCACCAGGAAGGGCCCCAAGTTCTGAACATTTCTTGCAAGGAAATTTGCTTGGTTTTATATAATGCAATATTGTAAAACATAACCAGGATTACAACAGCAATATTATATTAGAATATATCAGACTTTTAGGAATTTCATATAATTTTGGAATGTTTTATTAAGATACATATTCAAAAAATACAAATTAAGAAGGGTTTCCTATTACTTCTTATTTGGCAATATTTTCCAAATATTTGTTTATTTCAACAAACCAAATAAACTTAATGAATTTATTATCTCCTTTTTTATAAAAATAGAGAACAAAATTTTTTTTTAAAAATTTATTTATACATACAGAACTGGGGTACAGGCCAGAGGTGCACTAGAGAGGATCCACCAGAGAGGATCCACCAGAGACAGAGTGGGGAGCAGAACAGGCTGACTGACGACATACACTGCTGAGGGGAGCAGCGGGCGGGTCAGGAGAGGTCTGCCACGCCATGTGGGTCACCTCCTGGGTAGGGATCAAACTTGTGCTGAAGTGGCTTAGTGCTGTGCTTTAACCTGCTGCACCACCAGGGAGGGCCCAAAGAACAAATCTTTTTTTTTTTTTTAATATTTATTTATTTGTTTATACAGAACTGGGGTATAGGCCAGAGGCTCAGGGGTGGCAAGAGACTTCACCAGAGACAGAGCGGGGAGCAGAACAGGCAGAATGACGAAGTACACTGCTGAGGGGAGCAGCGGACGGGTCAGGAGAGGTCTGCCGCGCCATGTGGTCACCTCCGGGCCAGGCGGGGATTGAACTCATGCGGAAGTGGCTTTAGATTCTCAGTGCTGTGCTTTAACCCGCTGCGCCACCAGGGAGGGCCAGCCAGAGAACAAATCTTAATGAAGATATTGTTCCAAAGGCTTTGTGGAAAATAAAAACCTCAGAGGGACTTTCCCTGGTGATGCAAGGGGTTAAAGCGTAATACTATGAAACCATCAGAATCCACTGCAGCACTAGTTCTATCCTCAGCCAGGTTGGTGACCTACATGGCGCAGCAGACCTTTCTTGACCCTCCTGCTGCTCCCCTCAGCAGTGTATTTCAGTCAATCTGCCTGTTCTGCTCCCCACTCTGTAACTGGTGAATCCTCTCACTCCCTACACCTCTGGCCTGTACCTCTTATAGACATAAATAAATAAATCTTTTAAAAGTTCTTATATGCATAAATAAATAAATCTTAAAAAAAGAATCTCAGAGTAACTTAGTCAAAAATGACATCACTTAGAATTTGATTTGGAAACTTTATCATAAGTATCAAAAGTTTTAAAACACTTGACAAAATACAATTCCAGAGCATTATGAAAAAATAATTAAGCATTTAACAAAAGTGACAACGATTTTTTTTTTTAATATTTATTTATGCATATAAGAACTGGGTACAGGCCAGAGGTATGGGGGGAAGAGGATTCACCAGAGACAGAGTAGGGCAGACTGAAATACACTGCTGAAAGGGGCAGTGGGAGAGTCAGGAGAGGTCTGTCACGCAATGTGGATCACCTCCCTAGCTGGGGATTGAATTCATGCTGCAGTGGCTCGGGATAGCTTTATAGTGCTGTGTTTTAATTCCTTATGCCACAAGGTAGGGCCCCAAAAGTGACAAAGATTTCTAAGGCATTTATTGTTTTCAGTAATCTTGAGAAAAACTTAGTTCTTAATATTGGGAAGATAGATTCACTTAGCTAATCAAAGACCTGATGATAAAGATAGCATAAAGAATAAAATCCTTGCTTTCTAGGTCGCTTACTTAAGCATTCTTATAATTCATTATTGAAAACAGACCTGAGTTGGGGTCTCCCATGCTGGGCCTACACCCCAGTTCTTCTCTGCTTTATAATAAATAAATAAATCTTTTTTAAAAAATGCAAACTTCAGCCCTCCCTGGTGGTACAATAGGTTAAGATGCAGTACTGGAAGCTAGCTGCAGCCACTTCAATGTGAGTTTGATCTCTGCCCCAGAGGTGACCCATATGGTGCAGTGGACCTCTCTTGACCTGACCGCTGCTCCCCTCAGCAGTGTACTTTGTGGATCTGCCTGTTCTGCCCCCCATTCTGTCTCTGGTGAATCCTCTCACTGCCCCTGCACCTATGACCTGTACCCAAGTTCTGTATGCATAAATAAATAAATCTTTTAAAAAATATAAACTTCAGGGAGGTAAAAAAAAAAAAAAGGGAAAAATGATTGACAATTAATCTTTGACAAAGGACCAAAGAATATGCAATGGAACAGAACAGTTTGTTTAACAAATGGTGCTGGGAAAACTGGATCAACATAAGCAAAAGAATGAAACTAGACCACTACCTCATACCCTGCATGAAAATCAACTCAAAATGGATAAAATATTTGAGCATAAGACCTGAAACCATAAAATATATAGAAGAAAATATAGGTAAAACACTACAAGACATATATCTCAGTATCAACTTTCAAAACTCTTCACCCAAAGCAAAGAAAATGAAGGAAAAGATAAACACATCAAACTGAAAAGCTTCTGCACAGCAAAAGAGACATTAACCGAGACAAAGAGACACCCTACTGAATGGGAAAACAATCTTTGCACTCCATACAACAGATAAGGGACTGATCACAAAGATATACAAAGAGCTCACACAAATCAATACAAACAAAGCAAACAACCTAGTCAAGAAATGGGCAGAAGAACTTAAAAGACACTTATCCAAGGAGGAGTTGCAAATGGCCAACAGGCATATAAAAAAATGTTCAACATCCCTTATAATTAGGGAAATGCAGTTCCAAATCACAGTGAGATACCACCTCAGCCCAGTAAGAAGGCACAAAAAAAAAAAAAAAAAAAAAAAAAAACCAAAAAAACCTAACAACAAATGTTGGCCATGATGTGGTAAAAAAGGAACTTCCCTACATTGCTGATGGGAATGCAAACTGGTACAACCAATATGGAAAGCTGTATGGAATTCCCCAGACTACTAAAAATGGAGCTACCGTATTACCCAGCAATTCCACTCCTAGGAATCTACCCAAGGGACACAAAAACATTAATTCAAAAGGATACATGCTTTCTTGTGTTTACTGCAGCACTAATTACATAGGTAAATCCCGGAAACTAGCCAAATGCTCAAAACTAGATGATTGGATCAAGAAGATGTGGTTTCTATACAATGGAATACTATTCAACAATCAGAAAAGATAAACTCACACTATTTGCACCACCATGGATGGAGCTGGAAGGGATTATGCTCAGTGAAATAAGTCAGAAGGAAAAAACATATATTGAATGGTTTGACTTACAGGAGAAATTTAAGAGACTCAAATAAGACATTGGAAAGAAAAAAAAGTATATTGTTATTACAATGCAAAACAAAACAAAACCAGACAATTATAAACAAGAGATATCCTACAGGGGAGGGAGACAGAGAGGGATTGGAAGGAGAGAGCAATGTGGGGGTATTACAGGGCAGGGAGGGGGTACCACCCAAACACCCAAACCTGCCTGCTCAAAATAGGTTCTGCCATCTGCATATCAAGACAAGACATAAGAGCTTTAATAGAAAGGAACTTTAATACAATGAGTATACAATACAGAAAAGACAAAGAATATAATTTCTAAATCAAACACCTGAAGCTACCCATCCCCTCGTGGAAAAAGTCCACCCAAAAGGGATTGGCCCAAAGCAAGGCCTGAAAGCCTGTCACAAACCTAAAGCACCTTCTGGACGGGACCCATAGAAAAGGGTAAGAAATGGCCAGACAAGTCTGGGAGGAAAAGAGAAAAATCAAAATCAAGATAAATGGTTTCATAGTCACCTCCCCATGGGTCTCTCACCCACATCTGTTTCAACCAGTCTAGGGCCAAGAAGCAAGCACTGTTTCTTCACATTTCTCTCTGCTCCATGTGGCTCCCTCAGGTCTCCCTGTGGCTCCCTCGGGTCTCCTTCTGGCTCTCCATCCTGATTCCTTCTTCAGATTCCTTCTCTTCTCTGCTCAGCTCCACCCTCCTTCTGGGTGGGGCAGGGAACCTGGAACTTCCCCTTTTCCTGGGGACCACCCTGTTACTGGGGGAACTATGGTAATGACAGGTGGGTGAAGTATGTGTGAGGGGGGTAAACATATTTTTAAATGAACAATAATGTAAATAGATATATAAATAAAGTTTTAAAATGCTTTAAAAAGGGGAAAAAGAGGGAAGGAAATCCATTTAAATCTAAAAATGTGCAGACCACCTCTCAGGTCTCACCAGCTACTCCTCTCTTTAAATAATTAAAACAATATTACAATATAAAACACAACACAACAAAAGCAGGCAATTATAAGCCAGAGAGATCCTCCAGGGGAGAGAGACAGAGGGATCAGAAGGAGGGAAGAATGTGGGGGCTACTGAAGATGATGGGGGGGGGGAAGTAAACATTGTTAAAAAATGAACAATAATGTAAATAGATATAAAAAATTAAAACAAGTATTCTTTAGCATCATCAACATTAGAAATAACACAGATATTATGGAACTTTATCTGTACTTACTAATAAAATAAGGTCATATTATTTCTCTCTTTCTCTTTTTTAAAATTTATTTATTCTGCATACAGAACTGTGGTACAGGCCAGAGGCTCAGGGGCCGTGAGAGGAATCACCAGAGACAGGCAGATTGACAAAGTACACTGCTGAGGGGAGCAGCGGGCGGGTCAGGAGTGGTCTACTGAGCCATGTGGGTCCCTCCCGGACAGGCGGGAATCGAACTCATGCAGAAGAGGCTTTAGCTTCTTAGTGCTGTGCTTTAACCCGCTGAGCCACCAGGGAAGGCCTCTTTCTCTTTCTTTTTAAAGATTGATTTTATTTATGTATGCAGACAAAAACAGGTGTAAACCAGGTGTGTGGGGGTGGGGGATGTGAGAGGATTCACCAGACACAGTGGGGAGCACAACAGGAAGATCCACTGAAACACTGCTGAGGGGAGCAGTAGGTGAGACAGAAGAGATCTGCTGTGCCATGTGGGTCAGCTTGTTGGCCAAGGATGGAACTCAAGCCTCGGTGGCTAGAGATAGCTTGATAGCATTGAGACTTTAACCTCTGTGTCACCAGGGAAGCCTAAAGTTTGCATTTTATTAGAATGGCTCAGTCCATTAAAGTCATTCTCACTCTCCCCATCCCCCCAAGACACAAAGTTTGTAAAATTTTTCTTAAAGCCATGGAATTTTACCTCTATTTCTGCTCTATCTTATTTGGAGGCCAAGTTCTCAGGATACAAGGAGCAGTTAAAGAAACACCTGATCCATCTCTATGGTTTTCCTTTTCACAGCAGCACAAAGTTTGGGAGTGGTGGAGCAGAAGGAGGACAGGAAAAGTTGAGACCTCAGAGGTATTATTGTCTTTTAGCTGGCTATTGACCTCGTTAGTTTTGTAATAGTATTCTGGTGGGACAAAATTTTAGAATCCTAAAATTCCTTGGATGCTTTTAAATACGAATTAAAGAAAGTGTCTCATAAAATAAGTGATTTATCTGTATCATTGGTTTTCATGTTTGGGATGCAAAGGGAAAGTTTTGGGTACTGAAAAGAGCCCCTAATGGCTACTATAATTTTAAACCATCTTTGTTATCGTTGGCCCCTTGAGATGAGATTTTACGAGTAAGGGCCATAATCTTTGTCCATAAATCCACTGGCGTTCCAGAGGGAAGGACTTCTCAGACAAAAAGTCCTTGAAGGAGAATGCCAACAGGGGAGGTATGCCTTAGAGTTTTCATCAGGAACTCCCAGAGTTCCATCCCCTAAACATCTTAGAGCAGGGAAATAACCACTGCAGCAGGAACTCCTATCAGGAATACAGCAACTGGGAGTCAGTTACGTGTGCTCACCAGCGGTCATGAGACATCTCCCCGGCTTCGGGAACTCCTGGTTGTAATGACTGAGCCAACACCTGAATACTCACCAACCAAGCAAGTCCCGACACAGGGACTCTGGCCAACATTGTGCTGGCCTGAAGACAACTTGTCTCCTGGGACTGCTGAGTCCCAGCCCCCAAGGAAGGCAGACCTTAACCCAGTGAATGGAGATTTGGGCCTGAGAAGACTCAAAGGTGAAGGCAACTACATCTGTCCTTGCAGTGGTACACAGCCTGAGGGGTTTAGTGGGGTGCCTCACCTGTTTCCAGTGGACACTGATTGAAAAGGTGAGATTGCTTCAGATCCTGGTTCTGGCATCATGCGTGTCAACCTAAAAAATCACGAAGTCATTAAAGTGGCAAAGTGATTTTATTTGGGCTCAAAGCATTGCAATTTGGGGATCACAGAGTTCAAAATCCAAAACAAGGGCCTCCTGGGTGGCGCAAGGCATT
Organism: Condylura cristata; assembly: GCF_000260355.1. Lineage (NCBI taxonomy): Eukaryota > Metazoa > Chordata > Mammalia > Eulipotyphla > Talpidae > Condylura > Condylura cristata. Next base: position 3,720,580 of record NW_004567141.1, read on the forward strand.
AAGTCTCAGCACTATGCAACTATCCACAACCACTGCAGCATGAGTTCCATCCCACAGCCAGCGGGCCGCCCCCACCCGCCTCCCCCTCAGCAGTCTCTTTCAGTAGATCTGCTTCTTTTGCTCCCCACTCTGTCTCTGGTGATCTTCTTGCCCTCTGCACCTCTCACCTGTACCCCAGTTCTTGTATGTAATCTTTTTTTTTTTAAAGATTTATTTATTTATGCATACAGAACTGGGGTACAGGCCAGAGGCTCAGGGGTGGTGAGAGGCTTCACCAGAGACAGAGTGGGGAGCAGAACAGGCAGATCTACGAAGTACACTGCTGAGGGGAGCAGCGGGCGGGTCAGGAGAGGTCTGCCACACCATGTGGTCACCTCCGGGGCAGGCGGGAATCGAACTCATGCGGAAGTGGCTTTAGCTTCTCAGTGCAGTGCTTTAACCCGCTGCGCCACCAGGGAGGGCCACTTCTATGTAATCTTTAAGAAAAAAAAATATGTCTCCAGCAAGGACAAAAATGGGGCCTTTTCATAGGGAGAAAAAGAATGGAAAATGAGGTAATGGTGATGATTACCATGGTCAAGTGAAGGGGTCACAAAATGATGGGTCACCAAATAAAAGTAGTAAAAGTCTTTTCAAACAGGATTTTCTCGTTCTTGCTGATGTTTCGGAATGTTGTGGTTTGGCCCCATCCAAGGGTCTGGCACAGTTATAGTGGACAGTAGGCAATTTTTCTGCCTACTGCTTGCTCTGGCCCTGTTTAAAAATGGCTGCAGCGTTGCCAGCTTTTGAGCAGCATTGTGGAGTATGAGCTTCAGGTTCAGAAGACCTGAACTTAAATTCAGATTTAGCCACTAACTGTGTGACCCTGGGGGCTCCTGTAAAAGAGTGAGTTCTGGTTCGTTTCGCTGCAAGCATTTTGTTCCAAGCATTTTCATGCCTAACTAATTGGCAGTAAAACATTTTTTTTTTTGGTAGAAGATTCAATAACTGGTTAACAGTTGTTTTCATTTCTCCATTGACTGACTAACCAATCACTGCCTTTGGCAGATTTTTAATGCATTTAGCTAGTCAGTTTGGTTTCACTGCCCACTGTTGAAGTTAGAAACCAACTCTGCATGCTGATAAGTGATTAATTTCTAGTGTACATGTGCATTTTAACTGGATCAGAATACTTTACATTTGGCTATTATTTTTTCGTATTTCATGATATCCTTTTGGATGTCCCCTTCTACAAAAGTGATTTACAGCCAGTTAGTTATGTGGCGAAAATGTGGACTTCAAAACTAGCAGATCTGGACTGAGAGCAACACTGCTACTTTGCGCAATTGCCTCAGGGACCCAAAGAACTGAAGTGGAGGAAGCAGGATACTTCTACCCTCTCTGCATAGGAAGAGCCTTCTCGGGGAGCAAAGGGGTAGGAGACCAGGAGGAAGAGTCTGGTGACCCACAGCAAGGGGGGGCACTCTCTGCTGCCTCCAGCCTCCCTAGCTTTTTTTTTTTTTTTTTTTAGACATACACTAGTTGCTGTACAGGAGCTGAGCTAATTGGTTTAAAGTCTTTTCCTTATCTTTGCCTCTGGCTGGCTGTCTCTGAGCTACAGCACTGTGCCGGTGCAGACGGAGGGAGTGTGACTAAGGGACAAGTATCTTCCTTCGCTATGGCCTACTCTCGACTCCTGGCTGAAATCAAGGGCTGGCTCCGGATCCCAAGCCTCCTGGCTCGTCAGTGCCTGGCAGAATTCCTCGGTGTATTTGTGCTCTTGGTAGGCAGGGTGAATGGGGGAAGGAAAGAAGGGAGGTGGCTGTGAGGTTCCTCTCTCCTGTGTGGTGTCCCATTCCCCACAGCTCTCCTCACTTCTCTCTCCCCTCTGAGCTCCTCTAGATGCTCCTGCGCCCTCCTTTTCATTCTTGATCCTTTCCACCTCTCACCCTTCCTCCCTTTCTTTACTCTTCTATGTTTCTCCTTCCCATTTTCTGCATTTCTCCCTTCTTTACTGATTGCTCCCGTAGGTACAGCTCCCTGGCAGCTCCCCTTGCCTCACTGATCTCTCGGTTTCTTCCTCTCTCTCCTTTACTGGTCCACGGGGTTCCCTCTCCCTGGGTTCCCTGTTCCTCATCTCCCCTTTTCCCATCAGCTCATCACCCAGGGAGCTGTGGCCCAGACAGTTACCAGTGAAGAAACCAAAGGCAACTTCTTCACCAACTATCTGGCCGGCGCTCTTGCCGTTGTGATAGCCTCTTATGTGAGTGGCACTGTTTCAGGTGAGGAAAGTGGGGTCGGTCAGCAGAGGGGGTACAGGGTGGGAATGTTGGGCCATGTGAGTGTGGTGATGTTGGAAAGGCAGTTTCTTTGGTGACTCATGTCATTATCTCCATGAGCTCCAATAGTCCTCTGGACTGGACTGAGATATGCTTTGGCCCAATCCAGCCCCTCCCTTTCTGTATCTCCCAGTCCGCGTCCTAGATAGAGATGTATGGCATGGCACAAAGTAGGCACTATCCTTTTGTGTTCCCCACCCAAAACCTTCTCTGGGCCTGCATTGATGCACCTGAGCAGACAGACTGGTTCGAGACTTGGTTTAACTGTATAACCTCCATGGGAACAGTAGGAATACTATCTGCCTTAAGAGTGGCGGGGAGGAGTGACAGTGTCGCCTGGTAGCAGTGTCTGGTAGCAACATTTGATGGATATTGGTTTTCTCTTCTTGAAGGGGCTCATCTGAATCCTGCCTTCTCCCTGGCCATGTGCCTCCTGGGACGCCTCTCCTGGGCTAAGCTCCCAGTTTACTGTTTTGTGCAGCTGTTGTCTGCTTTCTGCGCCTCTGGAGTAACCTATGCTCTCTACTATGGTAACAGAGGGGACAGGGTGGGGGGCATCAGTGTGTGGGCTAGAGTGCTTTGGGATGGTTTGAATGAGCAAAGATGGAAATCCAGGGTATCCCTTTCCCCTGCAGATGCCCTACAGAACTATACAGGTGGCAACCTAACAGTGACAGGTCCCAAGGAGACAGCATCCATCTTTGCCACCTACCCTGCCCCTTATCTGACCCTGAGAAATGGCTTCCTGGACCAGGTAGGTGTGAGGGAGAGAAGAGGGAGAGCTCCAACCTTCCCCCTGTTCTCTGGACCTCCAGCTGTTGTTTGGGCCCTGGGTGGGACGTGGACTTGTCTATTTTTGCACACACCCTCACCCCCAGCTGCCTGTGTTGGACAGTCAGATGACAGGGGGTGATGGGGTGGAATATTCGCAGGAGAGAGGGCTGAACCCCCTGCCTTTGTCAACTCTAAGGTTCTGGGCACCGGGATGCTGCTGGTGGGGATCTTGGCAATCGTGGACTCACGGAACAACAGAGTGCCTGCAGGTCTGGAGCCCGTGGTGGTGGGGCTGCTGATTCTGGCCATCGGGCTGTCCATGGGTGCCAACTGTGGGTTCCCACTCAATCCTGCCCGGGACCTGGGCCCACGGCTCTTCACCTATGTGGCTGGCTGGGGGCCTGAAGTCTTTAGGTGAGAAGTGACCTCCGCTCGTTTCTTTCTGCTAAGGGCTGGGTCTCTGGGCTCCACCTCGCTTCTCTCACATAGTCCTCTTGGCTTTTAGATCCTGTCTCTCCTCTCAGCCCTGACCTACCCACCCACTCTTTTCATTGAAACCGTAAGATGTAAATATTGTGTTCTAGGGCATGTCATGTTACCTTTTTGTCATCATGGCCGGGGTAAAGTGGATACATCCAGATAATTCCTTAAGGCAAGAGAGTGGACCAAGCTCTCCTGGGATCTCCTCTCTAAATGCCGTGGTTTGGTTAAAAGACACTTTCCTGGCATCCAACACCCCAGGAACTACTTTAGGGAGCTCTCTTGTTTCTGCTTCCCACCTTTCCCCACTGAAGGCTAGGGGAGTCACCCTGATAATCTTCCTTTTGTCTGTCTCTTGCAGCGCTGGTAATGGCTGGTGGTGGGTACCTGTGACAGCCCCTCTGGTGGGAGCCACGCTTGGCACAGCTGCATACCAGCTGCTGGTGGCTATGCACCACCCTGAGGACTCAGAGCCAACTCAGGATAATATAGAGTGTGTCCCACGTAAGAGCTCGGAGTTGGAGACTCCTGCCTCCACCTAAAAGCCGGGTGTAAGCTATGATTCTGATGGCCGTCACGCCCTCACCGACACTGGACTGACAAGCCGTTCTTTCTCCTTACTAGTACACAGGGTCCTGGACAGCTTCTCTGTTCACTCATGAAGGCATTGGCTCTCCTAAACTGGGGAGGATGCCTGCTCTGGGAGAACTGGAGGAGGATAAGGGGGTGGGGATGTGGGCCTGGCTCTTCCTCCCCTTAGGTTTTTCCAGCCAAAGAGCCTCCAAGAACGTAGTTTCACGAAGTAGCCGCCAGAGGGTGCTCACCTTGGCCGCGGCACTGGGAAGGCTGCAGGAATCGTCTGGGTGGCCTCGGCCACCCGCGACATAACCTTGGGGGTTTCTTCCAAAGCTTGGTTACCTCCTGCCCGACACTTCAACTCTTGTAGCCTCTGCGTCGCTCGTCTCTACTCTCAGTGGGGTGCTCCCCGGATTTAGCCACCTACAGTAGAGGTTAGGGAGGAGAATCTGCCTCCCCCCCGGTGGTTTGGCAGTCAGTGGGCAGGGAGGGAAAGAGATGGCGGGCGGTGGGACAAACTCATTCAAGCATCCGGAGAGAGGGACAGCTCGGAGAGGTTGAGACACTACCTAATCTCTAGAAATTCCGGCTATGTCATTCAGGAGAGGGTGAAACAGAAATGAGCCAGGAGGTGGAGAAAGGTGGGGAATCAGAGCTCAGTGGGGAATCAGTGTCTGGATATAGGAAATTAGCTCTGAGGAAAATTCTCGTGGTTCCTCGCTTCCCCACCTCTCTCGGCCCTCCCTGAAGGAGACTTGCAGAGAAGGCAGCCTTCTCCGGTTCCCTTTTTTTTTTTCCGAATAAAAAACATCTCAGCGATCTCTAGCGTCCAGATTTATTTATTTATCTTTAATGTGGAATGGCTCTGGAAGTAGGTGTGGCGGGGGACCTGGCTGGCAGCGCTCAGCACCCGAGGAGTTAAGACCCTCCCGCTGCCCCGCACAAAGATGGCGGTGCGCACTTCCCCCTCCCCTCTCCTCACCCCTCCCCAAAACCCCCTCCCGCCCCCCGCCCTCTCCTGCCCCAAAACCCCCTCCCGCCCCCCGCCCTCTCCTGCCACCTCCGTCACTTCCGCCCCGCCGTGGCTGAAACTGACACAAAGTAGCGGGCTGAGGCCCCGGGGGGAGCGGGGCTGCAGCTCGGGGGGCTACAGCTGCGGGGAGTGAGCCGAGCGCCCCCCGCCGCAGCCCCCGGCATGGGCTGGACGGGGCCTCCGGGGCGGGCGCCGGGCGCGGAGCGCTGAGGTAAGGCGAAGCCAGACCGTGGGCGCCCCGAACCTTGGCGCGGCCGGGAGGGCACCGGGAGATGGGGCCGCGGCCTCGGGGCTGGAGGGGCCGCGCGGGTGGAGACCCCGGGCAGAGATCAAGAACTGCGCTGAGGCGGAGCAGGGGCAATAGACGATTGGAGAGAAGAGGGTGTCGGGGTGCCTGAGGATGGGGGAGATCAGGAGGCAGCCCACAGTATGGAAGGATGGTGAAGGGGCGCTGGAGAAGTATTTGGGGCATATGGAGCGGTGAAGAGAGAATTCCCCGAGTTGTCGGGCAGAGGAGTGGCCTGGATCCGAGGGCTGGGGTGCCTGGGGAGGGGAGCTGCGCTGGTCGGCTTTGTCTCTGTGGGGTGAGGTCTCTGCTCCCGCAAGACCCAGGGCGGTGCGAGGAGAGGTCACAGCCCGGGAGTCCTAGGTCCTGCGCTTGGCGATGGAAGGTGGTCTTGTTGGTCACGAGTGATCTGGGGGTCTCGAATTCCATGTCCTCCTGTTTTCCGACCTGCTCTCAATCTCCCTGCCAGCCGCCTCCAAAAAGTGGGGATCAGTTCTACCTTCTTTTGGTCGGAAGGGGACCACCGCCCGACCAGGCCTGGAGGTGGAGCCGTTTTCCTCTGAGGATCTTTGCCTCCTTCCGAGGGCTGGCTATTTTTATCCCAAATGTGGCTGTAAAGGGGGCTGGGGCCGGGCGACGTGGCTGACGGGCCTGCCTGGTTCAGAAAACTCAGGCAGTGTGAGACTGGGAAGAAGTGTTCCCAGGTTCTCCTCCCCCCTTTTCTTGCCTGTTACGGGCCCCCAAAGGGGATGAAGTGTGGGGCCAAGCCAACTTTTAGTCTTCCCCAGGGTCTTAGAGGTAAAACAACTTTCCTGGTCGGTGTCCAGATTCCTGAGCCCTAAAAGCTCCTTCATTAACCCTTTCAGTGGACTCAGATCTCGGGTGATAGTGTCTCTTGATTGCCTCCCTCGCTGAGGGTGGGGCTGGCAATGGAACGTGTGATGCCCACCCTTACATCCTCTTCTTTAACCTCTCCCTCTACTCCCCACCCTCCAATGACTCATACTCTAGACTGGGTGGAGACCCTGGCTGGGGGCCCTGGAGGAGGACTTGGCATCTCTAAAATGTGGATGAGGTTTTCCTTCCTGAGCCAGGCACCCTTGGCTGCCAGGGTTGGGGAGGGTCAAGGAGGAAGAACACTCTGGCTTTTGGTCCTGCCTCATATGGGGTTCAGCAGGACAGTCTGAATTAGTGGAGGGAGAATTGGTGTGGGTGACGGGGCTGTGGCCAGAGTCTGTAATTATAGAGGCTGGGCAGACAGGCAATTAGTATCTCTTGGGTCTGACAGGCTGACAGGGTGTGCCCAGTGTGCTGGAGGCAGGAGAACCATGGAAGAGGTGGAGGAGGAGGAGGAGGAAGGCTTTCTACCCAGACAAAGAAAGGAGGTGACTGGAGGACCTGGCTGCCAGTTTCCTTTGGGCAAGACTGGGGAAGGCTGTGACCCTGTCTTGTGGGCCAGGTCTTTACCTCTTTATGTGACTGGAAGGACTTGGGAAGATGGAAGGAAGCCAAGAGCCCTTTGGCTAATGCTTTCCTGTGCCTGCATTCAGTGTCATACTGTCTGAACTCGGCTTGTGGGAGGGAGGGTGATGCCCCATTAGGGGTGGGAAGACCCCTTTGCTGGTCCAGGAGAGGAAGTCGTTTGGGGACTACTGTCTGCAGGAAGTGAAGGCCATACCTCCAATATGCTCCTCTGGAGGAGGTGATAACTCAAACCCCAGTAGTGCAGGGGGTGGAGGGTGGAAGGGGTTATAAGCATTTTTAGCCTGCCCACCCTGTTTCCTGATGCTCTGCCAGGTGTTTCCTGGCACGTGTTCCCTCAACCCCACCCTTGGGGTGGAAATTCTGCTTTCCAGTAAACAGGCACCACTCACTGCCACTGGGAGGGCACATGATGGCAGCTGTTGTCCCTGATTGGGTACCTTGAGAACTGTGCCCCCTTGTCAATATCTGGTCTTTTCCCTCTGCCCCTTTCTTTTCCTTGTAGTTCTTCTTTTCTTGTAGTCCCTCCATGTTATCTAAGGTGGAGGCATGGGACGGGGTGGGAAGGCCCCCTTTCAGGGACCCATCAAGGCAGTAAGAGCTGCGTGTTGGTGTTGAACCTGGTGGAGGGGCTGTGTCTGAAACGGGAGAGGAGCCCGAGGAAGGGAGTAAAGAGTGGCCCTTAGTTTCCTAACTTCATGCATATGTCACCTTCCTCAGGGTCTCCCATGGGATTGCTGGGACCTTGCTGGGTGAGATGGCACTGTGTGCAAAAAAGCGCCCCCCAGGTAAGAGGCAGGAGTGGGAGATCCCTGGGACTGTCAAAAATGGGTGTTATGGCTCAAAACGCAGAAGGAAGAGGGATGACTGGTAAAGAGTCTGCAGAAGGGGAGATGGAAACCCCTGCTTATCCTGGGGCCGTCACCGGCATCCCATTTCTTCCTCTGGATCTCTGGGTGGGGGGTGCTTTATCCGCTGGCCAGGTACCTGCCCCTGGCCCCCAAAACCCAAGCTCCCGTTCTCTGCCAGGGACCTGTGTCCCCATCTTCTCTCCTCTGTCCTCCCACCTCCCGATCCCCTTTCTCTCCTCATTTTTCCATTCCCTGGGTCCTCCAGGTTTTCCTGCGGTGGGGGTGGGGTGGTATGAAACCGGTTGTCCCCGACAACGCTGGTTGTCCCCTCGCCCGCATTGGCCGGCGGGGGGAGGCGGGGCTCGGCGCTGGCTTTCGCCTACGCGGCGCTGGCAGGCGCTGCCCCTGCAGTCGCGGG
>NW_004567141.1:3728920-3746722 GCF_000260355.1 Condylura cristata
GCCGCTGAGCGCACGGCGTCCCCGGGTGCGGGCGACCGGGAGGATGGCCCCGGCTGCAGGTGGGGCGTGCGCCCGACGGCCCGGGCTTCCCTCTGAGCGGCCGCAGCTCCTGCACCTCCCCGGGGGGCCTCGGCGCCGCTGAGGCCCAGGACAGACAGACAATCTGCGCTCCCTCCGCTCAAACCGGGATCATGACGGTCCCCAAGGAGATGCCAGAGAAGTGGGCCCGGGTCGGGACGCCCCCCTCCTGGAGTGGAAAGAAGCCCTCTTGGGGGACAGGTAACGGGAGGCAGCGTCTGGCCGCTCTCCTGAGCCCGCAATTCTCCCCTCCCATCTCCATTCGCTTATCCGAAGCCTCCCCAACCTTCTCCGATTCTCTCCTTTCCAGACCCTGGCGTCCTGGCTTCAAAGGGTCCAGTCTCATCCCTTCCTCTCCCTTTGCATGGTCTTCGGTGACTGCGCAGGGGTTCAGCCCAAGGATCTTCTCTGGGGAAGTTTCTGGGAGTAGAGTGACCTCACCAGGAAAGAGTGCTCTAGGTAGCCTAGGTAGCCGCCAGCTAGTAGTGGGAGGATGCTGTGATCTGAGATTTTATTATTGCATCGTGCTCTGCAGGGGTATTGGGAGGGAATGAGAGAAGGGTCTGGAATGCTGCCTTTGGCACAGAGATAGGTTTAAGACATTATGTTAATTGCCTAAGGTGCTCCTTTTTCAGCCTGAGGTCATCCTGACACCAGGTCATGGGTTGGAGAACCCTTGTAGGACACCTGAACTTGATGCCCACAGACCCAGACCCTTGGAGTTTCTGTCTAGTCTAGGTGGAGCTCATTTGTCAGCTAGTGACTGTGCATTGTTTAGGGGAAATGCGTGCAGATGGCACAAGGTTACAGCTAGCAGCTGTTTGGAGAACACCCCATTGCTCCCTCCTTCATCTGTCTCAGTCTGCGTGACCCATATCCCTGGCCCCTCCCTTCTCCTACTTGAAATGAGCTTTGAATAAGGTGATGTCATTGTGGGCCAGTCGGAAGCCTCCGCTGTGACATGTGACAAGCAGAGGCTCTTGTAGCAGAACTACACGTGGGGCTGGGATGCTGCCGCAGAGCAGTTCCAGGCAGGGCACAGTGACCCTCTGTCTTGGCACTCCCCCCAAATCCCCAGCTTAGAGGGTGAGCAGTCCTTGACTACTGTACAGGGGTCTCCTAGGGAAAGAGGGTTTGGGTTTTCATCTGCAGTTCCTCTGGGGAATTCCTAATTTATGTTAATGCCTACGTGGTCCATGCAAGGAATGAGGGAGGCATTGAGTGCCTCCAGTGGAAGACCTTCATGGGTGTTGGTGAGGAAAGATGGCATCTTGTCCTGTGAATGCAATGCTTGCAGAGCTCAGTGGTGAGAGGTGAACTAGAGGGAAGAGTTTAGTGACTGTGTGTGCTCACCCCTTAAAACTATATTCTGTGGAGAGAATCAAGGGCCCTCAATATATTCCCACAAGGATATATATGAAAGAGTCTCAGTTTGCTCCTTCTGACTCTAGCGTCATTCTGTTGCAGAAGAAGAAAGGAGGGCGCGGGCCAATGACCGAGACTACAATGAGAAATTCCAGTATGCGGTAAGTGGTCCGAGACCACCTCTTCCCTCCTCCTCAGTCAGAAAAGTGCAAAAACATCCTGGGTGTGACTTGGGGCCAGCCGAGCGGGTAGGATGCTTGGGGGAGAGTGGGAGGCTGTTTCCTCACCACTCTCCATCTGCTGCACTGCTGAATTTTTTATGCCATCACCTGTCATTGAGGTGGGATACACTGGTCGGGTGAGACTCCCTTCTCTCCTCAGCTCTCTGCTCTCCCCTCCATGTGGTGGTTGCTGGCCTGAGGTGGCGATAGAGGGCAGTGCAGTGGAGGCAGCATTCTCTGTCTGGCTCTGAGTTGGGGGCTGCAGGCTGCCTCATTGTCTTCTCTCCCATGGTTATAGAGTAACTGCATCAAGACCTCCAAGTACAATATTCTCACCTTCCTGCCTGTCAACCTCTTTGAGCAGTTCCAAGAAGTTGCCAATACCTACTTCCTGTTCCTTCTCATTCTGCAGGTACGTGACCTATAGCAGACCTTTTGCGGCTCATAGGCGGACTTAGTTGAGAAAGAGCGCGGTGTGGGGGAGAAGAGGGCTGGGGCTTAGAGGCATACCTTCTCTTTCTCGTTCTCAGTTGATCCCACAGATCTCGTCCCTGTCCTGGTTCACCACCATCGTGCCTTTGGTTCTTGTCCTCACCATCACAGCTGTTAAAGATGCCACTGATGACTATGTGAGTTGTTTCATTCTTCTGCCTTTCCCCAACCCCAGCACACTCACCTCCACCCAGCACAGTTCCTTGATGACCTCACCAACCTGCCCTCGTCCAGGTAGACACAGGACGTCATGACCGAGAGTAGGGAGGGGGAGTGAGGGAGAAGTAGCTTTGTGAACAGGGGAAAAGGTGTATCGGGAGATACCATGAGGTGGTACCCAGCATAATCTGCATGCCTCGGGTCACCTCCCTCCTTTGACGCAGGAGAAGGCACCTAACCTTAGTTCTCTTCTTTTTAGTTCCGCCACAAGAGTGATAACCAGGTGAATAACCGTCAGTCTCAGGTGCTGATCAATGGAATGTGAGTGCTTGTTGGAGACTGAAGGCCTTGGGGAGGAGAGGGGTCCCCTGGGAATTTCTCTAGCTTCTGACAGCCTCTTCTCTGTCTTCTCATTGTCTCAGCCTCCAGCAAGAGCAGTGGATGAATGTCTGTGTCGGTGATATTATCAAGTTAGAAAATAACCAGTTTGTGGCGGTAAGGACGTGGTGCCCCCAGGCTTCTTCCTTTGGCAAAAAGGAATCTTTCTTTTTTTTTTAAAGATTTATTTATTTGTACATACAGAACTGGGGTACAGGCCAGAGGCTGAGGGGTGGCAAGAGGCTTCACCAGAGACAGAGTGGGGAGCAGAACCCCACCTCGGAGGCAGGCGGGAATCAAACTCATGCAGAAGTGGATTTATCTTCTCAGTGCTGTGCTTTAACCCACTACGCCACCAGGGAGGGCCGAAATCTTTCTTTTTTTAAAGATATATTTATTTATTTATGCATTATGCATACAAGAACTGGGGTACAGGCCAAAGGTGCAGGGGTGAGAGGATTCATCAGAGAATGGGGGGCAGAACAGGTAGACTGACTGAAATGCACTGCCGAGGGGAGCAGCGGGCAGGTCAGGAGAGGTCTGCCGAGCCATGTGGGTCAGCTCCCTGGCTGGAGATGGAGTTTGTGCTGCAGTGGCTGCTGATTGCTTCATTGTTCTGAAGTGCTACCAGGGAGGCCCAAAAGGAGTCTTAATTTACTCTTGCCTCTTAAATAAGCATGGAAGGAAATTTTGCTGTCATTTCACGTTTCCTTTCTAGCCATTAGCATTTTGGGACCGAAAAGGCCAAGAATGCTCAGTGAAGGAGGGATAGGCACAAGGTTGCTTGTGGGTGGGGGTTTTTGGCTTCTCACTAGAGTTTTCTCTCTAGGCGGATCTCCTCCTCCTTTCCAGCAGTGAGCCCCATGGGCTGTGTTACATAGAGACTGCAGAACTCGACGGGTGAGTCGATGCCCCACGCCACGCCTCTATAATGCCTCCTCACGGGTCGGTAGCTTATTTTGGAAAGATATCCACAGGTATGGGATCTGCATCACTTGGAAAAAGTAGGGGTAGTGGGTAGTAAAGCCTTTGGGTGTGTAAGTGTTACCCTCGGCTAGTGGGTGTGGGCAGTGATACCCTAGGCCAGGTACCTCCGGCAGAATCTAGAGGAAAGGAAGGGAACCGGGACTCAGGGACACTGTTCTTCCAGAGAGACCAACATGAAGGTACGTCAGGCGATTCCTGTCACCTCGGAACTGGGAGACATCAGTAAGCTTGCCAAGTTTGATGGTGAGTAATTTTGGAGGAGCAGCTATCAGGTAGAGGAGCTGGGTTGAATTTTGGGGTTTAAATCGCACCTTTTCTTTCTGACTTCTTGTTGCTGTGAAGATGCAGCGCCCTGAACAGTTCTTGGGGGAGGGGCATCAGGCTGCCGGGTGGTCTTCTATAGCTGGTCATTTCAGGAGCGTTTCATGACTGAGACTGGCTTCCTTTTTTATTTTTTAAAGATTAACTTATTTATGCATACAAGTACTGCGGTACAGGCCAGGAATGCAGGAGATGAAAGGGTTCATCAGAGATAGAGTGGGGGGCAGAGAAGGCAGACTGACTGAAATCCATTGCTGAGGGGAGCAGTGGGCAGGTCAGGAGAGGTCTGCTGCACCACGTGGGTCACCTCCCTGGCCAGAGACTGAACTCGGGCTGCAGTGGCTGCAGAGAGCCGCTTAGTGCTGCGCTTTAACCCAGTAGGCCACTAGGGAGGGCCCTAGGTCCCTTTCTGCCATGCATGTTAAAATTTGGCTTTCTTTTGTTTACTCTCTCAGAAGGATAATATATGTTCTTTCTAATGAGACAAAGTATCCAGTGTGTCTAAGAAAAAGCCCTCCTGCTCTATCCGTGGGTAGCCAGGTGAACTGGCAATTTATTGTATCATCCACACTTTTCCTCTATGTTTATATAAAAACTTGAACATGAATGGGTAGGGTTACCCTCTACTCCAAAAATATCTGCTGTTTGCCTTTCTTGCCCCATTAAATATGTTAAAGGTGTCTTATCACATGATTGCTTAAAGAAATCGGGTCATTTTTTAAAAATAGCTGCATAATATTTCATAGAATCTCTGTATCCTCATTTATTCAAATAGTCCTGAGTTGGCTCCCATCTTCTGTTCAAATAATGCTTCAGTGATAATTGTTGTGACCTGCATTATTGTTTCTGCAGAATTGCCCAAAGTGGGATCACTGGATTTGCTTTCAGTATTAGATCATGCTGCCTCATTTCTTTATCACCTATAGCACCAGTTCACACTCCCACAGGAGTGTGGGAGTATCCTTACACCTTCCCCTCAGCTGCCTTTTCGCTATGTTTTCTTGTCTCCTGATCAAGCTGTAAGCAGGATTCTAATTGATAACACCCATATCACCCTTAGGTGAAGTGATTTGCGAACCTCCCAACAACAAACTAGACAAATTCAGTGGAACCCTCTACTGGAAGGAGAACAAATTCCCCCTGAGCAACCAGAACATGCTGCTACGGGGCTGTGTGCTTCGAAACACCGAATGGTGCTTCGGGCTGGTCATTTTTGCAGGTGAGTGTCCTAGGGGCCACAGAAAGAAGGCTAAGAGTTGGTGCCTCAGTCTTTCCTTCCAGAGTGTGGGAGGAGGTTGGGTCGGCTTGGACTACGTGAAGGTAAATCTCTGGAGAGCCCTGAATATCAGCCTCTTGTCCTACCAGTTTCTTATAGTCCAGGAATTGTGTAGAACCAGAATTGTGCCTGTGATTTCCCCTGCCCTTCCCATGCTTTCCCAGGTCCTGACACTAAGCTGATGCAAAACAGTGGCCGGACAAAGTTCAAGAGAACAAGTATTGATCGCCTCATGAATACACTGGTGCTCTGGGTAAGGCTTCCCTGCCTGCTTCCTGCCCCTGCCCGCTGCTTGCCCTGGGTGGGTGGTTCCCTTTGCCCCCATTGCTGCTCCTTGGTCGGTAGTCAGGCTGCAGGTTTTGGCTTTAAAAGTCACTGGCCCACCAGCCACTCAAGACAGTGTTTGTTTCAGGCCTCTTGTAGACTGGGAAGATGTTATTTCAAAAAAGCTTAGGAACGTGTATGAATCAACAACTTAAAGAAAGTAAAACAAATCTTCCCTTCTCTGGAGTTCAGTTATGATGACGACTTAGCATAGCATGTGACCTTCTGTTTGCTTTTGCTTGGGACAAGGAAGCCTTCATGGAGATGAAGAGGGAATTAAGAGAAAAATTTCCGTTTGGAGGAAATAGGGGTCTTTTATATGGGGGTCTTTCCCCTGACTTCTAAGAGTGAAGGATCCCAGAGGAAAAGATTCTGTTTTTGTTTTTTTTGGCAATTCCTGAATCCTTCTCTTGTTTGACTAGAAATCTGAGCTCCTTGTCGGGCTCTCCTCCCTTTCTTAGCTGGCACTGGCTGCTGCCTGCCCGCCATATGCCGTCTTGCAGAGATTGGAGCCAGTCTCTGATGAACAGCTTCCACCTTGGCCTTAGAGGCTTGCCGAGCTCCAGTCTGAGAGGAGTGTGGTTAAATCTCTCTGGCTAAGACTTGCATCGCCCCCTGGTGGTCCCTGTGCGCTGCGCTGGGGGTCCTGTTTCGTTTCAAAGCCTTGCCAAGTGGCAGCATTTTGGCGATTCTTACCCGAAATCAGTGTTCTGATTTTTCTCTTTGTAACCATCAAAACTTCCTTATGATCCTTCTCCAAGCTGATTATAAGATTTTTGACTATCAAGATCTATAGTTATGGAGATACAATTTGTTTGCCCTATTAAAATTTGTTTTTGCCAGTTTGAGATAATGAACACTGCAGAAACTTGCAATTTTTGTTGGCTTCCCCTGACTTAGGCTGAGTAAAATGGGTGATTTCCAATAAGCTTTTTTAATATATTTTAAGTAGCTCACCCCTTCCCTTCTTTTACCATCTTTGAGGATTCCTAAGAGCTCTGGGCTATGAGATGGGGAGCTACACAGTTTTTTCAGCCTCCCTTTCATACCAGCAAGATAATTTTCACAGAAAAAGCCATGTCACAGTCATTGACATATTAGAGCCTGTCACCAGTTCTGGATTCTTTCCAATAGCAGAACAAGCCACTGTTTCAAACATTCCAGGGCTTTTGATGGCCCGGTGTGAGTGCTGACCTTTGAGGACACGCACTCTTGGATTTGAGCAGGAGCCTAGCCTCTGCTGCTCATTCTTCCCCAGATTTTTGGATTCCTGGTCTGCATGGGGGTGATCCTGGCCATTGGCAATGCCATCTGGGAGCATGAGGTCGGGACCCGCTTCCAGGTCTACCTGCCATGGGATGCGGCGGTGGACAGTGCCTTCTTCTCTGGCTTCCTCTCCTTCTGGTCCTACATCATCATCCTCAACACCGTCGTGCCCATATCGCTCTATGTCAGGTATGTGCTCTCTCCGCCGCAGGGTCTCCAGGCAGATGAGGTGGGCCCTTGACCAACTTTTCTTTTCTGTGAAGAGGAAGTCCCTGAGAAAGCACTTGAAGTCATCTTCTTCCTGCTGCTGCACTTGAAGAAGTCATCTTCTTCCGTGTTATCTGTTTATCTGTGTGCAGAGCAAGTTTCACCACAGTTTCCTGGCGGTTTGGACTCTGTCAAGCAAAAACTATTGATATATTCAGCACCTATTTATCGCACGCCTATTTTGTGCTGAGAAGCATGCTCAGTGCTGTGGCATCTACAAAGCTTCAGCCTGGTAGAGGAAGAAAGTGTAGATGTGTTGAAAGGAGAACAGGGACAAGTGCTGTGGAAGTCACTCTCGTGTAAAGCAGTGGCCTCGGGAAGGGAGAACATGGGCTCTACCTTTTAGAAGCAGCAGACTGGTCAGGGCTAGCAACAGAAGCAGATTGAGGCATAGCATGGGAGCACAGTGTGCCTGCCACAGGGTGCAGAGAACACTGTTCCCCATGGAGTTAACCAGGGAGGACATCTCTGAAGAGGTGGCTGTTGAACTGGGCTTGGAGTGGTAGCTGGGGTGGGTGAGAGTAGAGCCCCAAGGAGAGGCGTGGAAACAAAGGCATGCAGAGAGCAACCTAGGAAGGACATGGAATGGTTTGGCAGGAGCATGAACCATGAATGGGAGCTGTGGGACAGAGTTGGAAATATAAGCTGTTCCCCATTGTGGAGGGTCTTGAATCTGCCTGTGGACTTTGGACCTAGTAAACTGTTATAGGAT
The DNA here is from genome assembly GCF_000260355.1 of Condylura cristata. Classification (NCBI taxonomy): domain Eukaryota; kingdom Metazoa; phylum Chordata; class Mammalia; order Eulipotyphla; family Talpidae; genus Condylura; species Condylura cristata. The sequence continues at coordinate 3,736,767 of NW_004567141.1, forward strand.
CTTAAAGACATCTAAAGAACACTTTAGGAAGTATTGGCTGGAGCGCTGTGTGGCATGAATAATAGAATCACGCAGACATCTCGGGTATCTGAGGTGTTTGAGGTAAAGAGAAGATTAACAGGGCCAGTGAGAAGGAACAGAAAGAAGGGCCAGAGGAGGAAGAGAGAATGGTCAGAAGACATTTTCTTTGTATTTAATGTCTTGTACTGGAGATGAGGGAACTTACCATTTTTTTATATAAAGACTTATTTATGCTTACAGAACTGGGGTACAGGCCAGAGGTGTGGTGGGTGAGAAGATTCACCAGAGACAGAGTGGGGAGCAGAACAGGCAGATGTACTGAAACACACTGCTGAGGGGAGCAGCAGGCGGGTCAGGAGAGATTTGCCGCGCCATGTGGGTCAGCTCCCTGGCTGGGATAAAACTCGTGCCATAGTGGCTGCGGACAGCTGTTTCATAGTGTGGTGCTTTTAACCTGTTGCGCACCAGGGAGGGCCCTAATTCTTTTTCTAAAAAATAAATGTTTTCATGCGTACAGCCTACTTTTTCATCGCCCATCCTATTTTTCCTCCATCTCTTCATCACTCTTAGCCCACTGTAGCTGCCTAAGAAAGTGTCAGTCTCCTCAGGTTACAGTGTGTGTTCAGGGAAGGGGCACTTGATTTCCTGAGTGGGGGAAGGCTACGGAGGACCCACCTTTTGCCTGGTAACGTCCTGAGAGCAGCCTCGGTCACCTGGCAGCAGGGTGCTCTCTGTGCCCCTGGCTCAGCAACACTGCGCCTACACAGGGACCCCCTCTGGCAGTGCCAGACTTGGGGTGTGGGTGGCGCCGTGCTGTTGTGGATTGGTGTTTCTCAGCATCTTCAGATGCCTCCTGTTCTCCCCAGAAGCCATGGACCAGGGCTGTGGGGCCCGGAGCCCGGGCGGAAGGGGTCCGTGAGGAGCGGGCTCTGGGGCCTCCTTCCCCCACCCCCACGGGGCCCCTCGCCTTGCTGAGGTGGCCTCTGTGCCGCTGTGGTACACGCAACACCCTCATTACCTTTTTTCTCTCTCCCCCCCCCTCGCACTCTCTCGTTTTCTCTGCATAGTTTCTGTATTACTAGTCCTGAGGTAAGAACTTGCTGAGTGCCTTGTCCACACTCCCTTTCTTCTCTACCCTTTTGTCTGCCCCACCTGCCCAGGCGCTTTTCCCTTTTAGCCTGGAGGCACTAGAGGGTCGGGTTGGGCTCCTTTGCCAGCTCTAGATGTCTGGCTCCATCTCCAGGTGCTCCTTGCCCTTCTCTACCCTGTGGGGTTCCTGTGCCCAGGTGTCTTGCCCGCTCCTGTTGCTTGGAGGCAGAGGGCCTTCGCCTGACTGACTCTTGGACTCTGCCTCCTGTGCCCCGTGCAGTGTGGAGGTCATCCGTCTGGGCCACAGCTACTTCATCAACTGGGATAAGAAGATGTTCTGCATGAAGAAGCGGACGCCGGCAGAGGCCCGCACCACCACCCTGAACGAGGAGCTGGGCCAGGTGGAGTACATCTTCTCCGACAAGACAGGCACCCTCACCCAGAACATCATGGTCTTCAACAAGTGCTCCATCAACGGCCACAGCTACGGTGAGACCGCGCGCCTACAGTTGTGGGTTTTTAACTCTTTCATACGTGGGTCCACGAGGCTTTGCGAGGGTTTCCCCCGTTCCAGCGTTGGAAGCAGACACTGATGGAGCTTCCACTGGTGCCCACGCCCTGGTCTCAGGTCTGGGCAATAGGGGAGGTCTTGGCAGCAGCGAAGCCTGAGACGGTGGCCTCTGGGTGTCCTGGCCAGGTGGGATCTCGGCTGCCCGGTGGCGTGCTAAATTCCCCCTCTATTGCTGCACAGGGCCCTTGTGAGTCTCTGGAATGTGACCGTGGTCTCTCCGGTATGGGCCTGCTGCAGTGGCCTTGTGACTGAGCGGGCTGGGATGGTTTGGGACAGGGAGTGTGGGGCCTGACTTTTATGCCTAGGGAGCTCTCGAGTAGCTGCTTTGGTACTAACTCAGGCCTGTGGCTGGTGTGTGAGGCTTTGCAGTGTGAGCCTTAAGGGTACAAGGCATCTGAGGAGGCCTGGGAGCCTTGGGGATGGGGTGGAGGATTGAACTGAACTGCCCTGTGCGGAAAGCTGGTGGGGACCGGCAGGCGTGGGGAGCAGTGCCATGGCGTTCAGTCTTGGGGTTCGAAGCGCCCGGTGCCTGTTGCCCCCACCCCCGTGTCAGCAGTGGGAATCTGGATCTGCTCAGTGAGTAAGGAAGAGGGTAACATGCCTGCTCTGTGCAGGAGGCCCCTCCCCCGCGCTGACACTGCTGTCCCTTCTGTCCTGATGCATGCAGGTGACGTGTTCGATGTCCTGGGACACAAAGCTGAACTGGGAGAGGTAAGGCCCAGCGCTGCAGTTGCTCCATAAGCCAGTTAAATAGGGGCGCCTGAGCAGTACCAGTGCGTATAGCTGAGAGGGATGTCGCCTGGTCGGGAGATAGACACTGCTGGACGAAATTGGTGTTTAAGGAAGAACTGGCAGCAGAAGTGGGAATTCTGAGGTCCACAGTGGACAGGACCTTGGGCTCTTCGCCTGAGAGTTAGAAGGGCCGTCCCCGGGGTGCGGGCCTGGGAGGCAGCCTCATGGCCCACCCTTTCCTGATCACCCTCTTACCTGCTCCAGAGGCCCGAACCTGTTGACTTCTCCTTCAATCCTCTGGCCGACAAGAAGTTCTTATTTTGGGACCCCACCCTCTTAGAGGCTGTCAAGATGGGGGATCCCCACACACACGAGTTCTTCCGCCTCCTTTCCCTGTGTCATACTGTCATGTCGGAAGAGAAGAGTGAAGGTGAGCCAAGGAGCTGCCTGGGGCGCGGTCGGGCTGGGCCCCTGGGCAGGGCTCAAGGCCGGCTGGTGAGCCCCGCACTACGAGTATTCTTTCTCCCACCCAGGGGAGCTGTACTACAAAGCCCAGTCCCCGGACGAGGGGGCCCTGGTCACTGCAGCCAGGAACTTTGGTTTTGTATTCCGCTCTCGTACCCCTAAAACCATCACTGTCCATGAGTTGGGCACCGCCATCACCTACCAGCTCCTGGCCATCCTGGATTTCAACAATATCCGCAAACGGATGTCAGTCATAGGTGAGGGCAGCACCAGGGTGTCACGCTCATTCGGGGGCCGTGTGTAGAGGTGCAGGGTCCCTCGGGGGCGCCTTGAGATTGGGGTTATTTGCCTGACTGGATATTTTCCTGAGCTTTCTGTCCCTGCCCCACTCAGTGCGGAATCCGGAGGGGAAGATCCGACTCTACTGCAAAGGGGCTGACACGATCCTGCTGGACAGACTCCACCACTCCACCCAAGAGCTGCTCAACACCACCGCTGACCACCTGAATGTAGGTGTGGAGAGGGGCCGGGTGTGGTGGGAGGGACGGGCAGGAGGGCTGACTCTTGGACTCTGCCTCTAGGAGTATGCCGGGGACGGACTGAGGACCCTGGTGCTGGCCTACAAGGACCTGGATGAAGAGTACTATGAGGACTGGGCTGAAAGGCGCCTGCAGGCCAGCTTGGCCCAGGACAGCCGGGAGGACAGGCTGGCCAGCGTGTACGAGGAGGTTGAGAGCGACATGATGGTATGGGCTGTGGCCCGGGCTAGGCTGGGCATGGAGGGCTGGCTCCCGGGGCTCACAGCAGGGATCCTGGTGATATTTTCAGCTGCTGGGTGCCACAGCCATTGAGGACAAGCTGCAGCAAGGGGTTCCGGAGACCATCGCCCTCCTGACTCTGGCCAACATCAAGATTTGGGTGCTCACTGGAGACAAACAAGGTGAGAGCCCAGAGGGCAGAGGCAGGTGCGTCTGGACGGCCTTGGACATCAGGCAGGAGAGTATGCTGACCGTGTCGGGCCCTGTCTGTAGCTCCTGCGTTCTCTCTTGGTAGAGACGGCCGTGAACATTGGCTACTCCTGCAAGATGCTGACAGACGACATGACGGAAGTGTTTATTGTCACTGGCCACACTGTCCTGGAAGTGCGGGAAGAGCTCAGGTAAGCAGGGACCCAGGTGGACAGGGGCCCTGTGCAGGGGCCAGGCAGGGGGTTCCTGGAGCCTCTTGTCCCCTCAGGGACCGTGCTCCTGCCCTTGAAGACCAGTGTTCCCTTTCCCCCCTTTCCAGGAAGGCCCGGGAGAAGATGATGGATTCACCGCGCACCGTGGGCAACGGCTTCGTCTACCAGGAGAAGCTCTCTTCTTCCAAGCTCACTTCTGTCCTGGAAGCCGTGGCTGGGGAGTACGCCCTGGTCATTAATGGGCACAGCCTGGTAGGTGTCTCCGTCCTTAGTGTGGGCTGCGTATCTCCAGAGAGCGTGGGTCTCTGTATGACTTTTGTCTCTTGTTCTCTCATTTCCCTCCACTTCCCGGGGGGTGTGGTCTATAAGGAACTGGAGGCACTGGCTGGGAAGGTCCCCCCGGGAAAGGTTGGAGCTTTCTCAGTGCTCTCTGTGTTCCAGGCGCATGCGCTAGAGGCAGACATGGAGCTGGAGTTTCTGGAGACAGCCTGTGCCTGCAAAGCTGTCATCTGCTGCCGGGTGACCCCCTTGCAGAAGGCACAAGTGGTGGAGCTGGTAAAGAAGTACAAGAAGGCTGTGACGCTGGCCATTGGGGATGGAGCCAATGACGTCAGCATGATCAAAAGTGAGTGTGGACTGTGGGTGTACAGGCTGAGTGGGAGGGCGAGGAGAAGGGCCTGTGAGTTCTCTGGGCCAGGGAAGCTTGATGGGAAAGGGGGGCAGTCACTTGGGATCTGTTGGTGTGGCCATCTTTGGCCTCTTGTCCCCTCTTGTCTCTGCAGCCGCTCACATCGGTGTGGGCATCAGCGGGCAGGAAGGGATCCAGGCTGTCCTGGCCTCTGACTACTCCTTCTCCCAGTTCAAGTTCCTGCAGCGCCTTCTGCTGGTGCACGGGCGCTGGTCCTACCTGCGCATGTGCAAGTTCCTCTGTTATTTCTTCTACAAGAACTTTGCTTTCACCATGGTCCACTTCTGGTTCGGCTTCTTCTGTGGCTTCTCGGCCCAGGTAGTGAATGTTCCCCGCCTTGCCTAGCCCTGAGTGCCCCGGGCCAAGGTTGTATCTGCCTGTCCACAGCTCATCCCCTAGGGTTGGCTGTTGTCTGGAGCATGTATGCATGAGACAAATGCTGACTGGAGGAGGGGTGCGGGGGCTCAACAGCCTCTCAGGGCTCCGTGCCGGCACCCAGCTCTCCAGAAGGACGATGTATTCACGCTTCTCTTGCTCTCTGTTCTTCTTCCAGACTGTCTATGACCAGTATTTCATCACCCTTTATAACATTGTGTACACCTCCCTCCCAGTTCTGGCTATGGGGGTCTTCGATCAGGTACGGGGTGTTGATGACTCTGTGGGCTGGGGAGGACACTGCTGACAAGGAGTCACATTGATGCTGGTGGGCCCTGGGCCTAGTGCCACTCCTTCAGCTGCAGGGTGTGGAACTGCGATCCCCCTCCCAGATGAGCTGGCCTTTGGCCCTGGGAGTCACAAAGATTGGTTGGGGATGGCCGGCTGGAGCTTGACTCTAGCTGTCAAAGGATGAGGCAAAAGTCTTGTAGACAGGGTCTGTCCTTGTTATCCTGAGTCAAAATGGCAGCTTCTGAGCCCTCCTGTGCCACCTGTCTCCCGACACAGGATGTCCCAGAGCAGCGAAGCATGGAGTACCCCAAGCTCTACGAGCCGGGCCAGCTGAACCTCCTCTTTAACAAGCGGGAGTTCTTCATCTGCATCGCCCAGGGCATCTACACCTCCGTGTTCATGTTCTTCATCCCCTATGGGGTGTTCGCTGAGGCCACCCGGGATGATGGCACCCAGCTGGCCGACTACCAGTCGTTTGCAGTCACTGTGGCCACTTCGCTGGTCATAGTGGTCAGTGTGCAGGTATGAGGGAGTCCAGGAACTGCCCTCACCTCTGGACGGAGTGAGGTTCTTGTCCCTAGGGCTGCCTCGGGCACCGCAGTTGTTTTTGGGAGGGTGTGGGAGCTTCCGAGGGGTACCTCTTCTGCCTGTGATGGCTCCGGCTCTCTACAGATCGGCTTGGACACAGGCTACTGGACAGCCATCAACCACTTCTTCATCTGGGGCAGCCTGGCTGTTTACTTTGCCATCCTCTTTGCCATGCACAGCAATGGGCTCTTTGACATGTTTCCGAACCAGTTTCGATTTGTGGGTGAGTCCCGGTGTCCTTTTAAATCAGCGAGGGTTTAAGAGGGATTAACAGGCCTGCTGGCCAGTCTGCATGTCTGCACATTCATTCTGCTTTCCTGATGTGCTAGGTCTTCTGCAAGGTACTGTGGGACACCTGGTGTCTCTGACCCAGGCCCTGCCCTTGAGAGTGTCCATGCCCCTGACACTGAAGGACAACCTTGCTGGGTATGGGAAGTGGGGACTCCAGGGGTGCCAGTCTTCATGGCAACAGAATAGCTGCTTGGGGGTGTGGGGGATGAAGGCTCAAGGATGGTTTCACAGGGGAGCGTGTTGTGAGAGAGTAGCCAGGTCTGTCAGATTCCAAGTTAGAGAGGTGGAAGTGCCAAAGGACACTTGTTTCCAGGGGGGTGAAGTGTGTTGCAGGTAGGGTGGGACAGGAATCCCCTTTGGGAAGCAGTGGAAGAGGCTGGAAGGGTAGGGCATTGGAGGTATCAGAATTCCAAGCTGCCAGATTTACATTTGACTTGCCAGGAATCTCGCCAAGCATGCAAAGATTACTTTAGAAAAAGTGAATGAGGCCCTGCCTGGTGGCGCAGTGGGTTAAAGCACAGCACTATGAAGCTGTGGCAGCCACTGCAGCATGAGTTTGATCCCAGGCCAGGGACCTGACCCACATAGCGTGGCAGACCTCTCCTGACCCGCCTGCTGCTCCCCTCAGCAGTGTATTTCAGTACATCTGCCTATTCTGCTTCCCACTCTGTCTCTGGTGAAATCTCTCACCACCCCTGCACCTCTGGCCTGGACCCCAGTTCTGTATGCATAAATAAGTGAGTCCTTAAAAAAAAAATAACGTCAGTGGCAGTGGCAGTGGCTGGGGGCCTGGTGGGAGGTAGAGGCTGACAGTCACATAGGAGCCAGTCATTCTCTCATCCAGTGGGTGTTCAGTCAGCACTTACCTTTCTGGATGTTGGGAGTCAGCAGTGAACAGGCAAAATCCTTGACCTCCTGGATTTCATATTCAATGAGAGAGACAAGTTACAAGTTAACAGATAAAATGTCTGGAACTCTTTTAGGTTCCATAAAAAACATCAAGCCAAGGTAGAGCGGGACAAGGGTGGTCAGAAAGCTCTCTTGAGGAAGGGACAATGTGAACACAGGGCAGGCAATACCCAGGAAGGGCAAATGGTGTCAACACAAGCCATAGGTGGGGCCTGGCAGGGGAGATCAGGATGAAGGGGGCAAAGGTACAGATTGGAAGACCAGCTGTGAGTCATAGTAGGAACCAGGGTGGCTTGGAATAGAGAGAAAGCCTCGAGCTTCACGTATTCTGAAACTGGAGCATACTGTGCTCTCAGTCTGTACGTTTGCTGTATGGAGAGAACGGATGGGTGGATGGAATGAGAGGGAGAGCGGGAGGAATCCAGGTCGACTTCCGGGCTTCTGGGAAGGCAGGGAGCAGTTTGAGGTGGGGAAACATGGTTACTGAGATGCCTGTTACCCATTCAGTGAGATGCCAAGTGGGGCAGCTGGGGGGAAGTTGGAGCTAGACTCAAATTTGGAGATAAGACATTTGGGGAGCAAGGAGGAGAGGGAAGCCTCGGGCCCCTTCGGTTTTGGGATTGGGGAGAAGGGGGGCTGTCCAAGATAGAAACAGTGCAGGGGGCTGCCCTCTGTCCACTGTGTGACTCCAGGCTGCCTCTGCATTACCAGGTAATGCCCAGAACACCCTGGCCCAGCCCACGGTGTGGCTGACCATCGTCCTCACCACGGTCGTCTGCATCATGCCTGTGGTTGCCTTTCGTTTCCTCAAGCTGAGCCTGAAGCCTGATCTCTCTGACACGGTGAGAAGCCGGCCGTCGCTCGGGGGACGGAGGCTTGTGTTAGCAGCCCTCGGCTTACGCTCCACGCGGCTGCAGGTCTGGGTGGCGCGACTCGAGTCGTGCTCCGGGTCCCTGTCCTGTGGTGGCATCTGAACTGACAGAGACTTCTCCCCGGTGCTCACCCCAGGTCCGCTTCCAGCTGGTGCGGAAGAAGCAGAAGGCCCAGCACCGCTGCATGCGCAGGGTGGGACGCACGGGTTCCCGGCGCTCGGGCTACGCCTTCTCCCACCAGGAGGGCTTCGGGGAGCTCATCATGTCTGGCAAAAACATGCGGCTCAGCTCCCTCGCACTCTCCAGCTTCACCACCCGGTCCAGCTCCAGCTGGATTGAGAGCCTGCGCAGGAAGAAGAGTGACTGCGCTGGCAGCCCCAGTGGGGGACCCGACAAGCCCCTCAAGGGGTGACAGCTGGGACTGGGCCGCCCTGGCGGGGGTCAGGGCACGTGGGGGCGGGCCAGCATCTCAGAACTGTGGGTCCTCGTCCTTGCCCCCCTTCTCCCCTGGTAGGCTGTCCTGCTGGTCCCAAGTGCTGCTGGGGTGTCCCCAGCCTGGAGGGTGGAGGTGGAGGGACCCACGGGCAGGGGCTGAGGCATCAGGAACCAGCCCCAGTGGGGGGCCAGACGTGGAACCAAAAACAAGAAAAAACTGTGAGAGATTGGGTCTGCCCTGCCCTTCCTGAGAGCCCCACAGGGAGACGCTAATCTCTATTTTTTTACTCCCACTCCCCAGAGGGGCCCTGGAGCCCTGCTCCTGAATTAGACCAGAATGTATCACGCCGGGAAGCCAGAGACCTGCTGGGGCCTCTGGGCCCCTCTCATCGTGTGTGTCTCTCCTTGATTTGTGTTTGTGTCCAGTTTGGTTTTGTCTTTTTTATTTAGCAGGTGGAGGAGGCCTTTATGTGACTTTATGTTGTGGTTGGTGTCTTAACTCTCCTGGAGAAGAGGCTGGCTCACGTTTCCCTGACCTGGCTGTGCGTGGCTCGGTTTGTGTTCCAGCAGCTGTGCTGCGAGTCTGCCCAGGGACGGGGGTGCCTGTCAGCCCGAGCCTGCAGGGAGCGTAAGGAGGGTTTGGTCCTGTCTCCTTCCTCACCTTGAGAGTGAAGTGCTACGTCCCCTGCCCCCCAGTCTATCAAGTCCTGGATTTCTTAAGTCCTGCTGGCATTGGACTAGAACCTGGGAAAGTGGCCCCGTTCTTCTCAGTGCTCTATAGCTGGGTATGAAATTTTGTCCTTAGATGTTTTCTTGGATTTTAAATTTAGGCCCAAGTTCATTAGCAGAGTCCCTTGCAACTTTCCTTCTCCCTCCTTGGTGGTGTCCTGCAGCTGCACCCCAGGACCTGAGCTAGGTCTGACAGGGAAGCTGGGCTCTGCTGGTAAAGAAGCGATCCTGCGCCTCTGGCCCCAGCATTGGGCAGGAGGGGCCTGGCAAGGGGGAGGCGCTGCAGGAGGCTGCTGCTTGGTGTGGCCCGGCTGGAGCCGCGGCCCTGTCCTTCCTCCTTCCCCTCCATCACCCGCACCTAGGAAGCCAGTCCCCAAATTAGGCTTTTCCCGGGTTGGTTGCTACCAGATCAGTCTTGGGAAGAATCTGTTCCTAATCTTTGGTAGTAGAGGGGTACTCAGGAATGGTGCGGAGCTGGGGTGGGGAATGAGACCTGTAACATGGGGTGCGGGAGCCCTGAGGGAACCGAAGGTGGGCGTCAGGAGGCATGTGAGGGGTGGAGGTGGGGGGAGGCTTGACAGGGAGATCCCTTTAGGCCACAGTTTACAAACCCAACATGTCTGTTTGTGTGTCTCTCAAGGTGAGAGTCTGATTTTTATACCAAAGAGGAAATGAGTTTTTTCATATTTGGTTTGTCTATATTATATAAATATAAATATA
>NW_004567141.1:3746822-3751987 GCF_000260355.1 Condylura cristata
ACAGTTATATATATATTATTTTTTGGGTTCTCTCTCATTTTTTAGGGAGGGAGGAAAGTACCAAGTTGCATTGAGCTGTAATTAAGGAACATTCTGTATAATTTATGACACATTTCTATACTTGCAAAAATTATATCATTTTATGGATATAAGAGAAAATGCCTTTTTATAAAATTCCAATTTCTGAGAAGTGTGTGATTTATCTTTTTTTTTTCCTGATGTTTCACCAAAACTGTTAAGATTGAACTATTCTTAAATGGGATTGAGTGGTCAGGTCTGGGCCAAGGGCGGCGTGGGGTGAAGATGGGCCCTGACTGGGGATCGGGCACCTCCTCTGCACACCTTGGGGTGCATTTCAGATGGGGTGGTGGATGGGTGGACGAACACATTTAGAGAACTTGCCTCTGACAGTGCTAGGGCCTTGCGTGTTTCCAGACACCAAACCAACCTCATTCTTGACATGCCAAATGGGTGCGTACGTGGGAGGAAAGTGCCAGGTGATGTTTTGTGTTTTCACTCCTACCCCATGCCTTTCCCCTTGGCACTGGCTTCACGCTCACATCCAGGAGCCTACATAAATGTCAGACTGAGGCACTTAGGATTCGCAGGTACGGCAAGCTTGCCTCAGGGAAAGGAGCCAGGCGAGGCCGGGTGTCCCTGGAGAGCTCCGGCTGACCTCGTGCGTCTGACAGTCAGGTTTTCGATTTCCTGTGCTCTCCTACCTCCTTGCTCACTGAGGATTCTGGTACGGTCCCGCCTTCCATCTTCCTGTCCTCCTGTCTCTTGTCCTCTCCACCCCCCAATGCCTGCCTTTGGAGCACATCTTGCTCTGTGAATAAGTTGATTTGATTCCTGCATGTTTTCCCTCTGGCCTCATTCCTGAGGGCTTTCACCTCCCCTCCTGTGTGGCACACCCCACTGTTCACAGTCCAGTAGTATTGGACCTCCCTGTCCACCTTTCACCTGACTCCCAAGCATCCCGCAACCTGCCTTTTCTCTGTTCTTTCACGCTGACTTCCCACTCTGGCTTGGAGCTGGTCTGCTGCTAGCCACTGCCACTGCCCAGCCTCCCTCCAGTCTCCTGTGGTATCAGCTGGCAAGGAGAGCACCCGGCCACTGCCTCACGAGGCCATTTGGCACACGGTGCAGTGTAGCCTTTTCTCCTTAGCTTATTCTCCGTCCCCTCGCCGACTATTCCTGCCTTTCCCCTCTCCCCTCAACTCCTTCCCTCCACCTCCCAACTACCCCTCAGCAGATGGTTCTACCTCCTTCACAGAGGAAAACGGCTCCTTCAGTTTTCCCGGTGACCCATAGGCTCCACTCGGGGCTCAGCAACTCCCCTCTTCCCACCTCGGCGCGCTCCCCCCTCCTGCACTGAGTCCACTCAGAGTTACACACCCACTCCCCTCCTCAACCCTAGTGATAGCATCGAGTCCTCTCACCCACAGTCCTGCTCTCTGGACCCACCCTCAGTGCCCCCACTACAGCTGCTTTTCTCCACATGGTCACATCCAGAGGGTATTTCCGGTCTGCTTTTACTGGTGATCTCAGTCTTTGGCCTTGCGGGCCACTTCCTCCTTGAAATTGCCCTCTGCTGGCTTTTAAAATACCTCTCCTGGCGTCACTGCTGTGTCTTTGGCTGTTCTCATTCTCCTTTCCTGGAGTTCCCGCTGCTCTTCTCTGTCAGGGCTCCGTGGGGCTCTGGTTCTTCTGGCTCCCCAGGGGCCTCCAATTGCCCCAACCCGATCCCTGGTTCAGATGGGATTTGGAAGAGTTGCTGCACCCTGCTGCACTGGACCCTGTGTTCAACTCACTGGGCCTCCACTTGGGTGGCCGACCAGCACCTCCCAGGACACACCCTAAATTGAACGCTATTTTCACCAGACCTGCTCTGCCTCCTGCATCCTCTGTTTTGGTGAATGGCACACTGTCCTCCCAGTCACCCAAGCCAGACGCCCAAGTCCTGGGCAGAGGCCCACCACCTCAGCTCCAGCACCCCCATGCTCCACGCTTGAAATTGAAACAAATTAAACTGTGACGTCTTGAGCCACTATTTCTCAGTAATGACCACTCAGGCTGGGTCTTGACGGTCACATGATTGCCCAAGGAGTCACCTAGGTTAGGACTGACTCCAAACACAAATTACTGCTGGCCCTGCAGGAGAAAGTGGGGAGACACTAGAGGGCCAGACAGGCAGGTGGCTGTGGCTCCCTGAAGTTGCCACTCCCCAGTACACCAAGGAGTGAGTCACTGATAAAAAGCTGGGACTATGAACCGGAGCCTCCCCTCTCGAGTGGTCAGCTCGATGAGGCTCTCGCACTAAGGCTGAGCTCGCGCTGACGGGAAGAGCTGTGCTCTCTCTCTTATCTCTAATCTCTGTTCTCAGAACAAAGTTGGGAAGGCTGTGCCCATGTTTAACCATTGTGTGGGGGAGAGTTTGGGTTTGGACAGCCACATCCAGAGGTCAGGGCTGGGTAAGTGTGGATCCTATGCCCAGCGCAGGAAAGTTTGTCGGGGCTCTCCCTGGTGGCACAACAAATTCAAGAGCAGCTAACCCAGGCAGCTTCAGTCTGAGTTTGATCCCTGGCCAGGGGGGCAGACCTCTTCTGACCTGGCTGCTGCTCCCCTCAGCAGTGTACTTGTCCATCTGGCCTCTGGGACCCGCGTCTCACTTTGCAGGTTGTAGGGCCTAGAATCTATATTCAAAAAAGTTACGGCGGGGGGGGGGGGGGGGGGGCTGTCCCTGGTGGCTCAACGGGTTAAAGCACCACATTATGAAGCTCTCCGAAGCCACTGCGGCACAAGTTCGATCCCGGCCCAGGGAGCTGACCCGCATGGTGTGGCAGACCTCTCCTGACCCGCCCCCTCAGCAGTGTACTTTGTCAATCTGCCTGTTCTGCTCCTCACTCTGTCTCTGGTGAAGCCTCTCACCGCCCCTGCACCTCTAGCCAGTACCCCAATACTGTATGCATAAAAAATAAATCTTTAAAAAAAAAAGTTATGGGGTATTTCTGTTTAAGAAATGAGTGTCTTTGGAGAGAGAACATGGGAGACCCCTCGGTCTCCTGAGGTCAGCCTGAGGGCTGTAGGCTGGAGACTGCAGAAATGTTCCACCAGCCGTGACTCAAAGACAGAGCGGACTTCCAGGGAAGGCTTGTTCTGTACCCCAGGACCTGGTAGGGACTTGTGTGGACCCGAGTACTCGAGTACAGCCAAGAGGAAGCCCAAGTTCACTGATCTAGACCTGCAGGAGAGCTATACTTTGGAGGAAAAGACCATATCCCATTCCCTCCAAGATGCCACTCTTTGTCTTTCTTGATGGCCCTAGATACACCTCTTCCTGTTAAACTCTCCCCTCCCTCCCACTCTTTTCCAAGAACCCCTGGACTCAGGGCTGTGGTGCCATGGGCTCCAGGTTAGGCTACACATGGGGATGGAGAGACACTGGCCGAGGATCCTCCACTGCCTGCCGGGACCTGCAGGTCCCGGTCCACCCGGGGTGCTCTTTGTGAGCACAGGTGGAGAAGCTGCTTCTACCTGTGCTGCCCGGCGCTCTCTGGACAGCTGCCTGTGCTGGGACACTGATGCTGCAACTCCTGGAGGGCCTGAGGGGCATGAGGTTATCTTCACTGGGGGGGAAGGGATACTCCCAGAAACGCAAAAATGTCTTTTTTTTTGCTGCAAAAAAGTCTGTTTTGTGGAGAGAGAAAGGATTCAGGAAGAATACTGTTTTGTCCCGGGTTCTGTGACCAGCCACAAGAAAGACGGGAGGCAGAAAGGCTGAGCAAGCAGCGTTTATTGCTCCCGGCCAGCAGCTGAGACAGAGCCTCTAGAGCGGGGTCCGCAGCTACTGCCCACTCAGTAAGGGGGGAAGGGTCTCTTATGTAGATTCTAGGTTCACATTCCAAGGGGGTGACTCATGGCTGTGCCCCCTGATGCTAGGCCCAGTTCCTCCCACCTGTATCTCCCTGATGCTAGGCCCAGTTAATTATCAAACTTGGATGTGAGGCCCAGTTCATTATCACCTTCAGCTAGTCCCATCCCGAGGCAAGGTCAGTTTATTACCACCTTATCAAGCTTGGATGCAAGGCTCAACTCTTTACTCCCTAATTCAGTCCTTGTCAGTAAATCTTTGGTCACTCCCAACAAATATCGGCACTTCCAGAGCCCCTGATGTTGGCCCTTCTCTAATCCCATCACGAGAAGAGACAGCCCTGGACCCTGCCTTTGGAACTAATATAGTGGAGCAGTGGAGCATGCCAGCTTAGCCCACTGAACTTTCTGTGACGTGTCAGCCAGTAGTTCTTAGTCATGTTGGCTCAGGGTCCCTTGAAAGTTACGCAATGAAAGATTCATGTGCATTTACAGAGTGCATGCAATTTAACAGGCTCCTCAGCTGTTCATCCAGGGATGCCTAAGGCACCCGCTGGGAACATTTATGGGTCCCAGGGCAAGTAATAAACAGTGGCCCCTCCACGGCTGTCTAAGTCCTGGGAGTGCCAAGGGCAGGCTGGCAGACTCCTGCAGCAGGTTCTAGCCTCTGACCTTGACACGTATGTCTTCATTATAGGCTTTGGAATTAGAACTTTACCACTCATGATTCCCCAACTCTCAGCCTTTCCCCCTTTTCTTCCCATCCCCTTCCCCTCCTTCTATTCTGCCTTGCACTTACACAGGCAGACACCCCAGCTTCAGGCCCACGCTCTCTCTACGCGTACCTCTTGGGACACTGGTTCCCGGACACCATTGACACCCGCTGTTCACACTGGCAAAGAGGTCTGCTCACCTGAGGACCCCCGAGGCAGAGGTCTACACAGACCCTCTGGAAGTAGACTTTGGGTTATTGAAGCAGAAAACAGGAGTCTAAAACAGAGCCTAAGACACTCTTAGTCCCTGATCACGGATTATTGGGGGGCAGAACAGGTAGGGTCTCAAGGTGGGAGTGGCATCAGTGAGTGGAGATTCTTAGAAAAGGGGGAGGAAAGGGGAAAAAAGGGGAGCGGGTGCGAGGAATGTTATAGGGCAACAAATCTGTTATAGGGCACCTCAATTCAGAGAGAGGCACCCCTGAAGCCCCAAAACCTGCCTGCTCTAAGTGGGTTCTGCCATCCGCCGCAACGAGACAAAACATATAAAGCTTTAATGAAAAGTGACTTTAATACAGT
>NW_004567141.1:3752946-3755175 GCF_000260355.1 Condylura cristata
CTCTCCTTTTTCTCTGCTCAGTTCCACCCTCCTTCTGGGTGGGGCAGGGAACCTGGAACTTCCCTTCTCCTAGGGACCACCCAGTTACAGGAAGACACAAGAATGGGAGTGTAACAGGGTGGTCCCTAGGAAAAGGGGGAGTTCCAGGTTCCCTGCCCCCCCAGAAGGAGGTGGAGTGGAGCAGAGAAAAAGGAATCAGAGAGAAGAAAGGAAGGAAGCTGGATGGAGAACAAGAAGGAGACCTGAGGAAGCCACATGGAGCAGCAAGCATGTGAGGAAGAAACCGTGCTTGTTTCCTGATCCAGGACTGGTTAATGTTTTGCCCCAACTTCTGTGACGGGCTGCAAGAAAGGAAGGCGGGAGGCAGAAAGGCTAAGCGAGCAGTTTATTGCTCCCGGACAACAGCTGAGACGGAGCCCCTAGGGTGGGGTCTGCAGCTACTGCTCACTCAAGAAGGGGAAAGGGTCTCCTATATAGATTCTAAACTCAGATTCCAAAGGGGTGACTC
The DNA here is from genome assembly GCF_000260355.1 of Condylura cristata. NCBI lineage: Eukaryota > Metazoa > Chordata > Mammalia > Eulipotyphla > Talpidae > Condylura > Condylura cristata. The sequence goes on from NW_004567141.1 coordinate 3,753,455, forward strand.
ATCACTGTGTCCTTGATGTGAGGCCCTTTTCGCTGTCACCTTCAGCTAGTCCCATCCAGGATCTCAAGGTCAGTTTACTACCACTTTATCAAGCTTGGATGCAAGGCTCTATTCTTTATACTGCCCTAATTCAGTCCTTGTCAGTAAATCTTTGGTCACTCCCAACAGTTAAGGCAGATGTGGGTGAGAGACCTGTAGGGAGATGACTACAGCAGTGTTTATATTGATTTTGATTGTGCTCTTTTCCTTCCAGATTTGCCTGGCCATTTCTGACCCTTTTCCATGGGTCCCGGCCAGAAGGTGCTTTAATCTTGTGGCAGGCTTTCAGGCCTTGCTTTGGGCCAATCCCTTTTGGGTTGACTTTTGCCCACGAGGGGATGGGTAACTTCAGGTGTTTTATTTAGAAGTTACATTCTTTGTGTTTCATATTGTATATTCACTGTATTAAAGTCCCTTTTCATTAAAGCTTTATATGTTTTGTCTTGTTGCGGTGGGTGGCAGAACCCACTTAGAGCAGGCAGGTTTGGGGCTTCAGGGCTGCCCCTCTCCCCCTGTCCTGTAACAGGAGTTGGGTGTAAGTCTTCCTGCTCTGCCTTCAGAAGTTTATTTTATACATTTCAAGCTGGCAGAGTGATAACATTAGCATATGAGATGGGCTGAGATCACAATCACCTTTTTTCTAAGAATAGTCTGGGGTCCTTTTGACCTTTAGTTGAGATTATAACATCTTTAAAATCAATCTATCAAGGTTAAAACAGGTACATAGATTCACAAAATTTAAAACTAATATTACTATATTTACCACTGTGAAGACTAACCAAAATAAAGTCCCTTCAACCTTATCTGTTAGTTAACGGCTTTCATTCTCATAGAGAGGTCCTAGGGGGTGAGGGCTGGAAGAGGAAATTTCTTGTAAATCAAATTACAGTAAAGTTCTTTGAAAAACTTGTCAGAAAGTTTGAGTTTCCTTGAAGTCTAGACCGTAGAAAACCTGATTAGCTATGAAAGGCGACTTGGGTGAATTTCCATATCTAAAGACTAAATAGTAGAAAGCTCGAGTGGTTATTTAGAAACTAAATAGAAGGCTATGTGAGATAGAATGATAAGATTTGGGTTTCCTCCTCCCAGCAGTGAGAGAGACTCTGTAATATCAGCTATTTGTTTTTATTAATCAGCCAGTTGTTTGATGACTTTTGACTTCAAGAGGAATTTCTCACCCTGGTGCAGTGCTTGCTTGTCAGGGCCATATAGCACCTTATGCAGTTGAGGCAATCCAATTGTAAACTGAAGGTTGCTCAGAATATTTTGATATTATGATTATACAAAAAAGGGAGGTCATAAGTCAGCGTGGAAAGTCTGGTTTTTCAGAGCATTTCCCCTCCATCCGTACCGAGTCTGTTGACAGAGGTTGCATAGCTTGTGTCATAGGAGGCTATGCCCAGCTGTGATGGGTTGATGCTTTCATAAAACATATTGTATGCTACTTTGTATTTATTTAATACAATATATTATGACAGCATTACTAGAAAAATGGAAAATGATGATGTGGTAATGTAACTGGGTGGTCCCTAGGAGAAGGGAAGTTCCAGGTTCCCTGCCCCACCCAGAAGGAGGGTGGAACTGAGCAGAGAAAAAGGAGAGAGAAGAGAGGCAGAAGGCAGATGGAGAAAGAGACCTAAGGAAGCCACATGGAGCAGCAAACATGAGATGAAGAAACCGGG
>NW_004567141.1:3759640-3761146 GCF_000260355.1 Condylura cristata
CGAGGGGATGGGTCACTTCAGGTGTTTGATTTAGAAGTTACATTCTTTGTGTTTCATATTGTATATTCACTGTATTAAAGTCACTTTTCATTAAAGCTTTATATGTTTTGTCTTGTTGCGGCGGATGGCAGAACCCACTTAGAGCAGGCAGGTTTTGGGGCCTCAGGGGTGACTCTCTCTGAATTGAGGTGCCCTATAACAGTAAAACTTTCAAATTCTGGACTTCTGGACCATTTACAAGCTGTTTGCTAATTGGCAATAGTTTAGAGGATCCTACTTTGAACAGGATCTAGAATGTGGTCTAGAATGTGTCTATAGGGACTTCCTGGTGGCGCAAGGGTTACTCTCAGCACGTCAAGTTATTCAAGCTATCAGCAGCCAGGCAGCTGAGTTTAATCCCCGGCCAGGGAGCTGACCCACATGGCACAGCAGACCTCTCCTGTCTCACTTGTTCTGCTCCCCACTATCTCTCTGGTGGATCCTCTCTCCCCCTGCATCTCTGGCCTGCACCCCAGTTCTTGTATGCATAAATAAATAAAAATAAATCTTAAAAAAATAGAATGTAGCTGCAGGCATGTGAACCCCTAGACCTCTCTAACTCATTTTATGGGAGGCACGGGTCCATGGCAATGGTGGGGTAGGCAGTGGTTCTCTCTAGATCATTCCAGAACAGGCCTTTCTACTCAGTCTGAATGATATTAGGGCTTTGGGGATATAGATCCCTGAACTAGAGTTAGTGAGGAACTCTAGCCTCATTTATCAAGAAGTCCAAAAGTTGCTTATGCAATATCTTGGCACCAGGCCTCCCCCTAGACTAGTGGTCGAGGGGGTACAAGAGAATCAAAGGCAGACTACATGCACGACAGAGGAAAATGTTCTCTAGCTGAAGAGCGTGGCTGTTAAACAGCCAGCTATAAAATCCACTAGGGTGTGAGACACCCAGGCAGTGTGAAGGGGGTGTTGACCCTTTTTTGCCCTTGTCCCAGCTGGAGTTGCTGTGGTCTCACCAGTGCCTCAGCTGATTAGTCCTCCATCATCTCTCCCCTCCGGTTATGTGAGGCTGCTTTTTTCCTGGGAGCTCTACTGTCTTCTGTAATAAAACAAACAAGCAAATAAAACCTCCCAAAAAGCAAAACTCAGATCTACTGAAATAGAAGGACAGGGACACAAGGCGGACTCTGACAGAGGAGGGGAGGGGGGAGGTAGCAAAGGAAGAGGCCTGAGATGTGGGCGGGTCTGCTATTGTCCTGAAGGAGTGGGACTCTGCCACTGGCTGGCAGAGACCGTGCTGAAGCCAAGCAGAGAGGCAGAGGGATTGCAACAGGTACAGGTATACATGTTTTGAAAACACAATCTGGGATAATTTTTGGCCCACGGTAACTAATTTGTGCTCTAATGTTTTAAAACAGGTGCTTCTAAGGTTGTATTGGGTATAATATTTTTCCTTTTGCTTGGGTTGATAATGTAAGGAAAATGGAAATTTGAAAAAATTAAGGTTTCTGAGGA
>NW_004567141.1:3763127-3772930 GCF_000260355.1 Condylura cristata
TAGTTAACCTGTGTTTCTCTCCCTCTTTCCCTGGGTTATTCCTTTACCTTTCTCCTTATAAATAAATCCATTATTTAACCTTTTGAGTGTGTCCATGATACGATTGAATCGTAAGCGCACGGGTGAAGACCCACAGATGGGCAATCCAATTCACATTGGGGTGCCCTGTAACAGGATGACTCCGCCTTAGCATCTTCTTAGAGGCTTCTGAGCTGTGAGAAACAAATGGGGCAGAAGCAAAGGTGCAGTTGGAAGAAGGGTGGCAGGTCCAAAGCTGTGATAAAAAGGTGGGAGCCGCAGGCCCAGAAATAAGGACAGGCGGGCCAGGGACGCTGGAGCAGAGCCTTGGCTGTGCACCACTGTCTAGCACTTGGCCCAACAGAGCTAGTGTAACAGGGTGGTCCCCAGAAAAGGGGAAGTTCCAGGTTCCCTGCCCCACCCAGAAGGAGGGTGGAGCTGAGCAGAGAAAGAGAAGAGAAGGAATCTGGGGAGAAGAAGAAAGCAGGATGGAGAGCCAGAAGGAGACCTGAGGAAGCCACATCACAGCAAGCATGTGAGGAAGAAACTGTGCTTGGGCCCTCCCTGGTGGCACAGAGGCTTAGAGCACAGCATGGAGAAGCTAAAAGACCACTTCTGCAAGAATTCAATTCCCGCCTGCCCCGGAGGTGACCACATGGCGCGGCAGACCTCTCCTGACCCTCTCGCTGCTCCCCTCAGCAGTGAACTTCATCAGTCTGCCTGTTCTGTTCCCCACTCTGTCTCTGGTGAAGCCTCTCACCACCCCTGCACTCTGGCCTGTACCTCAGTTCTGTATGCATAAGTAAATAAATCTTAAAAAAGAAAGAAAGAAAGAAAGAAAGAAACCGTGCTTGTTTCCTGACCTTGGACTGGTTAAGGCAGATATGGGTGAGATACCTGTAGGGAGGTGACTATGGCAGTGTTTATTGATTTTGATTTTGCTCTTTTCCTCCCAGACCTGTCTGGCCATTTCTGACCCTTTTCCATGGGTCCCAGCCAGAAGGTGCTTTGGACTTGTGGCGGGCTTTCAGGCCTTGCTTTGGGCCAACCCCTTTTGGGTTGACTTTTGCCCACGAGGGGATGGGTAAACTTCAGGTGGTTGATTTAGAAATTATGTTCTTTGTGTTCCGTATTGTATATTCACTGTATTAAAGTCCCTTTTCATTAAAGTTTTATATGTTTTGTCTTAATGTGAGGGATGGCAGAACCCACTTAGAGCAGGCAGGTTTGGGGCTTCACTGCTGCCCCACTCACTGTCCTGTAACACTAGGACACCCATCGGCGTTGGGTCAGCATGACCACTTTTTTTTTTTAATTACTTTTTTTTTTATTTTATGAAAGTTTATATCATTTTGTACATTTTTTTCCCATCTCAATTGTAATCCCCGCGGGTTTCCCATCACCAAGTCACCCGTGTGCCATCACCATAATCCCGTGCATTTCCCTCCCCACCCCTCCGTTTTTGATCCCATTCCCCACTCCACCCCCGCAAAATGTCTCTGGTATATGGTTGTTCATTATTTTTGTTATTTTCTCTCCTGGTCCATTATACTCCTGCTATGAGTGAAACCATCCGGTATTTTTCTTTCTTTCTGGCTTATCTCACTAAGCATGATCTTTTCCAGCTCCATCCAAGTTGCTGCAAAAGACATGTGTTTCTCTTTTTTGGTTGCTGAGTAATATTCCATTGTATATATGTACCACATCTTTTTAATCCAGTCATCTACTTTTGGGCATTTGGGCTGCTTCCATGTTTTTCCAATTGTAAATAAAGCAGCATAAACATGGGTTTACAGATATCTTTCTCAGTCAGTGTTTTTGTGTCTTTTGGGTCTTTGGGTAGATACCTAGGAGTGGGATTGCTGGGTCGTAGGGAAGCTCCATGTTTAGCAGTTTGAGGAACCTCCAGACAGTTTTCCATAGTGGGTGTACTAGTTTGCATTCCCACCAGCAGCAGCAGGACCACTTTTGAGAGACGAAGCAGTCCCTGTTGGTCTTCGTGGTGGACACTGGGTGGTTCCCAGTGGTGGCAGAAGGTAACACAAGTACAATATAACGTTCTTCCTGCAGTCGCAGTCCTAGCCGGAGAGGGGAAAACAGAGGCAGAGGGAAAGGCCGTGCAGAAGCCCCGCCCAGTCTGGCCCCGCCCACAGCTGCTTGCGTGTGTGGAAGTGTGCATGTGTGTCGGTCTGGACCTTGCACTGCAGGGTGAGAGTGATCAAAGGCCCTTGCCCACGGCCGGGATTCTTCTCTTGGAGACAGGACCCTGGGAAGAGGATGGAGATGGGTTTGCCAACGCAAAGGTTATTTTTCTTTGGAGCAAACAGCCATTCCTGGAGTTCTGGCAATCAAGTCAGAGAAGACCTATTTCAGATGTAAAGATGTTTTCTATTTTTTGGCTACCTTGTAGAAATTAGTATTTTTTAATAAATCTAAGAATAATGGAGCTCAGTAATTCCTAGAGAAGAAAATAATTATATTTTAAATGTGCCAGTCCTTTGAGAAAATTTTAGACATTTGCTAGAGATAAAACGGAGGTATTGCATTGAAATAAATAATAAATGAGCAGCTGGTTGCTAGATTATAAAATAAATAATAAATTCAACTGATGTCAAGTTTGCGCGTTTGAAAAAAGATAGAGAGGGCCCTCTCTGGTGGCACAACAGCTTGAAGTGCAGCACTGCAAAGCTAGCCACAGCACTTCAGCACGAGTTTGATCCCTGGCCAGGGAGCTGGCCCACATGGCACAGCAGACATCTCCTGTCTCGCCTTCTGCTCCCCTCAGCAGTTTACTTCCTTAATCTGCCTGTTCTGGTCCCTGCTCTGTCTCTGGTGAATCCTCTCACTGTCCATTCTCTTCTGGCCTGTATCCCAACTCTGTATGCACAAATAAATAAATCTTTAAATAGTGGTGCAACCGGTTAGGATGTAGCACTGCTAGCTAGCTGCAGCAGCTTCAGTGAGAGTTCTGTCCCCTGGCAAGGGGGTGATCCACATGGCGTAGCAGACCTCTCCTGTCTCACCTGCTGCTCCCTTCCACAGTGTACTTCCTAGATCTGCTTGTTCTGCTCCCCACGCTTTATCTGGTGAAGCCTCTCACCAACCTTGCACCTCTGACCTGTATCCGAGTTCTGTATGTGTAAATAAATAAATCTTCAAAACCATAAATTAAAAAAAGGACAGAGAACTGAAATAAAATTATATATGAAAAAAGAGACATCACAACTTCTGCCGTAGAACCACAGAAGACTGTGTGAGGTCATGCTCCAAATATATGCCAACCAGTAGAACAAACTAGACAAAGGGGGAACTTCCTAGAAATAGGCAAACATCAAGACTGACTCCTGAAACAGAAAACCTGAATAAACCAATGTTGAGTAAGGAGATTGACCCAGTAACAGTAGTAAAAAACCTCCCAACAAAGAATGGTTTCACAGGCTCATTTCACTAAACATTCATAGAACAGTAAGTGTCAGTCCTTTTAAAACACAAACATGAAAGAGGAAGCAAAGAAGAGGAGGGAACATTCCCAGAATCTTTGGAGGAGACCAGCCTTGCGTTACTCTGATGTGAAGGGCAGATTAGGACGCTCAGAAGGACACTCTTGGCCCGTATCCTTGACAGACACAGATGCAAATATTCTCAGCAACAAGCTAATAAATCGAATTTAGTAGTACATTATAAGGATCATACACCATGACCGTGATGCTATAAAGTTTTATAGGATGAAAAAGCCCATCTGAAGTACAGGACAAAGAAATGTCTTTTCTTTTCTTTTTTGGACGTCTTACTAACATCACTTATATTTGCTGTGGTAGTGGGACCTGGGGAGTATTTCTCCTCCAGGGACAGAGTCAGAACCCCGTGGGAGACGGTGGTGGCCCTTTCCGAGAGTATCTACTGTCTTTGTGATAGTCTAATATTATTTTAGAATGGGTTGATTCATACTTATTTTAAAATTCTCTGTCTTAATTTCTAGTATGGTAAATATTGTTAGGGATAATAAAGACAAGCTCTTTGGGATTCTCAAAAACTGTAATAAAATATATTTACATAAAATTTACCATTGTACAAAATTTTTCTTTTTTAAGATTTATTTACTTGCGCATACAGAACTGGGGTACAGGCCAGAGGTGCAGGGGCAGTGAGAGACTTCACCAGAGACAGAGCTGGAAGCAGAACAGGCAAATTGTCGAAGTACACTGCTGAGGGGAGCAGCAGGTGGGCCAGGAGAGGTCTGCCATCATATGGATCACCTCCAGGGCAGGTGGGAATCAAACTCATGCGAAAGTGACTTTAAATTCTTAGTGCAGTGCTTTAACCTGTTGCACCACCATGAAGGGTTGCCATTGTACCACTTAAAAAATGTCCAATCCAGGGGTACTAAGTTTTATTCATAATGGGGTCTCCATAGTGGCACAGAGATTAAGTCTCAGAACTATCAGGCTACCACCAAGCACTGCAGCACACGTTGGATCCCCAGCCAGGGAGCTGACCCACATGGCAAAGCAGACCTCTCCTGTCTCACCCGCTGCTCCCCTCAGCAGTATATTTTTAAAAAAAAATTTTTTTATATTTATGCAGATAAAAATGGGGTACAAGCCTGAGGTACAGGGTTGGTGAGAGGATTCACCAGAGACAGAGCGGGGAGCAGAATAGGCAGATCACGAAGTACACTGCTGAGGGGAGCAGCGGGCAGGTCAGGAGAGGTCTGCCATGACATGTGGTCACCTCCAGGCAGGGGTTCAAACTCGCACTGAATCATCTGCGGCCAGCTTGCAGTGCTGCGTCCTAACCTGCTGCGCCACCAGGGAGGGCCTCAGCAGTGTTTTTTTGTAGATCTGCCTATTCTGTCCCCACTCTGTCTCTGGTGAATCCTCTAATCCCCTGCACTTCTAGTCTACACCTCAGTTCTTATATGCGTAAATAAATAAAAATTAATATAAAAAACCCGTTTATTCATAATGTTGTTCAACCATTTACTGCTACTAAGTTCTAGAACCCATTCATCACCCCCAGTGGAAGTCTTGTACCATTACATGGTCACTCCAATTGTCCCTAACCCCCAGTTCTTCAGGACCAATCTGCTTTCTGATTCAGTGGATTTGCCTATTTTGGATATTTTCTTTATTTGTTGTTGTTTTGTGCTAGTTTATTTAGGGGGTTCCATACTCACTCCTCAATAGCTCTTATGTGGGTCACCTTCCTGGCTAGGGATTGAACTCATTCTGCAGCGGCTTGGGATAGCTCCTTAGTGCTGTGCTTTAACCCCTGGATATTTTCTCTAAATGGAAACATAATACGTAACATTTTGTCTATGGCTTCTTTCACTTAGCATCCTCTGCCAGGCTCATCCATGTGGTAGCATGTATTTTTTATTACTTGATTAGTTATTTTTTGATGAAAATATTCCACTGTGTGACTGTACCACATTTGTTTAATCATTTATCTGTTGATGAACATTTGGATTATTTTCACCTTTGGCCATTGTGAAAAGGGTTTCTATGAGCATTCATGTGCAACATTCTTATGCCTCTTTAATTTTTTTGAGTATGTATTAGAAGTGAATTGCTGGGTTACATTAGCAATTCTGTGTTGGTCTTAAAAAACTGCTAAATTAATTTCCATTAGCATTGTGTGAGTGTTCCAATTTGGATATTATGTGTATTGAATAATGTCTCGTGTCCTTTTGATTTCCCTAATGACTAATGACTTCAAGCGTTTTTTTTTGTTTTTTTTTTCATGTGTTTATTGGTCATTTGCATCTTTTGGAGAAGTCTATTTAAGTTTTTGCCCTTCTTTGGGGTGATGGGCCTTTTTGTTGCTAATAGGCCCTTATCCATATTTTCCTTCATTCTATGGATTGTTTCTCCACTCTTTTGGTAGAATCCCTTATACTTAAAAGTTTTTTATTTTTTATTTTGATGAAGTCCAACTTACCTATTTTTCATTTTATAGCTTGAACTTTGGGCCATAATTAAGAAACTATTGTCAAATTCAAGATATTTGTTTTTTTTCTTCTAAGTTATTATAGATTTAGCTCTTAAATTTAGGTTTTTGGTCCATTTTGAGTTAGTTTTTATATGTAGGATATGAATCCAAAGTCATTCTTTTACATGTAGATATCCTGTGGTATTCTTAATTTTGAGAGTGTAGTGGTCTTTCAGTCAAAGAGTTTAAGAATTGTATCCTAGGGTTGTTAGGGGGAAAGTATATTCTAAAGGAACTCTGCAGAGTTTTGTGGACTCTACACCCTACTCCAGTAAACTACAACTCGCAGCAATACCGTGGAGAGAACTGTGAGGACCCAAGGGTGGAGCTAAGCAGGTATTCTGGGACTTTTGGGGATCTATAAGGGAGCCAGTTGGAGGCTTTTGCTTTAGACAGTGTGGCTCTCTGGACCGTGTGGCTCTCTGGACCATGTGGCTTTCTTTCCAGACCGTGTGGCTGGTGGCTGGTTGCTTGGTTCTTGATGAGCTATCAGTGTATTGGAGTTCCAAGTCGGCGGAGCTGGTAGGATGTTCTAGTTAACTTGGCCTCTTTTTCTCTCTCTTTCCCTGGGCTGTTCCTTTTCCTTTCCCCTTTGTAAATAAACCCATTATTGACTCTTTTGTGTGTGCCTGCAGTATAACTGAATTTTAAGCGTGCGGATGAGGCCCCACAGACAGGCGGCCCAGTTCACATTGGGTTGCCCTGTAACAGGGTAACCAATAAAAATAGTAAAAGAATGTATAACTAAGAATTGAACACAGGAGGGATGGAATAATAAAAATAACTAGTTAAAAAAGTTGAGTGACAAAAAGGAAAGCAACAAAGCTGAGGTAAATATAAAACAGATGACAAGATGGTAAGATTTAAACCCAAATACATCAGTAACTCAATTAAATGTGAAGAATAAATACCCTACTTAAAAGACAAAGCTTTTTTTCCTAACCTTGACTTCTTTTCTGAATAGGAAGAATGCAAAAGACAAGGAGCAGACCTCCACTAAGAAGCTGAGGGAAGAAAATATAACTTTCTTTTCTTTTTAAAGATTTATTTACTTATGCATAAGAACGGGGTACAGGCCAGAGGTGCAGGGGCGGTGAGAGGTTTCACCAGACATAGAGTGGGGAGCAGAACAGGCAGATGGACGAAGTACACTGCTGAGGGGAGCAGCGGGTGGTCAGGAGAGGCCTGCCCGTGCCATGTGGGTTAACCTCTGGGCCTTAGATCGAACTTGCACTGAAGTGGCTGCGGCCAGCTTGCAGCGCTGTGTCCAAACCCATTGTGCCACCAGGGAGGGCTTGAAAATAATACTTTCTAATCTGCACGGTGCCAGTAGAGGAAGGGCTGCTTTCTAGTAAGCTAAATATAAGAACATGAGTTCACAAAGAACTGAGGCAAAGGGGTCCACACCTTAAGGATCTATGGAAGATGACAAAACTTCCTGCCCATCAAAGATACTAGGAGGCAATGATCGAATAAGATCCTGGAAGCAGATACCAATTCTTCTGTTACCCACTGAATTGCTCCGGCCAGCCTGTGTCACTGAGGCCTTGTGTGGCCAGCTGAGCCCCAAAGGCCAGAGCCTTCATGTGTATACACGAATCTGCATATATGTATGTGCGATGGCATGGTTTTGTCACAGCAAAGGAGGCCAAGATCCTGACACAATCACAAAGCAAGGCAAAAAGGGGCTTGGGGGAAATACTTCTGGAAAGTTCTGAAGGGACTAGTCCTCAAGTGGCTGCTCCTCTGAATTGTGGCACAGCCTGAGAGACACGAGGTCAATGGTGGCAGCTGGTGTTGGTCTGTGGGTGCAGAAGATTGGGTTCCCCTGGAGGAGTGTCATGCTGGACGAGCCTGGGCACCTGAGAGGCAAGGGTGGGCGTGTCTACCCTCCCACTCCCTGCCTGCACTTTTCCTCCCCAGCACCTGCAGGACAGTGTGTCATGCCCCAGGTGTGTCAGAGGCATCAGGTCTTAATGGAAGCTCTCCAAAGAGAGTCCAGTGCCAGGGGAAAGGGCACAGCTATGATTAATCAGTGGTGGAGAGATGACAGCTCCGTATTTCCTGCTTTCTAGGCGTCACGTTGAGTATTTTATTTTATTTTAAAGATTTATTTATCTATACATACAGAACTTGGGTACAGGCCAGAGATGAGAGGATTCATCAGAGACAGAGTGGGGAGCAGAACAGGCAGATGGACTGAAACACACTGCTGAGTGGGGCAGGGGCGGGACAGGAGAGGTCTGCTGTGCCATGTGGGTCAGCTCCTTGGCCTGGGATAGAATTGGCCTGAAGTGGCCAGTGATAGCGTCACAGAGCTGAAGCACAGGGCACCCCTACGGAGGCCTGTTTTTTGCTTTTTTTTTAATTGGAGATAATGTTGGCTTACACCACTGCTTGTATTTCAAGTGTTCTCACCATAGTGCACCCACCACCAAAGCACCCACAGTCCACCACCATAGTCCACTGTGCACCCTCCCCCAGAGTAGATTTAAAAAATACCCACGTCTGGGCCCTCCCTGGTGGCGCAGAGGGTTAAAGCACAGCACTGAGAAGCTAAAGCCGCTTCCGCCTGAGTTCAATCCCCGCCTGCCCCGGAGGTGACCACATGGCGTGGCAGACCTCTCCTGGCCCGCCCGCTGCTCCCCTCAGCAGTGTACTTCGTAGACCTGCCTGTTCTGCTCCCCACTCTGTCTCTGGTGAAGCCTCTCGCCGCCCCTGAGCCTCTGGCCTGAACCCCAGTTCTGTATGCACAAATAAATAAATCTTAAAAAAAAAAAAATACCCATGTCTGAATAGCAAAGTATTTGTCTTCCTTGTCAATCCCTGAGCCAACCACTTCCCCAGGCTACTGGAGGTGGCACAGGCAAATGCACAGGGCAGATGAGACATGGAGGAAAAACTGCGGGAGGTGGAGACAGCTCCTTCACAGGTGATGAGGCCGAGAAAGGCCACCGTCAGGCAAAAGTGCCCATAGCGCAGGATGGCGCAGGATGGCACAGGGCCGTTGCTTTGGAGCATGACCAATGTCACGGCTCTCCGACACTCCCGATGCCAGCCCCAGAGCCAGCCACCCCTGCTGAGCCAGTCCCGGGACCCTGGCTGCTGTGTCCATGTCCTTGTGATGGTGCTGGCTTGGAAGCAGGGGCAGGGGTCAGCGAGCTCAGTGGACAGGGCCGCCAGGCTGCTGAGGCGCTGTCTGGTGGTTTCGGAGCCGCAGCAGGTGGTCACTACTCAGCAGCTGAGAGGTGCTCCTGGCCAAGGGGGGGGGTGCAGGGGAGCTTGGCACTGCATCGGTGTTCTGGAGATAGGGGAGGCAGCAGCAGAGCTGCTGTGAGTAGATCTTAAGACAAGAAATATTATTAGAAATAAAAAACATTTTATACTGATAGAAAATAGTGCGATTCTAAATAATAAGTCTTTTAAAACAGAGCCTGAAAATACACAATGCAGAAATGGACTGAAAAAAGGAGCCAACAAATCCATCCAGAGAAGGAGATGTTAATACATTTTCTCAGTAATTGATGGAATCAGGAGATAGATATAAAGATATGGAAAATCTCAAAAACTACAATTAAGAAATTTGATCAAATATGACAATACTGCCAACCATAATTGCAAAATTCACTCTTTTCAAGAGCCCCTGGAACATTGAACAAAGGCGATCATCTGTTGGACCATATAGTAAGTTTTATCACATTTTCTTTTTTTTTTTTAAAGATTTATTTATTCATACAGAACTGGGGTACAGGCCAGAGGCTGAGGGGCGGTGAGAGGCTTCACCAGAGACAGAG
>NW_004567141.1:3773045-3790105 GCF_000260355.1 Condylura cristata
TCGAACTCATGCGGAAGTGGCTTTTAGCTTCTCAGTGCTGCGCTTTACCCCGCTGCGCCACCAGGGAGGGCCACATTTTCTTTTTTTAAAAAAATACTTTATTTACTTTTGCATACAAGCTCAGAGGTGTAGATCAGAGGTGTGGGGTTGTGGGAGGATTCATCAGAGGCAGAGTGGGGAGCACAACAGGCAGAGTGACCAAAATACTCTGCTGAGGGGAGCAGTGGGCAGGTCAGGAGAGGTCTGCTGTGCCCTGTGGGTCACCTCCCTGGCCCGGGATTGAACTCATGCTGCAGTGGCTGTGGAGAGCTTCATAGTGCTGTGCTTTGACCCCTGACATCACCAGGAAGGTCTCTTATCACATTTTCAAGTGTTGATGTAATACAGAATAGTTTTTCTGACCATAGTGGACCTAGGTAGATTGTAATAATAAGAAAAATAGAAAATATGTAAGTGATTGGAAATTAAGCAATATATATATATATATTTGTACAATGTTTTTACTCTATTACATATAAATGTAAAATAATTCTGTGAACACTGGGCTTAATTGCTCATATTTTTTATAATAGTTTATTTATAAATCATTTTGTGCCTTTTTCCACCCCAGTTGTCAATCCCCCATGGGCTTCCCATGACCGTATCCCATCACCATAGTCCCGTACACCTCCCCTCTCCACATTCCCCACTCTACTCTCATAAAATGCCTCTGGTATATTGTTGCTCATTATTATTCTTCTCTCCCTCCCAGCCCCCCCACCCTGTCCTTTATGCTCCTGCTATGAGTGAAACCATCCTGTTTTTTTCTTTTTCTTTCTGACTTATTTCACTGAGCATGATCCCTTCCATGTTGCTGCAAAAGACATGTGTTTCTTTTTTTTTGGTTGCTGAGTAATATTCCATTGTGTATATGTACCACATCTTTTTAATCCAGTCATCTACTTTTGGGAATTTGGGATGATTCCATGTCTTTCCTATGTAAATAAAGCAGCAATAAATATGGGGGTGCAGGTGTCCTTTTGAATCAGTGTTTTTGTGTCTTTTGGGTAGATACCTAGGAGTGGGATTAAGCAATATAATTTTTTTAAAAAGATTTATTTATTTATTTATGCATACAGAACTGGGGTACAGGCCACAGGTGCAGGGGCGGTGAGAGGATTCACCAGAGTGGGGAGCAGAACAGGCTGACTGAAGAAGTACACTGCTGAGGGGAGTAGCAGGCAGGTCAGGAGAGGTCTGCCACGCCATGTAGGTCACCTCATGCTGAAGTGGCTTTAGCTTCTTAGTGCTGTGCTTTAACCTGATGCACCACCAGGGAGGGCCCAAGCAATATACTTTTAAATAACCCATGAATAAAGAAACATGATGGAAATAAAAAAGTAGCTTGACTGAATGATACTGAAATTAGAACATATAAAAACTTAAGGGATGCAACTACAATTATGTTTAGAGGAAAAAAAGACTGAAATGAATGCTATAATAGTCCATCTCAAAGTTTAGAAAAACCCTACAGATTGAGTCCATAGGAGGAAGGCAAAACATACTAAAACCAGAAATTAATAAAATAAAAAACAAACATAACAGTAAGAATTGAGAAAGCAAAGGTTGGATTTTTAAAAAGTACTAACACATTGATGCCCTCCTTAGCAAGAGCATAAACATTTTTTTTAAAGACACACATTACCAACATCAAGAATGAAAAGAGAGGCCCGCCCTGGTGGCACAGTGGGATAAAGTATCGCACCATGAAGCTGTCCGCGGCCATCCCGGACAGGGAGCTGACCCACATGGCGCGGCAACCTCGCCTGTCACCCGCCACCCCGTCAGCAGTGTGTTTCAGCCAATCCACCTGTCCTGCTCCCCGCCTTGTCTCTGGTGAATCCTCTCACCCTCCCACACCTCTGGTCTATACCCCAGTTTCTGTATGCATAAATAAATAAAATCTTAGAGAGGGAAAATAGGTATCATAATAGACATTAAAAAGATAATTAATGATTAGAAGATATTGAGAGCAATTTCATGCCAATAAATTTAAAATTTTCTGTTAAGTAACCAAATTCCTTGAAAAATACTTTTAATAATAGAAAGAGGTAGAAAATTCGAATCTAAGCCTCTCTTGTCCTAAGACTGCCCGGCTGTATCTTTTGCAGATGTTTCTTTTTCTTTCTTCTTTTTTTCCTTAATAAATTTACTGGTGCTGCTGAGCCAGGAGAGTCCGCCGAACCTAAGACCCCCCACATACTGAGCCCAACCTCACTGCCCACTTCGGGATTGGAGGTGGCTGTTTACTGCTCTTTAGGGCCTGGCTTTCCCTGATGTCATCTGCCTGCTTACTCCCCAGTCCACAAAACCCCAAACCTTAAGAGTGCTGCATCTGTTAATAAAATTGTATTTAAAATTAAAAACCTTTCAACAAGTGAACGTCATACCCATGTGGTCTTAATGGCAAATATCTCCAGATATCTAAGGAGGAGTGGCATCATTTTTTCTCAAACTCTTCCAACTCACTTTGTGAGACCAGCAGAACTTTGACATCAAAAATCTCACACGAATATTAATAAAAAAAAATGTCAGGCTTTTACAGAATATTGGGGTACTATAACTAGAAAACTTGCTACATCACACAAAAGTTTTTTAACTTATTTTAGTAAATCAAGAATGGTATAGGATTTGAATATTTATCAACTAAGGTATGCATGACAATTTATCATTAACAGAATAAATGAGAAAAATACATGGCTATCTCAATAGATACAGAGGTGCTTCATAAAACTATATACTATTAAAAATAAAACCTCTTAGAAAACTAGGAAAAGGGCTCTCCCTGGTGGCACAACTGGTTAGGACGCAGCACTGCAAGCTAGCCACAGCAGCTTCAATGCTAATTGGATTCCCAGACCTGGGAGCTGACCCACATGGTGCAGCAGACCTCTCCTGTCTCCCTGCTGCTCTCCTCAGCAGTGCACTGCTGAGTACTGTCACAGTGTACTGTCGATCCGCCTGTTCTGCTCCCCACTCTGTCTCTGGTGAATCCTCTCACTGCCCTGCACCTCTGGCCTGTACCCCAGTTCTGTATGCTAAATAAATCTTTGGGAAAAAAACTAGGGTATGATGTTGGGGTATCATTTAATAAGGTTAAAACTAAGCCCTCACCCCTTGTCCAGCAGGAAGGTTTGGAAGACTTGAATAAAAGGAATTGATAAGGTTGCCATGGGAACCAGGGCTTAAATTGACCACTTTGACGTTGAATGCACAAATAGGGTCAGGACAATCTCTCAAGGTCAACACCCAAGAGCAGACAGCTCCAGAGTAACCAGTCCAATGACCCTGCAGTCACAAAAAGCCCATCAAAACCAATTATAAAAGGGAGCCCCAACTCCTTCATCACATGCAGACCCCCTTGTCTCGCTCACTGCTCCTCTTAGCAGTGTATTTCAACACCCCTTTTCTGTTCTCAGTCTCTCGTGAATTTTTTCACCCTAGTGCCTCCAGGCTCACTTAGCTCTCCCCATGACACTGCCTTTCTTAGATAAGGACTAAAACAATAACTCTTAATATAACATCACTATTTTGCTATCTTAAAAAATATTATTTATGTATGCATACAAGAACTGGGGTACAGGCCAGAGGAGCAGGGATGTGAAATTATTCACTAGAGACAATGGGGAGCTGAATAGGCAGATCTACTGAAATACACTGCTGAGTGTTGTAACTCGGGGGTCACTCAATAAGACACATGGACTCAGGTCGAGAGATTTAAAGCAGCAGGGTTCATTAGCCAAACACTGCTGCACCAGGGTCCCCAAGCCAGGCGGCAAGAGAGACCCTGAGCAATCTAGGTGACTAGCTTTTATAGGGCAAAACCACAGACATTGTTACAGTACAAACAGAGTATGTTTAGGGGCGCGGTTTCAGGTAACTATAAATACGTTTTGGGTATCCATCAAGAGACAAAGGCCTGCTGTCAAAAGTAGGAACAAACTGTTTCAAAAGAGGATTTACTTTTTTGTACCCATGGCGGGTATTTTCCATAGGAATCTGGGAGGGGGTTATTGGGGGGGCACTCGGCCCACAAAATGGAGCCCTTGGACAAAGACATTACAGTGGGCAGGTCATTTTTCACCATTTCCAACACTGAGGGGAGCAGCAGGCAAATAGGCCAGAGGTCTGCTGTGCCATGTGGAGCTCCTCCCTGCTGGCCAGGGATGAAACTCATGCTACATGAGTTGGTGATAGCTTGGTAGTGCTGTCTTTAACCCCTGTACCAGAAGGAAGGCTATATTTTCACTAGCTTTTTTTTTTTTTTAAGATTTACTTTAGTATTTATGCATACAGAACTGGGGTACAAGTTAGAGGTGTGTGCGTGCAGTGGGGGTGTATGAGAGGATTCACCAGAGACAAAGCAGGAAGCAGAATAGGCAGATTGACTGACATACACTGCTGAGGGGAGCAGTGGGCAGGTCAGGAGAGGTCTGCTGTGCCATGTGGGTTCACCTCCCTGGCTGGGGATGGAACTCATGCTGCAGTGGCTGCTGATAGCTTCGTAGTGTTGTGCTTCCACCAGTTGTGCCCTATTTCACTATCTTAATAGTGAGATAGTAAAATCAATTTCCTGAGGCAGAGAATGAGATAAAGTATTTACTATTATAGTATTTAGTTAATATTGTTCTGGAGATTCTGTTACAGGGCAGGGAGAGAGGGGCACCTCTGAAACCCCAAACTGCCTGCTTTAAATAGGTTCTGCCATCCGCCACATCAAGACAAGACATAGAGCTTTAATGGGAAGGAACTTTAATACAATGCGTATACAACACAGAAGACAAAGAATATAATTTCTAACTCAAACACTTGAAGTTACCCATCCCCTTGTGGGTAAAAGGCCACCCAAAAGGGATTGGCCCAAAGCAAGGCCTGAAAGCCTGTCACAAGCCCAAAGCACCTTCTGGCTGGGACCCATGGAAAAGGGTCAGACATGGCCAGAGAAGTCTGGGCAGAAAAAGCAAAATCAAAATTAGATAAAATCTGCCATAGTCAGGCCCTCCCTAGTGGTGCAGCGGGTTAAAGCACAGCACTAAAGCCACTTCCGCCTGAGTTCTATCTTCACCCCAGAGGTGACCCACATTGTGCGGCAAACCTCTCCTGACCTGCCCGCTGCTCCCCTCAGCAGTGTACTTTGTCAGTCAGCCTGTTCTGCTCCCCACTGTCTCTGGTGATTGTCTCACTGCCCCTGCACCTCTGGCCTTTACCCCAGCTCTGTCTGCTTAAATAAATAAATCTTTAAAAAAACACTGCCATAGTCAACAACGCACTGGCCTCTCACCCACATCTGTTTTAAACAGTCTAGGGCCAAGAAACAAGCATGGTTTTGTAACAGGGTGGTCCCTAGGAAAAAGGGAAGTTCCAGGTTCCCTGCCCCACCCAGAAGGAGGGTGGAGCTGAGAAAAAGAAGAGAAGGAAGCAGGATGGAGAAGGAGGAGACCTAAGGAAGCCATATGGAGCAGCAAGCATGTGATGAAGAAACCATGCTTGTTTCCTGACCCTGGACTGGTTAAGGCAGATGTGGGTGAGATACCTGTAGGGAGGTGACCATGGCAGTGTTTATATTGATTTTGATTTTGCTCTTTTCCTCCCAGATTTGTCTGGCCATTTCTGACCCTTTTCCATGGGTCCCGGCCAGAAGGTGCTTTAGTCTTGTGGCGGCTTTCAAGCCTTGATTTGGGCCAATCCCTTTTGGGTGGACTTTTGCCCACGAGGGGATGGGTCACTTCAGGTGTTTGATTTACAAGTTATATTCTTTGTGTTCCGTATTGTATATTTATTGTATTAAAGTCCCTTTTCATTGAAGTTTTATATGTTTTGTCTTGTTGCGGCAAATGGCAGAACCCACTTAGAGCAGGCAGGTTTTGGAGCTTAGGGGTGCCCCTCTCCCCCTCTCCTATAACAGATTTTGTACTGTAACAGATTTGGTGTCCTATAACAGTTTCTTCACATCTCTCTCTGCTCCATGTGCCTCCCTCTGGTCTCCTTCTGGCTCCATCCTGCTTCCTTCTTCTCCAGACTCCTTCTCTTCTCTGCTCAGCTCCACCCTCCTTCTGGGTGGGGCAGGGAACCTGGAACTTCCCCTTTTCTTGGGGACCACCCTGTTATGCAACCAATGCTATAGAGCTAGAAAAGGAAAAAATGTGTAAGAATTGAAAATAAAGTAAGCATAGTTGTAAACAACTATGATCAAATAAATAGAAAACCTCAAAGAATCTATAGATAATTAATATTATGGACTCAAAGTCAAATAAAAATTGATTGTGTTTCTATATACAATTAGATGTTATTAAAAAATAGTTCAGGAGCAGGCCCTCCCTGGTGGCGCAGTGAGTTAAAGCACAGCACTAGGAAGCTAAAGCCACCTCTGCATGAGTTCGATCCCTGCCTGCCCCGTAGGTCACCCACATGGAGTGGCAGACCTCTCCTGATCCGCCTGCTGCTCCCCTCAGCAGTATACTTAATTGATCTGCCTGTTCTGCTTCCTGCTCTGTGTGTGGTGAATCCTCTCACCGTCCCTGCAGCTCTGTATTGTACCCCCATTCTATGTGCATAAATAAATAAATCTTAAAAAAAAATAGTTCAGGAACAATTGAACATATATAGAAACATTTGCATATTATATATTTACAATATAATATATTATAGATATATACACACACACACACACAGAGCAAACAATTTCCATCAGAATAGATAAAAAGCTGTGACTACATAACAAATTATCTAATTTTAAAATGAACACAAGACTTGAGCAGGCATTTCCAAAGACCAATAAACATATGAAAAATGTTTAACCAGAGGAGAATTTAATTAAATCACAACTGGATGTGCTAGTCATGTTTGCTTAACAATGTTGTGGTTTGTGAAATTCAGAGCATAGTTACACAAGCCCAGATGGTCTAGCTCACTACACACCTAGGGGGAATGGAATAGCCTACAGGGACCAACATCATTTATGCATCCATAGTTGACTGTCATTGAGCAGAGCAGGACTATAAATACATACAAGGAGAACTCAAATGAAATAGATTGGTAATACAAAGTGTTGTAGGATAAGAGTAGAAAATCTGCAAAGAAGGCATCACAAGACTCACACAAAGAGGTAGGGATGGAAGGGATTAACATAGCCATTAATCCAGCCAGCAGACTACTATCAGGCTACTGCAGGGAGTGTCAGGAGCACAGACCTGAAGGTGAAGATACGGAGATTAAGGAACCAGCCACCCATCCACAAAGACGAGCCCCTCCCTACTAGAGAAGATGGTCAAACCTAAGGCTGCCCCGCAAAAGGAGTAGCAGTCCGCACCTGTGCCAGGAGGCGCTTCTTTCCACAAACCCGTTCCCTTGGCAGGGCAGCAGCCTCCTGTCTGCCTAGACCTGTACCTCCGGGGGTGGGGGTGGGGGGTGTCTACCTCAGTGGAGGCCGTTTTCCTCGGGGCCATCCACCTGTGACCATGCAGGTCTCTCAGCAAACCTGTCCCTTTCAGCGCAGCTCTTCCAGTCCACTTGTGTCTAAACAAGTGTCTTTTAATTTTCTGTTCCTTTCTCTAATAAACCTTCTCTATCAATATAACTCATGTCTCTGTCTTGTGGAGAAGCTCACCTGGGAAACTTGCTGCGAGCTGCTGAAAGGGGAGCTCTGGTGAAACCTTTCCTAGAGGGAACCCAGGACCCCACTCTCTAAACCTGCTGACTCCAAAAACGACATCACAAAGTGTTGACAAAGATGTAAAACAACTGTAACTCTCAAGTCCTGCTGGTGGGATTGTAAATTGGCTTATGCACTTTGGAATACTGACATTATTACTACAAGCTAGTTACTAAAGCTAAAATTCTGCCTATCCTTTCACCAAGAAGTGAATAGTGGGGGCAGCAGTCTTTCTGCCCACCTGTGAGCAGAAAGTGAGAGAAATATATACATATACGTCCATCGAAAGACATACAAGAATGTTCAAAGGAACTTTATTCACAATAGCTAGAGTTATAACAGCACGAGTGAGGGCCTGCTCTGGGGGCGCAATGCATTGAAGTGCAGCACTATGAAGTTAGCCACAGCTGTGTTAGCACAAGCTCAATACCCAGCCAGGGAGGTGACCCCCATGGCACAACAGACCTTTCCTGTCTTGCCCGCTGCTCCCCTCAGCAGTGTACTTTGTCAATCTGCCTGCTCTGCTACCCACTCTGTCTTTGGTGAACCCTCTTACTGCCTCTGTTTCTCTGTATCCCAGTTTAAATAAATGTCTTTACTAAAAAAATCCAAATGGCTATAATAGAACAGATAAACAAACACTCACACAGTGAGATGCCACATGGTAATAGAAAGAATGAGCCATGGAAACACACAATACACATTAATCTCACACATTATGTGGAACACAATAAACCTTCCATAACTGAAATTCTGTATGACTTGATTTCTGCCCAAATCAAGGACAGGGAAAACCAGTAACAGTCATTCTCAGAGCAGTGGTTGGTTATTCTTGTGTGGGAGAGGGTAGGGGAGGGGAAGAACCTTCTTGGATATTACAAATATTTATCTTCGTCAGGATGGAGCTTTCATAGATACACACTACAAAAATACAGTGACCTAAAGTGTAAAGTTAGTGTACCCCATGGTTATCTTAGGGAGAAAGGATGCCCTGAATGAGTTGCACACAGGTTTTGTGGACTCCATCTCCACTCCAAAGCCATCAAGAACCTCCTGTCATCGAAGGGAGGATTGCTGGGATCTGAGGACGGAGTTAGGCAGCCAGGTTTTGTATAAAAGCAGACATGGGGGCCTGGGGGACTCTCTCGCTCTCTCTGCTCTTGGCTCATGGCTTGACTCTTGATTTTTTTTGCCAGCTCTCAGTGTGCCATTGAGATTCCAGGTCAGTGGAATTGCTAGGACTATTGCTAGCAATTAATAATTAATTAATAAATTGCTAATTAACTATAATTAATTAATTAACCACTAGAAATTTATTCCCCTTTCTTTCTCCCTGAAATACTCATTTTTAAATTTCCCCTTGTTTTCTAAATAAATTCGTTATTAACCTTTTGTGTGTGTGCCTGCCATAGAATATTATTATAAGTCACTTTAAGGTTGTGGGTGAAGACCCACAATCAGGCAACCTATTTCATATTGGAGTTGCCCTGAACAGTTAGATGAAATATAGTTCAATAAAAAGAAAGATGTGATTTCTAACAAGTTTCATAAAGAAATAGCCACAGTTAACTTTATCAAGTGAAATAATTACCCCTGTAAGCACCATCTGAAACCTCCCCTGTACCTGATACAGAATCACCCCTGTACCTGATACAGAATCACCCCCACTTATTCAAAGTTACCTTCTACCCTGAGCGCCAATATCATTGATCAGTTTGCCAGTTTTTTCACTTCATATAACATGACTCATGTTATTTGTGTTAGTTTGTGTCTGGCTTCTTTTACATTCCTGAGATACCCATCAAGGGCTACACAAACACAAGGAGTAGGCCAAGGACTACCTAGGTTTGCTGACCTGGGTGGGGCTAGCAGCAAAGTCCAAAGAGCTGAGAGTGTGCTGTAACTCAGTGTCTCCAGCTGTCCTCTGGGTGATGGCAGTGCCAGGGACAATGTTCCAAGTCTGTCTTCTGAAGCAGCAAAGTGACTGTATCATTTCCCAGGAATTCATGCTGCTACTCAGAGCAAGAGGGGAAGGGTGTCTCCCGTGCCACCCATTACTTCTTTCGTCAGACTGAACCACGTGCCCTCCCCTTGCCAAGTACTTTTGTTGGGGAAAGGAGGCCCTGAACAAATTCCACAAATAGGTTTTATAGACTCTGCCCCGGCTCCAGACCAAAGAGAGCCAAGACACCAAGAACTACAAATCCCACAATGACATCATCACCAGAGGGAGGATTGCTGGGATCTGAGGGTGGAGCTGAGCAGCCGGGCCTGGTACATAACCAGACATGTGGGCCGTGGAGGCTCTCTGGGCTTTTCACTGGCTCTCAGAGTGCCATTGGGATTCTAGCTCAGTGAACCGTTAGGACGAATTCACCAATTTCTCTCCCTCTCTTTCTCCTTGAGCTATCCATTTTCTCATTTCCCGTCTTCTGTAAATAAACCCTTCATGTTACTTTAGGTTACTTTTTGTGTGTGCCTGCAGTTGAGTCTCATTACAATTCCCTTTTGAGCACACAGATGAGGACCCACATGCAGGAAACAATCAGGAAACTGATTTCACATCAGGTTGCTCTAGAACAGTTTCGCCAGGTAAGTGCTGTCCAGTGTATGTGTGTGGGGTGTGTGCTGGGAGGAAGTCCCTGGATTGACTTAGCTGAATCTGGACCCATACTTAGGACTGGAGACAGGATTCACTCCACCAAGTCCTGTGGTGGTTACCCCAGGGCAGAGAAGGTGAGCGGTCTCAAGAATTGGCCACCACACCTATAAATGGAAGAATGGGTGTGGGTTTACTCTGTGTCATTGTCATCAACAAGTGCTGGATCCCAAGTGACAGGAGACTGTATGTACTAAATAAATGTGTGTGTGTACATACTTCTCTGTACATATAATCTAAAGCATTCTAAGGATAGAGTCAAGGCAAGAGGCCCATATAATCACATTAGGTCGATGTTCTTGAAAGCAAGAATAGTATTTGTTGTGGCTGGAGCCCAGGAAGAAAGGAGAACATGGAGATGAGGTTGGAGATAAAAGCAGCGTGGTTTCTGTAGAACCCTTTCTCTGCCAAAGTATTTCAGCCTTATCCTGGGAATGAGCCAGAGCCCTGGCAGGGTGTTAAGTGGAAAAAAGCATGGTTCACCCCGCCTCAGTGGTTTTATGGGCTCTTTTTCTCATGCTGACTGTTCCTATGGTTCAAACATAATAACGGGGACAGTTTCCAATTTCTTTTTTTAAAAAGTTATTTAATGAATCTGGCTCTTCCTGATGGCACAAGGGGTTAAAACACAGCACTATGGCCCTCCCTGGTGGCGCAGCGGGTTAGAGCACAGCATTGAGAATCTAAAGCCGCCTCCGCATGAGTTCGATTCCCGCCTGCCCCGGAGGTGACCACATGGCGTGGCAGACCTCTCCTGACCCTCCCGCTGCTCCCCTCAGCAGTGTACTTCGTCGATCTGCCTGTTCTGTTCCCCACTCTGTCTCTGGTAAAAGCCTCTCACCACCCCTGAGCCTCTGGCCTTTACCCCAGTTCTGTATGCACAAATAAATCTTTAAAAAAAAAACAACAACAACAACAAAAAAAACACAGCACTATAAAGCTATCCACAGACACTGCAGCACCAGTTCAATCCCTGGCCAGGGAGGTGACCCACATGGTGCAGCAGACCTCTCCTGTCTTGCCCACTGCTCCCCTCAGCAGTGTATTCCAGTAAATCCACATGTTCTGCAACCCACTCTGTCTCTGGTGAATCCTCTCACTCCCTGTCTGCTCCCCACTCTGTCTCTAGTGAATCCTCTCATCCTCCATGTCTCTGGCCTGTACCTCAGTTCTATATGAATAAATAAATAAATCTTAAAAAAAAAAAGTTATTCAATGAATCTAGAATTCTTTCCCTCTTTCCACTGCCTTCCCCCATGTGTCACCTTGAGTGGTGTAGTGCTCCAGGAAGAAGATAGGTGTAGGGTCTGGAGGTCCAAGTGTGTATCTTGATTGTTTAATTTGGGGATCTGGATGACAGTGGGTGTGGAGATGAGGAAAGGAAAAAGGTTTGGGAAAACCCATGAGCCTGGCAGTTTATACACCACAATTAAACATGTCTGGAGGTGATGTTGTTTCTCAAAGCAAGGAGGAAATAATAGGTTGTTCCAAAGTGGGTTATCTGTAGCTGCAGACCCACAGACATTTCTCTCTTTGGGTTAGTACAGGCCTGTTTTTTCTCACGGAGCCATTATTTCCCCCTTCCCAGGCGGACCTGAGAATTCCAACTGCTGCTTTCTCACCTGCAGATTCCATAAGTCTGTCTGTTATTGGTCATGGTTTTGCTTTGTTAGTGGTGACATTTTTGCATGAAGCCCCAAACTCTCAGTAGTTTACTTCAAATGTCCTTTACATTTGATTCATATTTTGTCTGGGTATAAAATTCTAGATTGGAAATACTTTTCCATCACAATTTCAAAAGAATCTTTCCACTGCTTTCTTTCTTCCTATTTAATATTGCTAGTAAGGCTACATCATTCTCATTCGATCAATCTGGACTCAATTGGGAGCCAGATCTACACAGTGATTTAACAAGGATATTTACTACCAATTTTATTCTAAAATATCAAACTCTGATAAAACAATAATAATCAGATATAAAAAATATATAAGAAATTTATTCATCCAAGAATGAATCTCAAGGATGAGCCCTGAGGAAGGATCTCACTGGAGAAGGTACAGTTGCAGCTCGATGAGTGGTAGAGAAGTTGGTTGGTTTTCTGGACCAGAGCTGGTGTGCAGTTGCTGAGAATGCAGGAAGCAACACTTCAGTGAGCCAAGCTGCCTAGTCAGGCACCCAGAAGGGGCTGGTAAGGGCACTGGCATGGCTAGATATGAGTGTATAGTATCCTTGTCTGAAGGGTACAGCCCTGGGGAAAGAATGGGGTGCATGTCCAGGGCAAAGTACCCCAAAATATATATACACCCACTTTTCTGACCAAGGATACAGCTTCTGGAACTGGCCAAAGGCGCCCTTTCCTCCGGCAATAACCCTCCAGTGACTTAAACCGACAAAGCTTACCATTGTGGCCAGCATAAAGGAGAAACTGAAAAGAGCACATCCATTATTACTGGGAAGATAGTCAAAGGTGAATTTGGAAGTGGGAAGTAATAAATTGTTAACTGGCACATTGCTTCTTTGTGGTGATTGTTTTTTTTTAATCTTTGAAAGTTTATGAAATCATTCTTTGTCTTCAGTGTTCCCTTGGGATGCATCCAGTTTCAATCCCTGTGCTTGGCACTTAGCTAACTCTTTCAGTTACTCACAAGAATCTCCTTGAGTTATTTCTTCTTCTGTTTTCTTTCTCTATTATTACTAAAATAGTGTATTTCTGGAATGTTTCTCTCATTTTCTTAACTTTCTTTTATATTATTTGTGTTTTTTCCCTCTATCTTAAGGAACACTTCTTTCACTTTATCTTTCTACTCTTCTACTGAATTTTAATTTTCTGCTGTCATATTTTTCATTTCTAAGAACTCTTTTTTGATCTCAGAACTTTCTTCTCTTTAAGTAGCATCTAATTTCTGTTTCACAAAGTCCAGCAAGATGGAGGCAGAGTGAAGATTTCTAGGTCACTTCCTTCAGACATGCACAACAAAAATGATGCAAAATTGTGCTCTCCTGCAGCCACTCAAGATGCCAAAGGCGGGAGGGCCGAGGAGAGGAAGGTGGCCCCCACCTGGTATCATGAAGCAGGAGGTCAAGAAGGTGATAAATCCTTTGTTTGAGAAAAGGCCCAAGAATTTTGGCATTAAACAAGGCATTTTGCCCAAAAGGAACTTCACTGGCTTTGTCAAACAGCCTGGCTATTTGACCAAGGCTGCAGCGACCAAGAGTGATTTTCTATAACTGGCTTGAACCAGGTACCCCAATTCTTGAACCCCAAACAGCCACTCAACTACTTAAGCTGGCCCACAGTACAGGCCAGCAAGAAAAGAAGCAGAGACTATTGGCCCTAGCTGAGAAGAAAGCTGCTGGCAAAGGTGATGTCCCCATTAGAGGCTGCCTATCTTTTGAGCAGGGTTAATATTGTTACCACCCTGGTGGAGAATAAGAAGTCTCAGCTGGTGGTACTCAAACATGCCATGGAGACTGTCAAGCCGGTAGTCTTTTGGCCTGCCCTGCATCGGAAGGTGGGGTCCCCTATTGCATTATCGAGAGTAAGGCCAGGCTGGGTCACAGGAAGACTTGTACCTCTGTCACCTTGAGGAGCCCTGGTTGAGTTGGTGGAAGCGATCAGGACCATTTACAATGACATAAAATGAGAGCCATCCTTACTGGAAAAGCAACATCTTTGGTCCAAACTCTGTGGTTTGTATTGCAACCTCAAAAAGGGGAAGGGTGAAGAAATCCTCTAAACCAGGCTAAGTATGCACTAAGCATGTGTGTTCTGTCAGTGAAAATAATAAACATCCTCTTTCAGAGAGTGTAAAAAAAAAAAAAAGATTCGACCACCCCTTCCCAAGGGAAAAACAGATTATCAGCAAACACAATAGGATCATCAGCCTCACAGCAATAATGGGGCAGGACAGCTCACTCCGGGGAGGCGTGGCTGCGGGCAGAGCCCCATGCAGTTGTTGATGTGGGCTCCTATGACCTAACACTATGCTGGATAGTGGGGTACATAAGCAGGCACCCATGATGGAGGGTGCACTGTGCGAGAGTTATAGAGGGATGAGGGCAGAGTGAGGACTCTTGGTTCGTATCCGAATCTCATACCACAGAATAGCTGTAGCCTGAGTCAGGTCATAGTACCTGGACTTCCTTATAGAAGATATTACTTATGTTCAGATTGAGATATCCAAAACACCATCCCTCACAATGAAATGATTTACAATAGGAATTTCAAATTACAGAGCTTACTGGAGGAAATGCTTTAATGCCTATTGCCGTGGTCCTCTTTTAAACCTGCTATATTCATTGGTGCAAGTCTCCCAATTATCCAACAACAACAAAGTCAGTTGAAAATTTATTCCTACTGAAACATATAAAATTGAAAATGAGAAGACAGGAACACAGTACAAATACCAAAACAAAAATACTCTGAAAGGACCCTGAATTCAGGGCGACAGTCCTGGCAATGGTGATGGAACTTAAAAATGCAATGGAGGGCAGCACTGTGAAGCTAACTGCAGGCACTTCAGCCTGAGTTTGATCCCTGGCTAGGGAGCTGACCCACATGGCACAGCAGACCTCCCCCGTCTGACCCGCCGCTCCCCTCAGCAGTGTACTTCATCGATCTGCCTATTCTGATCTTCACTCTGTCTCTGGTGAAGCCTCTCGCTGCCCCTGAACCTCGGGCCTGTACCCCAGTTCTGTATGCATAAATAAATCTTCAAAAAAAGTACAATGAAGCATATAAAATAACAATAGAATAAAGATAATGAAAATATGAGGCAGCTACATTCAGAAATATTGTAGCTAAGAGTTAAGAAGCACTATGGTGGATTTAAAAAACACAATTGAAAGGTTTTATAACAAATAAAAGAAGCAATGGAGAGAATTAATGAAGTTGAAAATACAATACTGGAGAATATAATACTTGAACAAGGTAGGAAAAAAGAACAGCAGTAACAACAAAAGTGGAAACAGTATAAGAACTCTTTGGGACAAGGAAAGGAGACAAACGTCAACATCATGGAGATCCCAGAAGGAAAAGAAAAAGGCATAGAAAACTTATCTAAAGAAATAATCATTGAAACAATTTCACTCTGGGAAATCAACCAGAAACTGTAATCTAAGAGCATTTGAACAAAATAAAATTGGATAGACATACAACCCGACACATTAAAGACAGGATACTAAGAATATCAAGAGGAAAAAGAGTAACCTATAAGGGAATACCAGACTCTCAGCAGATATTTCAATAGAAACTATACAGGCATTACTGGAGGCCTGCTCTAGAAGTTGGGGTGACAGAGTTTCCCCGCAGGAAGAGACCAGAGGAATGGGGGGGGTGGTGGTGAAGGGATACAGACACTCTTTCAGGTGCTGATATCTCCTGCTGATTGTCTCAGCAGGACTTTACTTATATGTTATAAGCAAGCAGTAGGATAATATCAGCATATGCATTAAGCAGAAAACTGTTCTTTAGAACAGTTTGGGATCTTTTTGACCTCCAGCTAAGATTGTAACATTTATTATTCTTAAAAAAAAGCAAAAACACACAACACATACAATTGTTAAGCAAGGTATTTTCATTTCTGTTGTTATTCTTTACAGCTAAACAATCAATCTGCTAATGTTAAAACAATCAATCTATTAATGTTAAAACAGTCAATCTGTTAATGTTAAAACAATCTATTAATGTTAAAACAATCTATTAATGTTAAAATTTAAGACTAACATTTCTCTATTTACCATATTGAAAGACTAGCAAAAAGAAAGGCCCTTTAACTCTAGTTACTATTTAATGGCCCTCATTCTCATGAAAGCATCCTACATGTGAAAAGAACAAAGTGAAGCCAAGGGCCAGAACAGGAAAAGTTTACTTTATTCATAAATCTATCACTAAAGAAGGACAGTAGAGTTCCTTGATAAAGATGGAACAACAAAGGCTTAAGCATTTTGGCTTCCAAAGTTTCTTCCGGAGCCTAATTTAATGTTCATGTCTGGAAGATGGTGGAAAGATGGGATTTGGGTTATCAGTTCTAGCTCTGCTATTTTTATAACATGTTATTGG
Organism: Condylura cristata; assembly: GCF_000260355.1. NCBI lineage: Eukaryota > Metazoa > Chordata > Mammalia > Eulipotyphla > Talpidae > Condylura > Condylura cristata. The sequence goes on from NW_004567141.1 coordinate 3,789,457, forward strand.
TACTGCCTTATTTTACAATATTGACTTAAGTATTACAGCCAACTGCTTTTATTAAAACAGCCAATTGTAAAATCACTTTTGACTTCATCCGATGCATTCAAATGAAAACGTCGTTACAATTACAGGAGTGGCCAAAACAAAACAAGGGGTCCAGCAGGAGCCAGCTTTGGGGCATTCTAACTTTTTAGGAATGCGCTCCCACATCCTGGGGTCTTGTCAGACAGCATGTGTTAAATGGCCTATGCCAAAGCATGAAGGACTGGAAGAAGGTATCAAAAGTACTTAAAGAAAGATTTCCAGGCCAGAATCCTCTTCCCAGAAAAAAATTAGTAAGGTGCTTCATGAAAAACAAAAATTAAAAGACATTAAACTGTATATAAAAGAAATCCTAAAGAGGTTATGTAAAGTAACAGAGCAATGAATATCTAAGCATATTGAATACAGAAGACACCAAAATTATCTAACATGTAGGAGGAAGAAGTAACAATATGGTCCATTAGAACTACTCAGACCAGACCATTCAACAGATCACACAAATAGTCCTTTACATACTAACCTCAGTACAACGAAGAAGAAGAAGAAGAAGAAGGAGAAGGAGAAGGAGAAGGAGAAGGAGAAGGAGAAGGAGAAGGAGAAGGAGAAGGAGAAG
>NW_004567141.1:3790258-3801280 GCF_000260355.1 Condylura cristata
CGATTCCCACCTGCCCTGGAGGTGACCACATGGCACAGCAGACCTCTCCTAACCCACCCGCTGCTCCCCTCAGCGGTGTACTTCCTCGATCTGCCTGTTCTGTTCCCCACTCAGTCTCTGGTGTAGCCTCTCACTGCCCCTGAGCCTCTGGCCTGTACCCCAGTTCTGTATGCACAAATAAATAAATCTTAAAAAAAAAATTAAAAGACAAGACAAACTAAAACAAAACCCCATAAAAATAACCAAATAACAGGAAATACATATGTCAATAATCAGTTTAAATGTAAATGATTTGAATTCACCAAAGGATGCTGAGTGACTGAACAGACTTCAAAACAAAACCCAATCATAAGCTGTTTACAAGAAACTCACCTAATCAAAAAAGACAAATGTAAAGGTAAACTTTACTTAAAAGTAAAGGTTGGGAAGACAGTTAATGACAACTAAAAAAATAAAATCAGTAACAACTATATTTATATCTGGTGAAATACTTTCAATTAAGAAAGGCAAAAAGAGATGAAGAATACTGCGTTATAATTAAGTGTCTAATATAATAAAAAGAAACAACACTTATAAATATATATGAATGAAATGATGGAACACCAAAATAGGTAAGGCAATTAATAACTGATCTAAGAGGGGCCTCCCTGGTTGGGTTTCAGTGCTATCAGCACTATTGCATGTGTCTGATCTCTGGCCAGGGACCTAACCCTTATATGGTACAGCAAACCTCTCCTGTCTCACCTGCTGTTCTCCTAAGCAGTGTATTTCAGTAAATCCACATGTTCTGCAACCCACTCTGTCTCTGGTGAATCCTCTCACTCCCTGTACCTCAGACCTACATACACCCTAGTTCTTACATGCAAACAAACAAAACCCAAAAACTCCAAAATCCTAAGAGAGAGCTTGATAACAACACAATAATACTAGGGGACCTTAATAACCAACTAACAACAATGGACAGATCATCAAGACAAAGTATAAATAAGGAAACAATAGCTCTAAATGAAGACCTGAGCCAGATAGTCTAAAATACACAGATCTATAGAACACTTAACCCCCGAATTGCTGGATACACTTTTTTTTCCAAGTGCACAAGGAACATCATCAAGAGTGAAGATTATATCTTAGGACAGACTATATCTTAGGACACAAGTCATTTGTCCAAAAAAAAAATCACAAAAATAGAAACTATACCTAGTACTCTCTCTGACCACAATGCCATAAAACTATAAAAATCAGCTATAAGAAAACAAAACAAAACAAAATAGGAAAAACTATGAATACATGGAGATTATAATCTTCTAAAGAACAAAAACCAGGAAAAACTATTGATAAATGGAAATTAAACAACATACTACTTAATAGCAATTTGATAAAAGAGGAAACCACAGCAGAAATAAAAAATACTTTGTGATGAATGAAAATGATGACATAAATGATCAGAATCTATGTGATACAGCAAAAGTGATCCTAAGAGAGAAGGATTTCAATATCGACCCATATTAAAATACAAGAAAAATCCCAAATAAGCAGCCTAATATTATACATAAAGCAACTTGAAAAGAGGGATAAGTAATACATACGGTTGGAAAAGGAAGGAAATAATAAAAATAAGAACAAAAATAATGAAATAGATCAAAAAGATTATATGAAGAAATCAATGAAATTGAGATAAACAAAATAGATAAACCCCTAGCTAAGATAAAAGTGAGAGAGCAAGATTGAGAGCAGGAGAATCACAAATGAAAGAGGAGAAATCACTACAGATATTACAAAAAAAACCAAAGATAATTGTAAGAGATTACTGTCAACAACTATAGGCCAATAAATTTGATAACCTTGAAGAAATGGATAAATTTTTATGTCAACATGATCTACCAAGGTTAACTCAGGAAGAAGCAAATAAACTGACCACAGCCATGGAAATTGAAATAGTAATACAAAATCTTGCCCACCCCCAAAAGCCCAAGACCAGATGGCTTTACAAATTAATTTTATCAAAGTTTAAAGAAAAACTGGGTCTTCCCTGGTGGTGCAATGGGTTAAAACACAATACTATAAAGCTATCCACAGCCACTGCAGCATGAGCTCGACCCCCAGCCAGGGATTGAATTATCTCCCTGCTGCTCCCCTCCGCAGTTTACTTTGTTGATCTGCCTGTTATGCTCCCCACTCTGTCTCTGGTGAATCCTCTCACCCCCACACCTCTGATCTGTACCCCAGATCTATGTGCATAAATAAATAAATCTTTTTAAAAAATAGAAAGAAAAACTACCTTGTTCAAATTGTTTTAAAACAATTTACTAAAAACAAAATACTAGCAAGTCAAATTAAACAATGTGTTACAAGGATTATACTTCATGATCAAGTGGGACTCATCCCAGGGATATAAAGATGGTTTAATATATGTTACCACGTTAACAAAGTAAAGATAAAATCAATAGATACAGATAATATCAACAGATACAGAGAAAGCACTTATAAGAATCAATGCCCAAATATGATAAAAATTCTAAACAAGATGGGAGTAGAAGGAACCTAACTTAATATAATAAAGGCCATATAGCACAAACAAAATAACCAATAGAATATTCAGAAAGTGAAAAACTTAGAGCTTTCCACATAAGATACAGCACAAGACAAGAATGCCAAATGCCACCATTTCTATTTTGCTTAGTATTAATGATTTTCACCAGTGCTATCAGGCAATGAATCTAAACAGGAAACAAAAATGTGAAGCTATCACTACAGATGATAATATATATAGAAGATCCTAAAGACACCATTAAAACATTATTGGAAACAATAAAATGAATGAAGTGCCAAACTACAAAATCAACCTATAAAATTTAATAGTTTTTTAATATATAAACAATGAACAGGAAACAAAAGAAATGAAGATAATAACTCCACATATAATTGCTTCAAAAAGAATTCAGTAACTCAGAATCAACCTGAAAAGGGAGGTAAAAGATCTATATAATAAGAACTACAAGATGTTATTAAGGGAGTAAGATAGTGGGCCTCCTGTGTGGTACAGGGGGTAAAGTCTCACACTATGAAACTATTGCCAGCCACTGAGGTATGAGTTTGACCTCCAGCCAGTGAGCTGACCTACATGGCACAGCAGACCTTTCTTGTTTCACCTGCTGCTTCCCTCAGCAGTGTATCTCAGAAGAACTGCCTATTCTGCTCCCCACTCTGTCTCTGGTGAATCCTCTCACCATCCCACACCTCTGGCTGTACCCCAGACCTTGAATGCGTAAATAAAAAAAAACCTTCAAAAAAAAAAAAAGGAGTTAATAATGACATAATGAGATGATGACATGTTCATGAATGTAGAATCAATATACACAAAATGACTATCTTGCCTACAATGATAAACAATTTCCATCTAAATCCCACAAATACTTAAAAAACACAAAAAGTTTTGAAATTTATACAGAACCATAAAAGATCTCAAATTGCAAAAGAAATCCTAAGAAAAAACGAGAGAAATGGAGACATCCTGTTACCTGACTTTAAACTTCAGTAAAAAGCAACAGTATTAAAAACAAGACATGAACCAGTGGAACAGAATAGAAATTCCAGAATAAATCTATTATATCCCAGCACTACTTCATCTATGATAAAATATTCATAACCATTAAATGGGTTGGATTACTCATTAATGCCATACACAAAAATAAAATCCAACTGGCTTAGACTTAGCTATAACACCTGTATTAATAAAATAAAACTTTGGTAATACATTCATTCCACAGAACTAAAAAAATATTTTTGGTGATTAAATCCTTAAAGCAAGAGAATTTTAAAAACAAAATAAACAACTAGAATGACCTGTCAAAAAGCTACTACACAACAAAAGAAAACACAAGGTGATTAAACAGACACTCTACTGAGAGGAAGGAAATATTTGTGCAATATATAACTGATAAAGGATTAATATCTAAAGAATATAAGAAACTCACACAATTCAACAACTAAAAAGTAACACAATTAACAAATGGCTAGCAGATATAAACAGTTCACTAAAGAGGATTTCCATAAGGTTAAAAGAAGTATGTCCATTGTCACTTCTTTTTTCTTTTTTTTGCATACAAGAACTGGAGTAAGGCCAGAGGTGTGATGGGTGAGAGGATTCACCAGAGGCAGAGCGGGGAGCAGAAGGCCGACTGAGGAGGTACACTGCTGAGGGAGCAGCGGGTGGGCCGGGAGAGGTCTGCCGCGCCATGTGGGTCAGCTCCCGGGTTGGGATTGAACTCGTGCTGCAGTGGCTGCGGCAGCTTCATAGTGCTGACTTTAACCCGTTGCACCACCAGGGAGGGCCCCGTTGTCACTTCTAATAGGAGTGATGCAGATAAAAATGACAGTGAGCTACCACCTGTAGCTTGTGGGTTTGGCACATCATTTTTTACAAATTTATATGAGAATTTATTTTTTAAACATATTTTATATTATTTACTCATGTATTTTTTCCATTGTTGTTCATTTTTGTACAGTGCTTGCTTTCTCTTCTCAGATGTAGTCCTGAGATCCCCCGTGCACCATCACCACAGCTCCTGGTGCTCGGCCTTCCCCTGCTGATCCTTTTCCTACCCCTGCAGAATGTCCCTGGTTTATAGTTGCCTGTTAATTTTGGCTTTTTACTTCTTGTTATTATTTTTCTCCTGATCCCTTATTTGGTGCCCTTATATTCCTCCTATAAGTGAAACCATCCATTATTTTTCTTTTCCTTCTGGCTTGTGTCACTGAGCAGAGATTGCACATGTTAAGACTTGCAAGTGCTGGAGAGGATGCAGAGGAAAAGGACCCCTAACACGCCGCTGATGGCAACGCGGCATGGTGAAACCATGAGAGGAAGAGATCTGGACTCTCTTTAAGAAATAAAAAACAGAAATACTGTGTGGCCCAGCAAACCCACACTTGGGCATAAATTCACAGAATATGAAACCACCACAAGCAAATTAAAAAAAAACACCTTATATGTCCTACAGTATTCACTGCAGCATTATTTACAAAAGCCAGGAGGTAGAAGTAATTCAAATCTTCAGTGGCAGAATAGATCACAAAGATGTGGTAACACACACCATGGAGTGTCACAGAGCCTCGAGAAAGGATGGAAAGCAGCCATTTTCAACAAAATGGAGGGAACTTGAAAAAATATGCAGACAAACACATCAGAATGATAAAACCAATACAGGAACATTTATGAAACAGACCATTTGACAATGTAAAAACACATCAAAAGACTACTATCAACAAACAGGTGGGGGGGCTCTAAGGTTAATGGGGGGAGAGAAAGGGACCAGGAAACAACAAAAAAAGCAAAACAAACCCCAGATGCAATTATCTTTTAGTGTCTCTCTGAGCATCTCAGCATAATTTTTTTAAAGCCTCTTCTTACACATTAATTCGGCTTCTGCAACTTGTTTTCATTGTTTTGTTTCTTTTTTATCTTTCATGCCGGAGGCTGAGGCTTTCATCAGCAGTCTGGAAAACCTCCACTGTCCGATTGTTTATGACGGGGGCTCCAGCAGTCAGCTCTACAGTAAACAGATGATTCATTGGAGGTAGGATCCCTTAGGGAGGATCCATTTACAAAATGGCTGTTTACAAAACACAGTCTAGGGGAGATGGCAGCTTGCTTGGGAGCCACAGGCAGCCTAATGTAACCCCTCATAGTGAACTGAGGGTCAAAGACCCATCTTCCTCCCTCCTTGTCTTCCCCGTTCTACACTGGCCAAACCAGTGTGAGTAGGACGGTACCTGGCCTTCACAGAGCAGCAGTTATGGTTGGAGCGTGTGTGTGTGTGTTTACATCTCCCTGAAAGACCAAACTGATGCCATGACAGGCTTCAGAATGCTTCTGAACCAGCCAGGCCTAAGTTTCGGTTATCAACAAGGTGTAAATGCCCTAATCTTGCTCATCCCATAGCAACAGCCAATTAGCAAGCAGGCAAGTCACCAGTACATATTAGAAAAAACACCAGATGTCCTAAGGTATGTGGCCGAGTAGCGAAGGTCACATCTTACATGCATAGACCAACCAGGTTAAGATAATTTTGTTCAGTGTCCACCAATCAATGTACTGCTGAGCTAAACTCCCCTCTGCTGGGCTAAAACTCCCCTCTTCTGTAATAAAAACCCTGCCGTCCCTGAGCTTGGGGTTCTCATCTTCGGCTGGTCAGTGCATGTTGGGAGCCCCGGCTCCAGCTTGCAATAAAGACCCTCGTGTGCTTGACATCGGAATCGGCTCCTTGGTGGTCTTTGGGAAACTCGAAACCTGGCACAATATCCCTTCTTGGGCAAGTCAGGTTTCATTGGGGAAGAATCTATATATTGCCTTCCAGGAGAGAAAATGCCTGACCACCAAGGTCCCCTTTGCTGAAAGACCGCCAGGGTGATGGGGGCTCATCACATAGCATTTAGAGCACATTCTCAGTTCTCTGTGTTTTTTTGTTTTGTTTTGTTTTGTTTTGTTTTTTTAACATTTATTTATTTATGCTTACAGAACTGGGATACAGGCCAGAGGTGGGGTGGGTGAAAGGATTCACCAGAGACAGAGTGGGGAGCAGAATAGGTAGCTTAACAAAGTACACTGCTGAGGGGAGTAGTGGGTGGGACGCGGAGAGGTCTGCCATGCCATGTGGGTCAGCGCCCTGGCCGGGGATCGAACTCATGCTGCAATGGCTTCAGAGAGCTTCATAATTTAAGCTGTTGCACCACCAGGGAGAGCCCTGTTTTTTTTTTTTTTTTATTTATGCATAAAACAGCTGTGGTACAGGCCTGAGGTGTGGGGGGTGAGGAGACTCACCAGAGACAGAGAGGGGAGCAGAACAGGGAGATCTACTGAAATACAGTGGGTGAGACAGGAGAGGTCTGCCAAGCCAGGTGGGTCTGCTCCCTGGCCCTGGATCTGACTGGGCTGCAGTGGCTGCTAGCTAGCTAGCTCTGTCTTTAATCCCTGCACCACCAGGGAGGCCCTCAGGCATCTATTATACCTTCCATGCTTTGAAATAGGCCTGATGTGCTGGAGTCTTTTGATTTGCCCTATTCAGAGATATGCTTCTGAGACAACTTTCTATTTCCTACCCTTACACACAGTTCCAGAAATTCTTGGAACTGCTAGTTCATAAGCCTTTTAAGGATTTTGTGGAGGAAATTTTGCTTCTCAGTTTTCCCTGTAGCGGTTGAGATTTGGCTTTGTAGTCTGATGAGTTGGCTAAGTCAGGTGCCACCTACACCCAGGTTTGGGAACTCTGCCTGGAAACCCAAGACTCCTTGAGGAGAGGTGGTCTATCTGGAGACGGAGGCAGAAAAGACATTCTGGGACCAGACTGTGAAGTTTTGGGGAAACCGTGCTTAGTGCTAGAGGTTTGGGCTTGGGGTGGGAGCTAGCAGCTTACGACTGGCTGTGTGGGCCCCTTGGCAAGTGTGTGTGGTCTCAGTTTTCCAGCTCTGCTCTGCATGACTCAGGCGGGTATGCGGAAGCAAGCAGTAAGCTGCAAGCTGCCATTTTGTGATGAGCTATTTTCCAGATATTTCTATCCTTCTTTTTTCCTGCTGTTGTTCTGCTAGGGGTTTTGTCTGCTCCCCCCCGACCTCTGGCCGCCTGCATCCCTGTCCACAGATGTGACCCTCCAAGGCCCAGTTCAGTGTCAACCTCACTGTAGGCCCACGGTCCTCATAAGCAAGAGCAACCCCTAAACTCCTGAACCTCCAGTGACGGTTATTGTTTCTCACCCGCATCCTTGCTTGTGTTAGTCAATTTTCTTCCAGAAAAGAACTAGTAGGTTGTATGTGTATGTGTGTGTTTGCACACACATGTAGAGCTATGTATATTTGCACACACATTTAGAGGTGGCTAGAAATATAGATGGTTGGATATAAATATTGTCTTGTGTATTTGTACGAATACAAAAGATGTCTTTTGTTCAAGTAACATTTTTATTTCTTGTGTTTCATTCCTTCGTAAAAACATTTTTTATTAATTTTTTCATTTTCTTACATTGATCATTTCTGCACAGTGTTTGATTTCTCCCCTCAGGTGGTGTTCCCATAAATATCCCACCACATCATAGGGAACCGTCACGATGATCCCTTGTGCTCATCCCTGTTCTGATCCTTCTGACTGCCTCTTCCCTGCTATACGCCTCAGAGCTAAAGTTGCCTACAAGTTTGTCTTTTTGTTTGACCCTTTGTTTGTTTTCCCTATATTCCTCCTGTAAGTGACATCATCTGATACTTTTCTTTTTCCTTCTGGCTTATTTCACCAAGCATGATCCCTCCAGCTCCATCCACACTGCTGCGAATGGCATGAGCTTGTCTCAAAGACAAAAGACTTCTTACAGGGAATTGGATCATGTGATTCTGTAAGCTAACAAACCTCAGTTCTGCTGGGTGAGCAGGTAGCTGGAGACCCAGGAGAACCAATGATGTGATTCCAGTCTGAAGTCCAGTCCCAGGCCTCCAGGAAGAGTTGATTTGTCAGTTTAAATGCCAAGGCAGTAAAAGCCCAATTTGAAGGCAGTCAGGAGGAAAAAATCCTGTTACTTGGGGGAGGCTCATCTGTGCTGTTTGCTTCCAGCCTTCAGCTGACTGGCCAAGGCCCACCCACGTAAGGGACGGCAGTTTACTCATTCTACCCCATTTCAGTGTTCATCTCATGTGAAAACATTTACAGAAACACCCAGACAGATGGTTGCCCAACGGGACCCAGTGAAGCTGACATGCAATTAACCATCAAGGCCCTTCCTTGCTCTGATCTGTCTTCCAAGGGCCTGGAAGCCACAGCGACTCTTTCTTGCCTCTCTTTCTGACTGGCTCTGGTTAGGTTCCAATGGGAGTCACTGGTGGAAGACTGGAAAGAAACGCCGGTGGAGAAGCACACGTTTCTCCTCCTTTAGCTCTGGAGGTCCTTCCGGTGGTTGCGTAGCAGCAGCTGAAGGGGGTACCCTCGGTTCCTGGCTTCGCCTTTGAGCACGCGCTGTGGCAATGGCCCCACCAGCACGCCCTTCGGAAGCCTCAGTGGCACAGTGTCTGCGGACTCTGGGCCGGAAGGAGGCGGACGCAGTAGTGGGCAGCGCTGGTCCAGTGGCAGGAAGGCGGCTGTGGCTCCCAGCAAGAGGCCCGCCAGTGCTTCCAAAGGCAACACGGCAGTGGGGCTCCAGCAGCCTCGAAGGCACGCGGAGGGGAAAGGAAGTTAAAAATCAGGTTTTTTCCCACCTCCCTGCTGCGTGTAAGGATCCCTGGGCTGAGAGGCCTGGAGGTGGGGCGCACCTGCCTTTAATTATGGACACCTGGACCCAAAGAGCATGTGCACATGTATAGTGGCACCTGCATAATGCTCACACCTGTGCTAAGAGGGCGGTGTCACTCTGAGACAGGACTAAGGCTGGGAGGACCGGCCACAAGATGACACGAGACTAAGAATGCCCGAAGTAATTCCAGGGGAAGAATGCAAAGATTTGAGGGGGGCTGTCGGGGTTGGGGACTAGGTTGCCTGCCTGCTTCCCAGCCCCTGGCCAGCCATGCCTGCTTCCTTGCCTCCCTGTCTTTGTGCCTGTCTACCTGGTTCCCTGATTCAGCATTAAAGTCCTATAGAAATCCACTGAAGGCTCTGGGCTTCCTTTACCCGTCTGCCCGAATCCACAGCGAAACTGCCCTGGGTATGCTTGCACTAGAGCACGTCACCCTAAGCTTGCTTTCCCTCTTTCTAAAACAGAGTCTGCCTCAGGTTTACTTGTATAAATGGTCAGAAGGACAGCTACCCTATCGGACAGCAGGCTGGAGCCCTGCCATCCATCCATCCTTACCTCAGCTGTCAGGGCTATTCTGGAAGTGTCATGGAGACCTGGGATCCCTTAAGAGCCTAAGGGCTGGAGCCAGAGCTGCAGCCACAGCCTGGGACTTGACTTGAGCGTTGACCTTGATCTTCAGCCTGCAGAGCCTGGCACCCTTGGCAACATGAGCTGAGTGCATTTCCCACGTAAGTGCCAGCGAGGCGCGGAGCAGATTCTCAGGTTCTCTATGACCCAGGCAGATGGGTAAAAAAGTCCTGGAGCCCTGGGTGGCTTCTTCAGCTTTTAATGATCTTTCTATATAATTTATAGTGAGGCAGTCAGGCACGGGGCAGACAGCGGGGTCGGAGGGCCAGAGGCTGCCAGGCCTCCTCGCTCCTGGCGAATCTTTACTCTTTCTGGGCTCTCTGGCATCCTCTTGTGGCCTTCTCTGGTCTACACTCTGCTGCACGGTCCTCTGCCCCATGGGTCCTCTGTTGCCGCCCTTGCATGCACAGCCTACAGGCTCGGGGCACCACAAGTATGCACCCATGCACGCCTATACCATGCTCCAGGTGCCGCCATCAGGTAGCATATGAGACCAAGGTGTAGATCATCAATGCTAGTGGTGGGAGGGCAGAAAAAACCTGACCACTTCCGTTTACCCTACACCACCCCTGGGCAAGCTGACTGAGTTGGTGACTGCTGCCCTTTGGGATATCAGATTTTTGGGCTTTATAAGGACCCCAGTAGCCTCCGCACACCTGGCCTGTACCCGGCCCTTCTTGTGTGTCTCTGCAAAGTACATGTTCTGTTGGAGCTTGGGGCCTCTTGTCCCACCCATAAGAGATTCTATCTTTGTGATCAGGATTTCTTAATAGTATTTTTGGGAACTGGTTAGGTGTGGTAGGTTTCTCGGTCTTGGCCCCAAGTGTTGGTGCCCAAAGAACCAATCCTGAATTTTATTTAAATCCCACTTTCCTTTGCCCTCCAGCCTAGCACCTGTATGCCACTTTGCCTAGTTTCACTTCCCCTTCTGCTCTTCCAGTACTGCCAACATCTCTAATGAATTCCTTATATTTTAGTCCCTCGATTTAACACATGTGGAGCAGATTTTGCTTTCTTGAACATCCTCTACTTATGAAATTTAGACTTGCTAATTTTGTTGATATTGTGATTCTCCCCCAAAGTATAGAGATTTTGAATTCATCTCTCTCCTTTTTCCACATTTTTTTTT
>NW_004567141.1:3801935-3803149 GCF_000260355.1 Condylura cristata
TCCATGATTTTGCCTGTTTAAGATACTTCATATAAATAAATCAGTTGATATTTGTCTTTTTCTGCTGGCTTATTTCACTTAGTATTTTCAAGCTTTATCCAATTTGTAGCATGTATTAGAACTTCCTTTCTTTTTTAGGGTCGAATAATATTCCACTATGTGAGGCACCATATTTACTTATTCTATGCATGAGTTGATGGACTTGAGTTGTGGCTATTATAAATAATGCTACTAGAAGCAAGGTCATACAAATATCTGGTTCAGTTGTAGCATTTTCAGGTCCATTAATTCTATTTGTAGGAATCTCATTTTTTTCTATCTTAATTCAGTAAGCATGGTACAGTTCTGTGTGATTGAGACTTTTTTTTTGCTCTATCATTTATGGTATGTTGTCCAGTCTCTTCATTTTTAGTTTTTATTGGGGTATAAGGAACTTCCCTTTCTTGTCTTAATAAATTAAGTTTATACCCTGTAGACAAGTGGCTGGGTTAAATTCTATCATTTTTGCCCAGATCTTTAGGTGTCTCTTATTTATTTTTTAAAAAAGATTTATTTATTTATGTATACAAGACTGGGTTATAGGCCAAAGGTGCAGGGGGTGAGAGACAGAACAGGGGGTGGGGAGCAGAACAGGCAGGTCAACTGAAAAATACACTGGTGAGGGCCAGACAGGAGAGGTCTGCTGTGCCATGTGGGTCAGCTCCCTAGCCAGGGATCGAACTTGTGCTGCAGTGGCTGTCGGTAGCTTCCTAGTGCTGCCCCTTAATCCCTGTGTCTCTTATTTAACATGCCAAAGGGTCTGCTTCACTTGTGATGACCTGGGCACTAGTGCTGGTAAGGGTAGTAGGTGGGTACTGGGGCTATAGAGCACCAAAAGATCACCTCCAGTCAACACCAAGGTTTCAAGTTAACTAAAGTACTTTGGTTGTTAGTGTGGACCTACAGCCACCCTTTGACCTAGGCCAGCTCCTCAGTCAAAACACCACCATCTCAGTCTCTGTGCTGTGGCTGAGTAATAGATGTAGGGCTGGGAGGGGATTATTTTTGAGACAGGGTCACAAGCCAGAATTTGTTCTTTGCTTTTGGAATATGAGTCTAAAGCCTTGTCCTGGAGCACTTGCTTATGTTGTAAAGTCCCGTGAGCTCTGAACTATAGTTAGTGAGTGGATGCTATTTGGTTGCTATCCTGGCTTTGATTTTGGGTGGGGGGTGAC
>NW_004567141.1:3803249-3807183 GCF_000260355.1 Condylura cristata
ATTTGGTTGCTATCCTGGCTTTGATTTTGGGTGGGGGGTGACGCAGGTGTTTTGCATAATACAGCTGCAGGCTGCAAATAATAGAACCACCTGTAAGGAGGCACAGGTGATTCCAGCTAGTGCTTCCTGCCAGTTTCTGCTCCAACGTATACTGTTTGGGAGCCACAGGCTCAACTCAGCAGTCGCCACTCTGCACATTGACTCTGCACTCCCTGCTCTAGTGTAATCCTGTACTTTACAGACCGCCCCCCCCCCCGCCATGTGGGCATGAACTCTTAAATTAACAACTGAGAGGAAGTATAGAGTAGCCATCCCTCCCCTTAATAATTGTTTTGCTCTCAATGCTCTAAACACAGTTTAATTACATTTTTTTTCTACTCCTTTCTGCAGTGCCATTGCTCTTGAGCATAGAACAGTCATCCCTTCATCGTTCAGGAATTGTTCTTTTTAAGGTGTAATTTAATTGTAAATATGTGGAAGATAAGTCCAGAATCTTCATTCCGTAGTCATCTTGCTGAACTTTGAGTCCCTGTTCAGTTATTTTAGACATATAATAGGAGTAGAACTCCTGGAGCATATGGTAATTTTATGTTTAATTTGTGATGATCCTTTCAATGTTTCTGCAGAGGTAGCATCATTTTACACCACCAGTAATGCATAGAGGTTCCAATTTGTCTACATCTTTGCCCATACTTACTATGTTCTGTTTTTTTTTTAAAGGTTTGTTTATTTATGCATACAGAACTGGGGTACAAGCCAGAGGTTCAGGAGTGGTGAGAGGATTCCCCAGAGACAGAGTGGGGAGCAAAACAGGCCGATTGATGAAGTACACTGCTGAGGGGAGCAGCAGGCGGGTCAGGGGAGGTCTCATGCCATGTGGGTCAGCTCCGGAGTGGGGATCGACCTCATGCTGAAGTGGCTTTAGCTTCTCAGTGCTGTGCTTTAACCTGCTGTGCCACCAGGGAGGGCCCTCTGGTTTTTTTTATTTTTTTTTATTTTTTTAAATAAAAGTTACTCTACTCGGTGTAAAGTGTAGTTTTGATTTACATTTCCTAAATAACTGGTGATGTTGACTATCTTCATGTGTTTGCTGACCATTTGTGTATGTTTTTTAAAAAATATCTTCTGGGTCCACCCTGGTGGCGCAACAGGTTAAAGCACAGCACTAAGAGAAGCTAAAGCCACTTCAGCATGAGTTTGATCGCTGCCGGGGAAGTGATCCACATGGCGAGGCAGACTTCTCCTGACCCGCCTGCTGCTCCCCTCAGCAGTGTACTTCGTCAGTTGGCCTGTTCTGCTCCCCACTCTGTCTCTGGTGAATCTCTCACTGCCCCTGCTCCTCTGGCCTGTACCCCAGCAATGTGTGTATAAATAAGTAAATCTTAAAAAAAATAATCTTCTCAAGCTGTTTGTTCATTACTGAATTGGGTTGTTTCTTTTATTGTTGAATACTTCCAGAGTATTGAATATTAATCCTTTATCAGGTATATAATTTGCAAATATTTTCTCCCATTCTATCAGTTGTTTTTTAATCTTTAAATATTTATTTATTTATGCATAAAAAAATGGGGTACAGGCCAGAGGTGCAGGAGGTTAGAGAGCTCACCAGGGACAGAATAGGGAGCGGAATAGGCAAATCTACTGAAACTACTGAGGGGAGCAGCAGGCAGGTCAGGAGAGGTCTGCCACGCCATGTGGGTCAGCACCTGGCCAGGGATCTAGCTTTACAGTGCTGCACTTTATACCTGTTGCGCCAGCAGGGAGGGCCTGTCTTTTCCTTTTCTTCACAGTGCCATTTAACACACAAAAGTTTTAAATTTTGGTGAAGCCCAGTTTTCCTACTGCTCTGTTGGCTTATGCTTTTTGTGTCACATCCAAAGCCAATGTCATGAAGATTTTTGTGTTTCTTCTAAGAGTTTTACAGTTTTTTTTTAAAGATTTATTTATTTATGCATACAGAACTGGGGTACAGGCCATAGGGGGAGGGGAGACAAGAGGATTCACCAGAGACAGAGTGGGGAACAGAACAGGCAGATGAATGAAGTACACTGCTGAGGGGAGCAGCGGGCGGGTCAGGAGAGGTTGGCTGTGCCCTGTGGGTCAGCTCCGGGGCTGGGGATCGAACTGGCACTGAAGCTGCCACCGTTAGCTTGCAGTGCTGCTCTTTAACCCGTTGCACAACCAGGGAGGCCAGAGTTTTATAGTTTTAATTCTTATGTTTAGATCTCCGATCCATTATGAGTTTATATTTGCATATGATGTAAGGCAAGAACCAAACTTGCGCATGGATATCCTGTTTTCCCAGTACAATTTGTTGAGAAGACTACCCTTTGTTCATTGGTTGTGGCATTTTTGTAAAACAAAATCAGTTGACTATATCAATTATACCTCAGTAAAATCAATTGACAGTATAGGTAAGGATAGACCAGCGAACCCATTGGTATATATGTTGCTCCTCATGCCAATACTACACTCTTTGATTATTATAGCTCTGTACTAAGTTTTGAAATCAGAAAATATTAGACCTCCACCTTTGCTCTAGTTTTCCCAATTGTTTGCATATTTATAATTCTCTCAGATTTTATATGGATTTTAAAATGTATTTTTCTGTTCTTTAAAATATAATACTGGGATTTTAATGAGGATTGCATTGAATTGAAGATAATTGTCATCTTGCCAATATTAATCCTTGCCCTTTCCCATCTTGCAAGACTGCAGGTGAAAAAGCTGAGAAGCCAGACACTAAAGAGAAGAAACGTGAAGCCAAGAAGCCTGATGCTGATGTCAGTAAGGGTAGCTCAAGATCAAAACTCCTCAGAAAGGGCCCACTGAAGTCAGGACTCCACAGGAGTCAGAGGAATTGGCAGATATTATCAGTTTGTCATGTTTCCCAGAAATTATGTATGAGAGGATTATTCAGCCCCTAAATCCAGGATTAAAAAGAAAAAGAGGTTCTTGCTATAGTCATAAACCATTTTGTGGTGACAAGAATGTGGTACCTGAGTGATTAGACATCACAAAATGCCTAGATACCATCCTACTGCAGATGTTTCTGGAAGCTGTGGAGTAACAAAAAAACCCTTCAGTCAGCATGTGAGGAAGCTGTGAGTTAGCCTCACTCCTGGGGCTATGCTGATTATCCTCACTGGGTGCTACTGACGAGGAGCGTGATTCCTGAAGCAGCTGGGCAGTGGTTTGCTATTTGTGACAGTACCTCTGTCCTCAATTGAGTTTGAATGCATAGAGCACACCAGAAATTAGTCATCACCATCTTCCCCAAAACTGATTATCAGACATCATGCTGATGCTTCCTTCAAGAAGAAGCTAGAGCCCAGCCACAATGAAGGTGTGATCTTTGACACAGAAAAGAGAAATATGAGCTTACAGAGCAGTGCAAAGTTGACCAGGAAGCTGTGAATTCACAAATTCTGCCAAAAATCAATGTACTCCTCATCTCTCAGGCTACCTCTTCTCTGTGTTTGTTTTCACAAATGAAGATTATCTTCACAAATTGGTGTTCTAAATTTCTTACAAAGAACCCAGTTAAACAACTGATACAGGTCCTCCCTGGTGGAGCAGTGGGTTAGGGTGCAGCACTGCAAACTCTCTGCAGCCGCTTTAGTATGAGTTCGATCCTTGGCCCTGGAGGTGACCCACATGGCGCAGCAGGCCTCTCCTGTCTCACCTGCTGCTCCCCTCAGCAGTGTGTTTCAGTACATCTGCCTGTTCTGTGCCCCGCTCTGCCTTTTGTGGATACTCGCACTCCCCGCACCTTTGGCCTACCCCCCAGTTATTGTATGCAGAAATAAGTAAATAAAATAAATCTTTAAAAAGACAAATAATATTACTCAGCAACCAAAAAAGAGAAACACATGTCTTTTGCAGCAACTTGGATGGAGCTGGAAAAGATCATGCTTAGTGAGATAAGCCAGAA
>NW_004567141.1:3808114-3818052 GCF_000260355.1 Condylura cristata
GATCTGCCTGTTCTGCTCCCCACTCTGTCTCTGGTGAAGCCTCTCACCGCGCCTGAGCCTCTGGCCTGTACCCCAGTTCTGTATGTACAAATAAATAAATCTTTAAAAAAAAAAAAGATAAACTAATGTAATATGTGAGCAGAACTAAGTCTATTTTTTCCTTTTCATTTTGAATACCTTTAAATCTTTTCCCTCTTCCCTAATTGCCCTGGCTTCTTTTAGTACTATGTTAGGTAGAAGTGAGAATCCTGTTTTGCTCCTGATCTTAGGGGGATGTTTTCATTCTTTTACCACAAGTATGTGAGTTTTCCATATCTGATCTTCATTCTCTCCACCACTTTGATTAAGGTGAAGACTTCTTGCGTTAGGTTGTGACTATTCATTTACTAACTCACACATTAAATATTTATTTGAATGTCCGCTATGTGCTGAGAAGACAGTGATGACTAAACAGAGTGCTAGGAGGCAGCATTATGGGGTTTAGGCAAAATAATGACATGTTCAAATTAATTTATTTTTTAAAGATTTATTTATTTATTCATACAGAGCTGAGTTGCAAGTCAGAGGTGCAGGGGCAGTGAGAGGATTCACCAGTGACAGAGCGGGGAGCAGAACAGGCAGATGGATGAAGTACACTGTTGAGGGGAGCAGCAGGCAGGTGCTGCACCATGTGGGTAATCTTTGGGGCAGGTGGGGATCGAACTCGCACTGAAGCAGTTGCAGCTAGCTTGTAGTGCTGCATCCTACCCCATTGCGCCACCAGGGAAGGCCCCTGGAACCAGAACTTACTGCGGGGCTCATGGCTTATGCCTAGGGCCCACAGATCCTGAGAAAATAAGTGTTTTAAGAAAAGTGGGTTATCCCCATGGGGATTACAATTGAGATGAAAAAAAAAAAAAGTACAAAATGATGTAAAGATAAACTATTATATTATTAAAAAAATGAAAAATAAACCTATAAAAAAAAGTGGGTTATCAAAAAGGTTTTCATCCTTGAGTAGACTGAGAGAGAGGAGGAAGATGAGGTGTTGAAAAAACAAAGGTGATCTGCATATATAAATATATACAAAAATACTCTATAATGGATGGGTCTCCCACCATGGAGGCCCTGCTTCCGAGTTCATGTATGCATAAATAAATAAAAATAAATCTTAAAAAAATAAGAAACACCATTCCAACCTCAGTCCTAAGCTACCACTAGTCTACTTTCTATCTCTACAGATTCTCTTAACTTGGTCTTTCATATGAGTGGAATCATATAACATGTGGGGTTTGGTGACTGACTTCTTTTGTTAGCATGAAACTTTCAAGGTTTATCCATGTTGTGGACAGTATCAGTATTTTATTCGTTCTTATAGCTGAATTACTTTCTATTATATGGAGATTTCACATTAAAAAAAGATTTATTTATTTATGCATACAGAAATGGGGTACAGACTAGAAGTGCAGGGGCGGTGAGAAGATTCACCAGAGATAGAGTTGGGGGCAGAACAGGCTGACTGACAAAGTACAATGCTGAGGGGAGCAGCGGGCGGGTCAGAAGAGGATCGAACTCATGCTGAAGTAGCTTTAGCTTCTTAGTGCTGTGCTTTAACCTGCTGTGCCACCAGGGAGGGCCCAGATTCCACATTTTACTAATCCATTTATCTATCAATGGGCATTTGGACTATTTCTGCCTTTTTTAAATATAATAAATAATGCTACTTTAAACATCTATGTACAAGTATTTGTGTGGGCACATCTTCATTTATACTTGGAAATAGAATTACTGACTCTTATGGCAACTCTATATTTAATTATTTGAAGAATGATTTTTTTTACATCCCCCACCAGCAGTCAATGCGGATCCTTGCCAATACTTGTTGAATTTTAAATTTTCACATATTCAAAAGCTTTAAATTTCTAAAATCATGTTTAGCATGATCTATTTTATGGACCAGAAAAGTGTGTAATATATCTAGGAAAGGATTTACAAAAATAGTTAAAATAAATAAGGGAAATTTCAGTGAGCAGGAAAAAATGAGTTTATAAATAACATGTACCCCAACTGTTACCATTGTTTGACACTGTCAACGGTTACGGGTGCTGCCTACTGGAGGGCTTGGCTGGTGAAAAATAGAGCACCCCAGGAAAACGGTAATGGTGGAGCAGTGGAAAAAGTGTAAAAGGGACTGAAAATGGGCCCGAAGAGCTCTGTGTGTGAGCGCAGCCAGGTGACAGCCACAGCGGTGCAGTGTCCAGATGGCAGCGGACAGCCCAGGGCAGCTCTGCAAAGGCTTCTGGGAGCTGGGTTGTGGGCGCGGGCCACATGGCAGACAGAGGCCATTGTGCATGGCCTTGACCAAGCAGGCGTTTTGCAACACTTTTGTTAGGCATGGTGGAGATAAGGGGAGACACGGGAGCCAGGCATCTTGCGAAAGTGTGGCCTGGAGAGGACGGGAGGCCAGGAGAGTCAGACATTTTGTTAAAATGCATGAGTGTGGCTGTTTGTCAGTGTGGTTGTTTGGTGGCTACAGCTGTTGTCTTGAGTATCGCTTGTTCGATCCTGGGCTGGGGCATTTTGGCAGCTCGAGGAGCATCTCCTGTTGCATCTTTGCTGTGCTCGCGAATCAATCCCGGCCTGCAGTTTGGCTGCCGCATGACCACGGTGGCAGGAAGACGCAACACATGGCCTGTTGTTTGGTAGAGTTGTTGCACATCCTCACTGGCATGAAGATGCCATTATAGCGGTCTTTATGCAGAACTAGAAAGAACTAAACACAAATTTGGGTAAAATAAAGTGCCACTATTGGTCTCAGCAACTCTTATTTTTCCTGGTTTGTTAAATAAATTCCTTTCTTGTTTTTTTCTAAGGCTGAGAAGTCTTGTAATTGTGTATGAGGGTGAAGAACCCAGACAGTTATCTGTAAGCTATTTGGGCAGAGGAGTTTGGTCAGTTTAGTGTCCCTTGCTGTCTGGTATCACAATAGCAGGGGAAACAAAAGCAAAAATAAACAAGTACCAAACAGCTTTAGAACTCAAAAGAAACCATCACAAAACCAAAAAAGCGTCCTACAGAACGGGAAAAAATATTTGCACAACACATTCTGACAAAGGGCTAATCCCTGAATTATACAAAGTCCCAATACACCGAACAGAAATGAAAAAACATAACCTGAAAAAAAAAATAGACAAAAGACCTAAATAAGCACTTTTTTAAAAAGATATTCATATGACCTACAGACACATGAAAAACAGATCAACATCACTTATTGTAAGGAAAATGGAAACCAAAATCACAATACAAGATCATCTCATCCCTCTGAGAGTGGCCCATATAAAAAAAGAATGGAATCAACAAATGTTGGCAAAGTTGTGATGGAAAAGGAACGTGGGGATGGAAGATGGTACAATATGATTTCTTAAGAAACTAAAAATGGAAATTCCATATGACCCAGCAATAGGTCTATTAGGCATTTATCCTGAAAATGTGAAAACTCTTTAATGAAAAGATTTAAGTACACCTATGTACATAACATCACTGTCCATAACTGCCAAATCATGAGACTAACACAAGTGCCCTTCAACAGACAAAAGGGTAAAGAAATTGTGGGATATATACTTGATGGAATATTATACAGCTTTGAAAAAAGACAAAATAGTGTGTTTGGGACAAAATGAATGGCCCTCATGTTAAATGAAATAAGTTGGAAAGTTAAAGATATATAGCAGATGATTTCACTCATCCGTGGAATATAAACAAGAAAACGTTCATAGGCAAAATGCAGGAATAAGCTTGGACTTAATGAACGAATTTAATGGTTACCAGAGATAACTGGGAGGACAGAAGAAAGGAGGGAGAAGGGAGGCAGATGGGGGGGTGGGTATTGGTGTGGGTGATTTGGTGGAGGATGAGTGGAACATGTACACATATGAAAGGACAATAATGTAACCCCAAAATAAAAATAAACTAAAAAGAGGGGAAAAAATCTACCTTCTTCCTCTACTCCATAAGATTATTATCATTCTCAGGCTAATATTTACTGAACCCTCCTGGGTGCCAAGAATGAACTAAGTTCTCTAGTTTGCTTAGTTGATTCTCACAAGAACACTGTGTAATGAAAACTTACTATTCCCATTTTATAGATAAAGAAAATGTGGTTTAGAGATTATCCAAGATCCTAGGTTGGTTTAGAAATTGTCTCAGTCCTCCAGCTGGCCAATAATGGCAGAGCTGGTAGAGATTTGAACTGAGGAATTTTGGCTTGAGAAGCTACTTATGTGTCTGTCTGCTTTATACCCCTGTACCTACAGGAATGATTGCTAAAGAGTCAGCGACCAAGCAGAATAAATGAGAAGCAATTATTACCCAACTCTCATTCTGCAAAAATCCAGAGTGTAATGCAGCCTCCTCTGCTGGGAAATGTAGGAATGAATGAACTTGTGAAATCTAAGCTTAGCCAGTCTTCCAGGAAAGGCAGAATGGCAGATAAAGGCAGAAACTGCAGAACCCTTGTTGTGATAAGGGATCACTATTGACCCAAACCCAACCCACAGGGAGTTGTGAAGCCCGCTAGTAAATTGTTCTGTAAACTGGAAACTTATTAAATCCATGGAGCTAGGAGGGGCTTCAGAGAGCATCTGATCAAATTCTATTTCAAACTCCTCATTTCATGAGTGAAACAATTAGCTAGGTTTTAAAAACATATCCTGATGAACTCTTTTGCCTAGAAAAAATGTTTTTTGGGAAAGTTTATTTATTTACATTTATTTAAGAAATGCTCATAAAGGGCTTATGAGGTGTTGGACATTGTTATAACTGTTTCATATATGCTAACTAATTTAAGTCTGATGAGAATCCTATGCCAGCTCTTTTATTTCCCCTATTTTATAGATGGAGACACTGATACACAGTGATGTTAATTAGCTTATTTAAGGATACATAGTAAGTGGGAGAGCTAAGATTTGAGCCCAGGTAATCTGGTTCCAGGGTCTGTGGAAGTTGAATTATACTGTCTATTGTATTTGTAAAAGTCCATTCTTGGGCTCTCCCTTGTGGTGCCACGGGTTAAAGCACCGCATTATGAAGCTCTTGGTCGCCACTGCAGCACCGAGTTCCATCCCGGGCCAGGGAGCTGACCCAATGGCAGACCTCTCCTGACCCGCCCGCCGCTCCCCTCAGCAGTGTACTTTGTCAGTCTCCCTGTTCGGCTCCCCACTCTGTCTCTGGTAAGTCCTCTTATCACCCCTGCACCTCTGGCCTGTACCCCAGGTCTGTATACATAAATAAATAAATCTTTAAAAAAAAAAAAAGTCCACTCTCTTTGGGGATTTCTTGTTGTGCCCTTAAAATGTGGCTATATGTACAGAAGATTTACTATTTTGGCCATTCGAGTCCAGTTAAGTGGCACTAAGTTCATTCACACTTTGGGGTAACCAACACCACAATCCATAGCCAAAGCTCTTTCCACTTTGTAAAACTGAAATTACATGTCCATCAAATAGCACACATTCTTGTCTCGCTTAGTCCCAGGCAACTACTATTCTACTTTGGCTCTGAGTTTGACTGTCCTGGGTTCTTCATATAGTTTGAACCATACAGTATTGGTCCTTTCGTGTCTGGTTTATTTCAGTTAGCACCATGTCTTCAGGTTCATTCATGTGCAGCGCAAGCCAAGATTGCCTCTTTTTTAGACTGAATACTATTTCATTGCATGGAGACACATTTTGTGTACTGATTTATTACTAGATGGACTCTTGGGATGCTTCCATTTTTGTCTATTATGAATAAGGCCGCTGTGAGTATGGGTGTACAAATATCTGTTTGAATCCCTGCTCTCCATTCTTTTGTCTACCTACCCAGAAAGGACTTTGTTAGATCATATGTAATTTTATGTTTAATTTTACCAGTGCTATTTTTAACAGCCGCAAGACATTAACATTCTATAAATATCACAAGAGGGGAAGAAATTGTATAACCCTTTTTGGAGAATGGTGCTAAAAAACCCTTCTCTTGGGGGTAGACTCAGTGGGTGGTGCCACAAAAAGTGGAAAAGACAATGAGTTGAGCTCTGCAGCAGGTGGGGGGTGGTGTGAGCTTGGCTTGCTTTGCCAGCCTTGGGGGTGCCAACTTCCTCTATTGTGGAAGTGGAGAAGTCTTCCCAGGCAGGATGGGGCTTATTTCTAGAGCGTTCCATCTGGCCTAGGACACTGAACTCTGCCGAACAGGAGTCCCCCTCCCCCACATTGTACCAACACTGGCCTAAGGGCTTTCACTCTCCTCCTAGACTGTAGAGGAAGGGGAGGGGAAGGTTTCAGGGAATAAAGAGCACCTTCCCAGTAATTATTGATTAGTCAGGGCCAGAGGCCAGGGGAGAGGCCTGTCCAACCCTATCCCACAGTACTTCTTAAAATGTCATTGCCCCTAAAGGTGAATGGAAATCAAAGGGTATTGTTTTTTCAAAGGTCCCAGTGCAATAGTGGGAACACCTCAGCCCAAACCTGGAGTGTGGGGTCAGGATAGGAACCAGGAGGAGGGAGGGGGGGAAGGAGTTGGGGTAATGACTCTTCTGAGCCAGACTACTTGGAATTTTGCTGTGACTGATTGCCAGTGTCACCTTTGGCAAATTGCTTTCCCTCCTGAAGTCAGAGTTTCCTTATGTGCAAATCCAGGAGGAAGAAATAGATGATGAGTAAGTTCCCCTTTGGATTTAAAGCTATCTATGCATTTATTCTCTTGGTCCTACAGACTTCTGTAGGTAGCAAGTTTCAAGAAGTTTGGTTTCCTCTGTTGAAACCAGAGAGGATTTGCAGGCTGAGAAGGAATCAGGTGAAGGGGTGCAAGTCCAGAGCTTCCCCCTCTAGGGGAGATGGAGGTAACTGCAGGAACACAAACCCGGGTTGGGGTGTGGCTCAAGACACCAGGCTTGGCACCTCCACTCCCTTCCTCCAGCCCACATCCCAGAGGCCCGCTGTGATGGGGACACAGATGTTCTGCAGTGTCCTTGGCCCGGGGCCCACTGAGCCCTCCCTCAAAGAGAGTTCTGGGCCAGGAGCCAGACCTCTAGAGCTGCCACTTAGCAGCTATGCAGTTTTGAGCAAGTCACTTTGCTTCTCTGAACCTCGGTATACTCATCTGAAGGTTGGGGACAACATGTCCTTGCCCTCAGGGTTCAGAAGTTCACAGGAAACGGTGTATGTGGAAGTAGCTTGTAAGCAGCAGTTACCCAAGAGAGGTGCCCTGGTTTAAAGTCCTCCCCGTTTCTTCTGCTGCAGTTGCTGCAGCCTGTCTAAAACCCTGGAGTGCCAGTGTGCTCCAGCCCTGGGTTTCTCATTTCTGTTTTCTAGTGATCCCGTATCACTGTCCCCACTCTGTTACTCTCTCTTGGAGCTCTTGTCAAATCCTTGTCCCCAGAGGCCTGGGTCTTCTCCTCTCCCTGCGAACCAAAGCCAGGCAGTGGTGAGTTCAGTGTTGGCATGAGGAGCCATGCCACTGTCTGAGTGTAGGTCAGGCTGAACTGTATGTTTTCTTCTCTTCTTTATCAGTGATTTTCATAATAAAGCCTGGGATGTTGGCCCAAGAATTTTAAACCTCCACTTAGTGTACAGTGTGGGGTTTGATGGAGGTCGGAGCGTTTGTTCAGGCTAACCCCAGGGGAACCCACGTCTTCCAGCAGAAAGGCCTCTTTGCCAGGCACAGCAGTAGGGACAATAACGTGGGCTTTATAGTGTGGTGGGGACATCTGTGTAGTGGACAAAGTGAGCACAGAAGAGAACATCCCAAGAAGGGGCTATTCCTACCTATTCCAACCTTGCAGATGATAGGTTTCTGGAGAAGTAGGGATCAGACTGGATGTCTTCCTGGAGAAGATACCCCAGCTGACTCTTAAGAGGTGAGTAGGGTATAAAAGAAAGGAGAATTTCTAGCAGAGGAAATAACTTGAACCTAGGCATGTAGGTGAAAGGGATAAATAACATGGAAACACATTTAGGACATGGAAGAGATGCAGAAAATGTGATTAAGAAAATAAAGAAGGGACAAAGTCTTTTAATCTGAACCACAATAGCAATAATTTGTATATTATTACTCTTTTCTTATAAATCAGGAAATAGAGGTTCAGGAAGGTTAAGTCACTTGTTGAAATCATGCAGTCAGAACACAGGCTTCCCACCAGAAGGAGGCCCACGTTGGGGTGGAAGCTGGGATGGGTGTGAGGCACTTGTTCTTGTCTTCAACATCCCTTTTTCAGGCGCTGAGTGGAGGGCTTCCTGTAGCTTTATGGTTTCAGGCTGGCAGCTTGTAATAATCTCTTTTCTATCATTTTGGGGCATCTGCCCCAAAGAGAGGGTGGAAGTAACCACAGAGGGAGCTTGCTGGAACCCTATTTTAAATAGAGGGCTAGTAGCCAAAACGTCTAGCTGCTAAGGTGAATTGCTTTCCTTGTCTGTGAGTGTGACTGAGGTCAAATCAGCTTCTCTCATGGGATGGATGAGGCAGGTGCCTGGTTTATTTGACACTGTTGATGGTGTGTTTCCCAGAGAAAGACAGCTGCATGCCCATTCCAGCTGCCCCTGGAGCCTGATCCTGTGTGGGGTCAGCCTGAAGCCCAAAGTGTAAAAGCACTTTCTAGTTTGTAGTTACTGGTCTAGGAGCTTCTCCGCCTAGAACTTACTTCTACAGCTCCCCTCCTTCCCCTCCAAACTTGACTTAGAGGCTACCCTCAGGCTCCTGGGGGAAATTTGGTGGGCCTTTGTGGTTGCTCCTGAAAGCCAAGTACCAGTTTCTATCTGTCAAAGCAGGGCTGTGGGGGAACTTGAAGATTCTGACATCTGCTGAGCACCTGTGGTCCAGACCATGGGTGAAGTGTCTAGATATTATCTCCTGCAATCTTCATAAGCATCCTGACCACCATGCATTTTCTGATCTCTAGCTGACAGATGAGGAAATGAACATTCAGAGATTTTCAACAGCACTCAGACGTACTAGGTGAAGGTCATAGTAGGTGCATGGGAACCCAGGTCTGTTCACCTACCTCCAAAGCCCTCTTTCCTTGCCTGTGCTGCAACTTGCAGGGAACAAGGTTGGAGAAAATGCTTTTTTTTTTTTAAAGATTTATTTATTTATGCATGCAGAACTGGGGTACAGGCCAGAGGTGCAGGGGGTGAGAGGATTCACCAGACACAAAGTGGGGAGCAGAACAGGCAGGTCAACAAAGCACACTGCAGAGGGGCACAACGGGCGGGTCAGGAGAGGTCTGCTGTGCCATGTGGGTCACCTCCAGGGTGGGGATCGAACTCATGCTGCAGTGGCTTTAGCTTCTTAGTGCTGTGCTTTAACCGGCTGCGCCACCAGGGAGGGCCGGAGAAAATACTTTGAATGTAGTGAGTCTTCTCATGTCCAAGGCTCATTTTAATGGGTGAAATCAGAATCCCTCAGGGGTGGAACCGACATACCCTGTGTTTTTAGATGGGCAGCCAGCAGCGCTTTATTGTAACGGTAAGAAGCGCTTCTCTCCTCCAGCTGCACCTTTCACACGAAATTCTGTTCACGAAACTAGAAATCAAAACCGAATCAGTGGGGGCTAATTACCCCTCCTCTGAACTACAGCACCGGAGGGAGGGGCCCCGGTAGAGCTCGGCCCAGTGGGGCGCCGAGTCTCGCGCCCGCGCGGCTCAGGTGTGGCGCGAAGGCAGGAAGCCACCGCTGCGCTCGGCCGGTGCGCGGGGCTGTTGCGCCATCCGCGCCGGCTTTCGTAACAGCGCCCTGGGACGGCAGAGAGTCACTCCAGCGCGAGTTCCTCAAATGTTTTTCGGCGTTGCCAGGACTGTCCGCTGCTCTGAGTCATGTGCATGTGGGAAGTCGCACTGACACGGAGCCCGGCCAGAGGGAGCCGAGAGGAGGGCTGCGCGGGACGCGAGCTCTCGCCCTGCTAGCGAGCGCGCCCCCGCCGCGGGGTTAGG
>NW_004567141.1:3818217-3895172 GCF_000260355.1 Condylura cristata
GCCCTGCTGGCCGCGCGGGGGGCGGCTGTGGTCCCCGGACACTGCCCCGCGCTAGGTAAGGGCTTCGCGCGCGCTAGGAGGGTTGGCGCTGCCGGCGGGTGGGGGAAGCCGGGTGGCCGCCGCAGGCGGGGTAGGGGCGGTTGGTGGGAGGAAAGGAGGGCAGACGGCTCCCCCTTTTCGTGGCTAGCTTAGGTCCCGCGGTACAAGGTGCGGTCCCCGGCTGACCCAGCTGTTCGGTGGCGGGCGGTCGCTCGCGCGCCCCCTGCTGCATCCTGCGCCTTTGGCGGGGTGCGCCCTCCAGCGTGCGTCCTGCGCCCGGGAAGCTCCCTGTTGTCTTCGTAGCCGACTCCGGTGCGCTCTAAGAAACCCGTGCCGTTGGTCTCCTTCACATTGCCACCCCGAGCCTTCACGCAAATGAGTCCCGGACTCCGGAACGCATCTAGAGGAGATGCTTGAGAGTTTGCACCCTGGGGATCTTTGTGTCAGTCCCTGGCGTTTGCCGCCCCCTCGCCTGACTCCCCTCAGCCCCAGATGTAAGTGTGGGTTGGCGGCGCCCAGACTGTGATGGGGCTGACAGGGGCGCCCAGTCACAGACCCTCTCCACTGCCTACACTGTCTTCAGCCTATACCAGCTCTTATGGAATTTAACCTAAGTGAGGAGTTGGTGAGGGATGGTGTTGGCTAAGGGCCAGCATACACAGGACTCCCCTTACAGAGGGGGGTGAAGCGGAGGACAGCTCTCTCGGACTGTAATCCGCCCCTGGCAGGCTGGCCTTTTTATGGGCTCTGGCCACAGGCCCCGTGTGTCTACTCTTCGGAGAGACTGGACGACTGCTTCTCCAGAGGTTTATTTTTAGGATCTGAGAGCTTTTTTGAGGACACAGAGGAAAACCAAAGGGGGCAGTTGGTGGACTTCCCGGAACAGATGTGATGGGTGATGGGTGACTCTGGCTTTTGCTGCTAGACCACGCTGGGCTCTAGCTCTGGGTGACTGCCCTCAGCCTGATAATCTCCCTGCTGGGAAAGTTCTAGAAGTAGAGGCCTCCGTTCCTGAAGCTAACTTTGCTTTCTGGAAGGGGTGTTCCTGGTGCTTGGAAGAGAAAAGGAGAAGGCTCCCTTATCTCTGCTCCTATTTAAATCTCCTGCCAGTAACAGCTACTGTTGGTTGAGGTGGTTTTCTAATTCTCCATAGAATCTAAACATACTTTGTTTCAAAGAGGAGACTGGGGTTCAGGGGGATAGGGCTGGGACTTTAGGTCTGGTTGGGAGAAGCCTAGCCCTTATGGTCCTGTGCTTCAGGGTAGCAGATCCCACCTTCTGATCTCTTTTCTGATCTCTAGCCCAATGTACAACTAGCAGAATGTAGAACCCAAATGTAGAAGTAGCCTAGCAGAGGAAGCAGGTAGGTGTTTGGGGGGCAAACTGAGCGCT
Source organism: Condylura cristata (assembly GCF_000260355.1). Taxonomy (NCBI): domain Eukaryota; kingdom Metazoa; phylum Chordata; class Mammalia; order Eulipotyphla; family Talpidae; genus Condylura; species Condylura cristata. The sequence continues at coordinate 3,819,649 of NW_004567141.1, forward strand.
GCCACTGTCTAGGGAGCCCCAGGACAGCAGAAACCAAGGGAAGGAAGTGGAGTTCTGGACTTTCCACCATACTGTCAAGAAGATACAATCTGAGCTGAAGCCTCTGTCGACTGGGGAGGGAGTAAATCTCCCTAAGCCGCCTCTGTTGCTACTCACGCTGCACCCCAGGGTCCCTGCCCCAGGGAGGTTACTGCTGTTGCTCCGGCTTCCTTTTCTTCTCAGTAGCCGCAAGGCACTGCCCGGGCTGCCGGTTGAAGTTAGTTCTCCATTTCCCTGGTGCTTATGAGGGATGGAAGGCCTGGCCGGCCCATGAAAGGCAGAACTGAGAGTTTGGGGGAGGAAGTGAAAGTCCTCCTAGCTCAGAAGGAAAATGCAGAGAAATAGAAAATACCCAGCTGCCCTCCCACACCCACATAGACTCAGCCCACAAGTTCGAGAGCAAAAATAAAGACATTGTACAGGAAGCATGGAGCAAATGACTGTGAGGCGTCTTGCTTTGGAGAAATGAGGGGCTGAGGGGTAGCCGCGGCCGGTGTGGAGGGGAAATCCACTAGCTCCCAGCCCTGGCAGCTTATAGCCAGGAGGCGAGATTTCCTCGGGAGCAGCACCGCCCACACATCTGGGTGCCGGTGGGACTGCTCAGGTGTGCTCACTGTCCAGGGGCCTGGACTGACCGGGGTTTAGGTGCTGGGTGCGGGAAGCCTGGGCAAGGGTGACTCAGGTTCCCTTGTCTTCTGCAATACCAGACCATGCACGTGTACCTTTACGTCTGTCAGAGTTCTGTCTCAGCTTCTGAAGTTCCCTTTAGTGCAGCCTCCTCCTGCCCCAAAAATCCTCTCTGCATTCCTAGCCTCATCCTTAGTTAGTATTTCTCAAAAAGGATAGTTCTGGATCTCGTTGCACCAGAGTTGGTTGTGTGGGTGTTGGGGTAGGGGCTGGGGCTTGACAAAAATGCCGGTGGTTGACTCCTCAGCTTACTGAGTGGAATTAAAGGGGAACGTCAGGGAGGAGACGCACACCCTTGTGTTTGGAAGGTGCTGTCAGAATCGAAGATGAGCAGCTAATAGGTAGGATGGAGGAGCTGCCTGCAGGTTTCTACTTCCCAGAAATCTCTCTGTGCTTTGCCCCCCCCCCCTTTTTTTATTCAATACGGCAGACATTTGCTGAGTCCACGTATAATCCTATGGGCCCTGTGCTGGACCAGCCACCTAGCTTCCACCTCGAAGCAACTTGGAAATGGTTAAGTGCAAATCCGTGAAGGGGAGGTAGAAAACTCAGCTCCTTGCTGTGGCTGCTTCATCCCAACTGTCTGGAGGCGGGAGTGGGGGACAGTGCTCTGGGAAAGGACCGGACCCTGAGGCTCGGACACACTGGCCCTGCCTGCATGACCTCTGCACCTGCCCCTGTGAACGGGGTGAACAGTCTCCCTTCCAAGGATTACACAAAACAGCCCAGGTGCCGACTGCTGTGAACCTGCACCCCCTTCCCTCGCCACCCCACTTTCCCTGGCCCACCAGTCTGCGTACCACAGACCCAGTGAAGAGGAGCATTCCTAGTCATATATATTTAACATATAGCTTCTTTCTTGCACTAGCCACATTTCAGGTGCTCAACTGCTCATGTGACTTGCGGCCCTCCAGTCAGTAGGCACAGACCTACACACCACCGAGAACTTTCTACTGGACGGGAGTGCCAGAGGGCTTTTCCTAGAGGTTTTCTGTTGCTTCTTCCTTTATCCCTCCCCAGATCTCCTTCTATCCTCCACATTAACACAGCTCAGCTGTACAAGCAGTGGTTGGTGTTGGAGAGATGATCTGAGCTTGGAGTGATCTTACCTCTCAAAAGGTAAGATCTTAGTGTTCATTTCATCTAGAAAAGATAGTCATATTCCCTCACAGGGTGGTTATGCAGATGAAATGAGCTAAGAAAGGTGTCATTCAGTGTGTAGGAAAATCTCTAGCACAGAGCAAATGGTTCAGTACCGGTAGTTAATGATTCACTCATTTGGAAAACATATTTTGAGCCCCTGTGTGTTCCAGGTTCTATTCTAAGAGCTGCAGATACCACAGTCAACAAAACAGACAAAAACCTCTGGCTTTTGGGGCTTTGTTCTAAGTGGGGATGTAAATTAAATATATAGATTGATAATGGCTACTGCTAAGGAGGAAAGATAATATATAAAAACAATAAAACGGGAACTGTGTGGACTGTGTGACTGTGTGAAGGGCATGGACAACTGATATATATATTTTTCTTTTTTAAAGATTTATTTATTTATGTATCTAAGAACCGGAGTACAGGCCAGAGCTGCAGGGGGTAAGAGGGTTCACCAGAGACGGAGTGGGGAGCAGGTGGACCTACTGAAATACCCTGCTGAGGGGAGCAGTGAACAAGTCAGGAGAGGTCTGCTGCGCCATGTGGGTCAGCTCCCTGGCCGGGGACCCAGCTGGTGCTTCAGTGGCCGTGGATAGATTCATAGTGCTGCAATTAACTCCTTGCACCTACAGGGAACCCTACAATTGATATTTTTGATGGAAGGCCAAGGAAGTTCTCCAAGATATTTGGATGAAGGCCTGAAGGAAATATAAACATATTTAGAAATTCCTTATACTTTCATCTTGGGCGGGAAATTTTCTGCTTCTTCCTTAATAATCTGGGACCTCCTGAGGGCCAGCTGGGTTCTGGACAGAGGATGCCATGGGGACACTCAAGTGCCCTCTGCTGTGGTGAAGTCTGAGGCGAGGGAAGTGCTTCAAGTCCTGTTGTTCACTTAGGTTAGAGTCTTCACAAGAGAATTCTCGAGGGCTGGAGTGGTTGATGGGAAGATGACAAAGGAAGGCTTTCTGCCCTCAGAGCACTGGTGGAGCCTCTGGGGAGCTGCTTTTGAGTAATGTGTAAGCTTTATTCTTTCCCCTGGGCTAAAGGTCAAAAGTGTCTGGCAGAGTCAGGCACTGTCTGGCTTTGGCCTGGGTTCAGGCGTGATGTCCACTGAGCCCAGCAGTCTCTGCCCTCCATCCCCTCACAGCACTGCACTTCTCTCTCTGATTGTCCCTGAGTCCCCCTCAGGCTGTCTCCCCAGCACCTGTTCCGGCCTCCATCCTTTGGTCTTCCCTGCGTCTGGAGGCTGTGGTTACGGTCACCGAGTGTGATGTGTCAGCTGTGTGCATGGAACTCTGCGCAGCTCTGCTTCTGTGGTCTCACTGGCTTCCCAGCAGCCCAAAGGGCATGGAGTGTGGACCTGTTGCATAGAGGGGTGGGCTCAGGACCAAAGGGGGAGGTCAGGAGGTGAGTTTTGGACATGTTGAAACTGAGGTGCATTTCAGACAAGAGCGAGGTGCTGAATGAGCTGGATACTGGAGTCTGGCGTTGGGGAATGAAAACTGAACTTGGGGTGTAAATTTGGGATCCTCTGATGTTATATCAAGTTCCCAGAGTAACTGAGAGTAACTGAGACCAAGAGCATAGAGAAGAGCCCAGGGCCTGATCCTGGAGCACAGCGACCTGAGAAGGTGAGGAAAACCAGGAGCACTGATGTCCTGAAAGCTGAGGAAGGACAACGTGGCAGAGGAGAGAGCAAGCCATGTGTCGAGGCCGCTGAGGCAAGTGGATGGCTGAGTGGACTTAGCCATGGGCCACGCTGTGGTGACTGGGGGTTTCGTGGAGTCACGGAGGCCAAAGACTGACTGGAGCACACTCAGGAGACAACAGGAGGAGGGAAACTGGAGACGTTAGGATGGGCAACTCCCTTGTAAACTTTGCTGTGGAGGAAATAAGGGAGTCTATACCTGCTGATGGAGAAGATCTCATCAGGGCCAACTTTGCTGTGTAAACTTTGCTGTGGAGGAAATAAGGGAGTCTATACCTGCTGATGGAGAAGATCTCATCAGGGCCAAAAATCGACAGAGGGAGGATTGTTGAAATAATGTCCCTGGGTAGGCAAGAGGAAACTGAGGGACAGAAAGGTTAAGTAACTCACTCAAGATCTACAAGGTTCTGGACCATCAGCTTATCCCCAGAAAAACTCCCATCCAACCCCAAAGCCCAGGGAGGTCAGGTGATCTTCCCTCCTCACAGCATCATCATTACAGATGCTCCAACACCTGCTTGGTGTGCGGCAGACAGTTGGCTTTTGCTCCAGAAAGTGTCTGCTGTCTTCTCTTAGGTAGTGAACAGAGTGAACGCTTGAGCCAGTGATTGTGACCCTCTCTTGTTCCCCTTTCCACTCATAATTGCAGGTCACCGTACATGAGCCTATCTCCAAGAGAGGCAGCTGGCGTAGCAGAGGGGAACAGCTCTGGGGCAGGCTGTCCAGGCTTGGCTCCTGGCTGCCCACCTACCCAGCTGGTGACCTCAGGGCCAGTCTCTTCAGTGAGGCCTAGACAACATAGCACTTCTCTAGGTATAACACAGAGATGTTGGTGCTGGACAAAAGTTATCGATCCTGGCCCTCCTTGGTGGCGCAGCAGGTAAAAGCACAGCACTGAGAAGCTAAAGCCGCTTCCGCATGAGTTCAATTCCCACCTGCCCCGGAGGAGATCCCATGGTGTGGCAGACCTCTCCTGACCCGCCCGCTGCTCCCCTCAGCAGTGTACTTCGTCCATCTGCCTGTTCTGCTCCCCACTCTGTCTCTGGTGAATCCTCTCACCGCCCCTGAGCCTCTGGCCTGTACCCCAGTTCTATATGCACAAATAAATAAATCTAAAAAAAAAAAAGTTATCGATCCTGAGTGTATTTTGATGGGAGGAGGGTGTGAGGATTTTCCCACAGAAAAGGGGAAAGATGTACTCATGCAGTGGGAATAAAACTGAAACCATCATTCTTGAGAAGTTAGGTGTGAAAAAGTGTGAGAAGATTTTAACATTGATGATCTAATATTTTGGAGGATGTATTATTTTTGCCATTTTATCATGGGAACAGTGACACAGAGAGGTCGAACTGGTCTAAGGTCACACAGTGAGGAAGGACAGGCTAGAACTTGGGTGTATTTGAATCCTGGGCTACTCTCGCTAGACTGGGAGAGAGAGCTCATTTCTTTCTTTTTTGTTACTTACTTTTTTTTTTATATTGAGGTAACATTGAGGTGAACTGGATGTGGTTCAGAGGCACAGTAGGGTCACAACTACAACTCATCTATTTCTATTAAGCAAAGAACATCCTTGGAGTTCCCAAGCCAGTAAGCTATGGAGATCTGGGGGTGCAGTGGCTTGGACAGAGTAGGGGCGCCGTGCCCTTTCCCTTGCCCTTACCCTAGGCATCTCTTCCATCCGGTAGGTTCCTTTTATAATAAACCAGTGATCTAGTAAAACAACTTCTTTTGATATTTCATCCTATGCCTACAACAAACACTTTGTTTATTTACCCTGTCTACATTTGATGGACATTTGATTATTTCTGATTTGCTACTACAGACAGTACTTCAGGGGATCACTTTACATCTTTCTCCTGTTGCTGGGGTGCGAGTAAAACAGCAGGTGGAGGCATGTTTGTAATTTTTTAAAAAAAGATTTATTTACGCATGTAAGAGCTGGGGTACTGGCTAGAGGTGTGGGGGGAGGGGTGAGAGGACTCACCAGAGACAGAGCGGGGAGCAGAACGGGCAGATCTGCTGAAACACACTGCTGAGGGGAGCAGCGGGCGGGCCAGGAGAGGCCTGCCGCGCCATGTGGGTCAGCTCCCTGGCCGGGATGGAACTCTTGGCGCAGTGGCTGCAGCTACAGATAGCTTCATAGTGCTGAGCCACCAGGAAGGCCTGATGTGTTGTAATTTTGAAAGAAAACAGAAGCTGCACCAATTCATACCCAGCATCAGTGAGAGTGCCCAAGTCTCCACCCTTTCACCTGAAATGTATCATATTAGTGTCTATACAGAAATGGGATAGACACTATCCCATGGTGGGATTCATTTGCATTTATCTTATCTGGCTGCCATCTATTGGTATTTTTCCTATTTTGAAGACATTTACATAATCTCTTTGTATGAACTGCCTATTCATATTCACTGCTCATTTTAAAATTAGACTTGGCTTTTTCCTTAGTAGATTAAGGAATTTGTCCTTTAAGATATGAGTTGAGTTCTTTAAGATATGAGAACACTTTTCTGCAGTTTATTTTAATTATTTTTGGCTTTTGGGGCAAAGGGTTACCAGGAAGATTTTTTTTATGTAGTTGGATGCATTAGTCTCCTTTATGACGTCTAGGTTTTGTATTTTACTTAAGAAAGACTTACCTGTGTTAATATTAAATTTTGAAAGATCTTTTTTTCTGGTGCCATGGAGTTTTTGATGTCTAAATATTTGATCCATTTGAATTTCTCATGGAATGAGTTATGAGGTATGGCTCTAAACATACTTCCAACCCATGTTTCTCCCACTGATTTTAAGTGAAGTCTTAGAAATCTGAAATTTCTGAGTATACTTGGTTATATATTGCTTCTCAGTGTAGTAAGTGGTTAAACACACAAATCCTGAGCCTTAATTGCCTGGGTTTGAATTCAGCCTCACTTCTAATTAGGTATGTAAGCAGCTTCCTCTTCTGTAAGATAGACTGTTGGGAGAATCAAGTTAGTAATCTGTGTGTATGTTTGCAATAGTGTCTGAATGTAGCAAACACACAGACTAAACTATTTTTTTAAATTGTGGTAAAATATGCATAACACAAAAATTATTATCTTAAGCATTTTAAATGTACAGTAGTGCCAACTAAATTATTCTTGTTACTTTTATTTCTGAACTTCCTAGTTCCTTCCATAATTTTTTCTGTTTGTTCTTATGCCAGTACCATATTGCTTTGTTTTCTGTAGCTTTGTAATATGCTTTAAAGTCTTAGGGCTAAAGCCATCTCATTTCTCTGCTCTTTCAGAATTGGACTAGCTATTGTTGCTTGTTTACTTTTCCTTTTTAACTTTAGAATAAGTTTGCCTAGTTCCCAAAAAAAAGAGGAAAAGACCTGTTGGCATTTTATTAGGACCAAGCAAAAATTAAAGATTGAGCACTGGCATATTCTTAACCCTGAGGCTTCCTATCTCAGAACTAGGCAGGCCTGATGAAGCTTATTTATGAAGGGAAGAGGCTGGGTCAGGCAAGCTAGAGCTGGATTTCACAGCTTTGCTGATGGTAGATGTGTCTGCTTTTCTATTTTCTGCTGCTACCTTTACTGTGATGTGGAGTGAACTGGAGCATATGTGTGAGTATGTGTGTTTATGTACAAGCTCAGGCCCAAGGGGTGGGGAGGGGGACATAGGTTGAAATCAAGCAGTTGTGGGAATATAGAGGGTGCGACTTTGGGTTATTCATAAAATTCTGTGCTGTAGTATCACACACACAGAGGAATGCACTCAGCATGTACCTGATAGCTTAATACGGCGTCACACACCTAGCAACTGGTGTACCCACTATATACACGAAGAACAGAACAGACCCCAGCAACCTCCCCTTGGGTCTCCTTTCAGTCACTCCTTGCCACAACATCTCCACTTGTACCTTTTTAAAATCAAAAGTGTTAGCTTTGTTTGCTTGTGTCTGAAAGCAAGGGGTGTGGAATCTGGGATATGGGAAGTAATGGAGGAGCATACATCAGATTCCCCACCCACCCCCACCGACACTCAAAGACTGATGTGGGCCAGGCCCCCAAAGCAAGCTGAGAGATGGGAAGACACAGGATCCTGTGTGCCATACCCCTGGGGAGGCAGTGGGTCATGGGGCAATGGTGGAATGTCCCAGAGCCCAGGGTTGCTGCTCTGGCTACAGTTAGTACTCAGGTAACTTCTGGGCTCGGATCTCCTGACATATAAAAATATGCAGCTGAGTCCGAGTCCTGGGAGAGTGACCCTTAGCTCAGTGACCCACCTGTGGCTGTAACCCCCAGCTGAGCCCCCTTTTGAATACATGTCCTTTATGTGTCCATCATGGGCATGGTGTCCTTCTTCATGCCAGCTTAGTCCTACATTTAATCTATCTCTTTATTTCTCAATCTGTTCTCAAGTTCATGGAGGTAGGGGGTCAGTTGTTCACCTATCTTAGATATCTTTTCCTTTAATTAGTTTATAATCTGAGAGGTGACCTCGGTCAGACCTTCTGGGCCCAGAGCCCGTTGTTTATCTCTGATGCTGCCAGGGGAGGATTAAATGTTTTTCTCTTGAGGAGCTGGTCACACGCGCTGGTGTCTGACTCAGCATCCAGCTCTACCTTTTTATGGATCTAAAGGCCCTCTATCCAAGCAGCATACAGTCAGTCCATAGTGCAGATGGGGAGGGAGGCCCAGCCAAGGTAAATACTGACTCCGCCAAATGCAAGGCAAATACAAGTAGGTACAGAAGTACAAACACATCAGGGTGGGGGCTGCCCACAGGAGGCAGCGATTGACAGAGGGGACTGTGGAAGAGGTGGGCTGGGGAGCTGAGTTACTGAACATGGCGGGGCTCCCTGCTATACCTGCAGCCTAGCCTTTTCCTAAGTGGTGGGCGAGGCGACCCTCTGGGGCTTTAGGGAGGAGTGAAGAGGTAACTGGTGAGACTGTGAGATGGGGGCACTTGTACTGTTAAAAAAGATTTATTTATTTATGCACACAAGAACTGGGGTACAGGCCAGAGGTGCAGGGGTTGAGAGGATTCACCAGAGACAGAGGGGGAGCAGAACAGGCAGATGGACTGAAATACATTGCTCAGGGGAGCAGTGGGCAGGACAGGAGAGCTCTGCTGTGCCGTGTGGGTCACCCTCCTGGCCGGGGATGAACTTGTGCTTCAATGGCTGAGGTAGCTTCAACCCCTTGTCACCAGGGAGGGACCGAGGTGGGGGCACTTTTAAACTCTTTAACTCCTCATGCCAGTGCTGCTGGTTGGGAGTAGAGAGAGGATCAAGGTTCTTGGCTCCTGGCTCCTGCAAGAGACTTCCAGGGGTGCTGGCCTGTGCTGTGCATGAGAAAGCTCTTTCCACATCACACATAACCCCCAGGCCCTAGGGCTCTTTGAAGGGTGGGAAGGCAGGAGAAGAGCAGGGAATGTCGAGAAAATTGGGGAGAAAAGCAGGGAGAGATACGGGGAGTTGGGGTGGAATATAGAGACCTTGGCTCCAGGAAAGAGAGGGGCTTTGGACAGACACAATGGGAGCCAGTGAGGACTCCCTGCCCCACTAGCTGTGTGAATCTGGGGAAGTTCCTTAACTTCTCCAAATGCCTCTTGGCCCCACATGAAGTGGGGGCCAGCCTTCCTCCATGGTGGGTAAAGGGCCTGTTACATGTAAGAGTCTGAAGTGGTGGGACGTTATGGTTAATTCAAGCTGGGAAGTCAGCGATAGCATTTGGGAGAAAGATCACCCGGGACCAGATTCTACATTCCTTTCCCTTTGCACATAAGGTACCCATATTGTTCTCTTGGCGACTTCTCTCAAAAGCCACTGCCTTTCTGATTGGGGCCTTTATCGCTGACAGGGGACATGCGGTTTCCCGTGAGCTCTTCTGAAACTGGTGCCTCTGCCTTCTGAGGGCTGGTGCTGCCAGCTGAGCCATCGTGTGCAGCTCAGAACGGGCAGTGGGATTAGCAGGCGTGTGCTGAACCTGTGTTCCCTGGGCAGTTGGGCTGTTGCTTACATAAACGGGCCAGGAAGCTGAACTTGTTTGTGCTGGCAAGAGCACAGCAAGCTGCAAGAGTTGAGAAATATGTGTCTCCATTTACGTGTTTTTCTCTGGTTATTGACATTTGCAAGTTTACTTGAAGAGGAATAAAAGCAGAAAAACAACAAAGCTGTTTGAGTTTCTGGCATCCAACCTCAGATCCAGAATAGGGAAGAACCCCACTTTTCAAGCTGCCAGGCCCCCAGCCATGGGGTGTTGACAGTGCTGGGGGTCCAGTGCCCCAGGGAGAGGGACTACATGGGCATGGGCCGACTGTTGGGTGTGGGGTGGATTGCCAGAGCGTGCCAGGACCTGGGGCTCTTCCCTGGAGGAAAGGGAGGCAAGGAGGTGTGGGAGTTTCTCTTCCCTGGAGCTCTGCAGGGATAGGAGAGGCCTTTGCCTGAGGTACTGGGGCGCCCTGGCCATCTGCAGAAGCCATCAACTATTAGAATAATCAATCCATAGATTAACTGTTTCAAGTTGAGCTATAATTGGAGGTCAACAGACAGTCGGGCTTCCTCCCCTCTGAGAACTATGGGCCGGTGTGTTGAGACACTGGAGCAGGGACCTGCATGTCATGGTCTGACTCCTCTTCTCAGAGGAGGGGTGGGGTGGTGCCTGTGAGCCATAAGGAGTAGAGCTCACACATCTGTCAGCCCAGAACTCCGCACCGGGCTGCCTCCCACTCCTGCACCTGCTAGAGATGGAGGTACTTGATATCAAATGACAAATCAGACAAGGCTCTACATTGGTGTCAGCCCAGCCCACCCACTGGATTATCAGTGACTAAACTAGGACCCACTTGTTTGGAGGCATCTTGGGTGAGGGTGCTGCCGCCCTGCCACTGACCCTGGCCTTGGGGAAGACAACAAAGGTTTTTCACAGCCCTTGGCCTCCCCCACCGCCCCCCTACTCCCGTGATGCTGTACAGTGCACTGGGGGTTTGCGTGGGGCACTGGGCAACAGTGCCGATCACCCTCAAGGTGATCGGAAGATGAACAGAAGGAAGCGGCAGTTTTGGCTCCTGGCCTGGAGGCCGGGATAGGAGGAGCAGTTCTGAGCTGCACATACCTTTGCCTGCACAGTCAGGTCTGATCCCTGGAGGGTACCAGCTCCCTGCCACCATGGGCTTTTGCTTCTCCATGCCTTTGCATGCTGTTCCGTGACTCCACTTACCAAACTCCCACTCATTTTTCATTTCTCAACCTAAATCTCTTCCCCGGGGTACCTCCCTTATAGGATGACTTACCCCTCCTCTTGGTTCTGTCAGTTTGTGGAGGATCTTGATCTCAGGGTGGTCTGTATTATAGTAGATTTTAGTTCTCCACAAGATTTTGTGGGGTTAAACAACGCCTTGATATGGCACAAGCAGAGGGGCAGGTAGAGATACCAGGACCGTCAGAGACTATCTGTGACCATCAGAGACGTCGCATCTTTTCAAAGAGCTGTCCATGGGGCCCCTTGGTGTCATGGGCTCTGACTCAGGGATTTGGATGAGGAAAGCAAGGGTGGGGTGGGTGGTGGCTGGAAGGGGGGACAGCTTTGCCCACTTGACTTTAGCCAGTTTATTGTCTTACGTACTTTCCTTTCTGAGTATTGAATTGTGATCATCCTGCGTATGATGCAATAAAGCTCTGTTTAGTACATAGTAGATGTTTAATCATAATCAGTTCTGTCTCCTGGGGCAGGAGACAGACCTTGCAGTTGATTGGTACACCAAGAAATTCTTGCGTTCTTAAGGAGGGGACAGGCATAGGCTTGTAACTCTGTCTCCAAAAGTCTGAGCTGCTGCTCAGGGCAGAGGCTGAATGGTGGGCTCTCTGCTGAATGCCAGAGTGTGCAGCCCGGCCATTCCCTGCCCTCCCCCATCGCCAGGACAGGAGTGTGGTCATTGGGAAGCCCCCTGCTCACTTTTTGTAGTGGTCTTTTCCCTTTGGCCCTCCCTCCAGGGGGGTAGCTTTGGGAGGGTGCTGACACAATATCCAGGAACCAACAAAGGTAGTAAGGAGTGTGTGTGTGTGTGTGTGTGTGTGTGTGTGTGTGTGTGTGTGATGATCTGATGTCTGCCTCAGGCCAACAGAGCTGAGGGCCAAGGGTGTAGAGTGCAGAGAAAATGACAGGACGCAGAGCTGTAGGGTGGGGGTGGACACTCTCAGGCCCTCAAGGTGCTCGAAGAAACTTCTTGTCCTGAAAAACATAGCCTCACCCCCTTCCCACTCCCTGGTGCCCGTTTGCTGCCTCCTCCTTGCATACATCCCTGTATATAACAACTTGGACAGACCCAGAACATACAGCTCTGTTTATTTCTATTTCTATAGCTATAGCTATGGTTATAACAATATACTGATATATATCTATGTCTATATGCACGTGTAAAGTGTTATATAAGTAGTGGTGTATGTAATAAAATATGTACTCATTATGAGTAAATAAGCAACTTAAAGATAACGCAAAAACCTCAGAAAGAGGAAAAGAGGAAGCCACGTCTAGACCCATCACTTGGAGAGCTAAGCAGCAGTGCCAGAAGCGTGAACATCGCTTCTTCCTCTTCAAGAGCTGTCCATGAGGCTCCCACGAGGCCCTCAGTGCAGTGGGCTCTGACTCAGGGCTCTGGGTCAGGCGGCAGAGGGCTGAGTGGGTGGTGGCGGGGGGCAGCTTTGTCCGCTTCATTTTAGCCAGTTTATTTTTTTATGGCCTTTCCTGTCTGGGTATTGGTTCGTGATCATCCCACCTATGGTGCTTTGAAAAGCGTGCTCAGCACAGTGCTATTCACAGGTTCTAGAAGAAATAAATTTTGTAAAAGGGCTGGGACAGGCAATCCTTGCCAATGGGTGGTTTATAATTAATCACTCCCCATTAAAAAAAAATAGTGACTCAGCTTCAAAGAGTCAGAAAACCATTACTCAAGTTCCTTGGCAGAGGAGGCACCATTCCGAGGCTCCTGCAGCTCTGCTTTTGTGGAAGAGAAAGAAAGTCCTTTTATTTGTGACTTCTCTGAGCTGCCCCAGTACTTTGGCCATTGTTGGGAAGTGCAGGAACAGAACAGCCCCTGCCATTGTTCAGGCTGCTCACTACACATGGCAAGTGCATGCCTCTGACAGCGGACAAGGGAAATGACTAGAGCAACAAATTTCCTGGCACTGGCCAGGCGAAGCGCACCGGAGAGCGCCCTCTGGCTCCAGACGCTGGTGCTCTGTCTTTAGCATCTCCTGCCTGTGACAAGCCGGTCCCTCCGGTTTCTGGTGCAGGACCTGGGGGGGGTGGGGGGGGTGAGCAGCGCCTGGCCGCACATGGCACCTGTGAGCAGTGAGTGCCCTTGAGAGTTTTCAGAGTGGAGGCCCCATCCCAGTGGGCACCTCTTAGGTGTCCTCCGTTAAACAAACATTTATTAAGCCCAGACTGAGCTCTCGGTGAGGGCTAGCTGGCCCTCATGTAGTCAGGGATGGAGGTGGGCGCGGTCTAGCAGCGGTCAGAGCCGTGGGTGAAACGCAAGGAAAGGCGCGAGTCGCCTGACGCTTGACTCCTGCTTGGACTTGCGGGCAGCTGCTGGTGTCCCTCAGCCTGTGTCCCTGCCTCCTGAAGTCTGAGCTCCACTCCTGAGCTGACGGAGGGGTGCTGTGAGCGTGGGGGTGGGGCTGGCCCTCCGCCGCTCCCCCGCCCCCTCCCCACCGCCCCCCCAGACTGTCCTGTTTTGGCAGTGCCTCCCACTTTGTTTCTCCAGTGATGGTAATTTGTACACGAGCTTAATTCCTTAGGTTTTATTCTTATAGCTGCCTTATCAAGTGGATATGGAAATGGAGAATAAAAATATTGATACAGGTTTCCCCTGCTTTACGGAAGTTTGCTTTTAGACACTTTGCTTTTATGAAAGACCTACATTCGTACCTGTTTTTGCTAACAGAGAGACATACAAAGAGGAGTTTTGCTTTTATGACCAAAGCAAAATAGTGTCCGGTGTTTGCTTTGCAGCAGACACTTGAGAGGCGGCAGTAACCCCAGCAGCAGGGTGGCCCCGGCTTCTTTCCTGGGAGCTACTTTAGACAGGCTGTGTGCTTGTCACATCATCCTTGCCTTGACTGTTGGTCAGGGTTATTGTACATTGTGTTGCTTGGTATTATTTTGTAGGTTATTTTGGGGCCTTGGGAAGACTCAAATATTTTCGTATCCATGAACGGGCAGTCGCTTCTCTGCTTCATGCCATTTCGGCTGCTGAAAGGTTTCATACGTGTGCTCTACTTTTGGAGGTAGGCTTTGTTTTCATAGACTACACTTGTGTGCAGTGCTTAGGAGTGTTGTGGGTCTCCTAAGCTTACCCTGATTCGGGCACGGATGGAAATCAATATGTGGCCTGGATGTCGCAAGTCAGAGCCTCCTGTCACTGTTCATCAGATTAAACACATGGTTTGTGGACAAGAAGGGCAAGGACACGTGCAGCCAGGACCAGCAGCTCTACTTGGATGAACTCTTGAGCTATTGCACCCACAGCGACGTGAGAGAAGGTTGACAACCACAATCCATAAGCACAACACTCGAAACAACCGGACTCTCCTTCAATAGCAGGCTATATAGTCATTTGTTACCTAGTGATGGGGAAACAGTCTGAGATATATGCCCCTAGGTGGTTTTGTCCTTGTGCAAACATCATCGCATATACTTGCACGCACCTAGATGATGTAGCCTGCTACACACGGAGGCTGTGTGGTCTAGCCTGTTATGGCCACTGTTTGATGTGTGCTCTGTCACCGACTGAAATCATTAAGCAACATGTGACTGTACGTTACACATGGGCACTGCATAGCAGTGAAAATGCATGACTACAGCTTCATGTACATAGAAACTTAGAAAAGCACATCTGAAAAAACTGTACCAAACCAATTATAGAAAGCTCAAAAATTGGGCCCTTCCTGGTGGTGCACGGGTTAAAGTGCAGCACTGTGAAGCTCGCCTTCAGCGCGAGTTCGATCCCTGCCCAGGGGAGGTGACCCACATGGCGCATCAGACCTCTCCTGGCCCGCCCGCTGCTCCCCTCAGCAATATAACTCATCAGTCAACCTGTCCTGCTCGCCACAATGTCTCTGGTGAATTCTCTCACCCCCTACCCTGCACCTCTGGCCTGCTCCCCAGTTCTGTGTACATAAATAAAATAAATCTTTTTAAAAAAGAAAATAATATATTAAAAAAAAGAAAGCTCAAAAATTAAGCAAAATTAAGAAAAGTGTAGGGCTACACAAGCAGTGACCCTACCTTTAAAAGCGAGAGATGATAAATCCGAAATGTACTGTCTAAGCAGGGAGGATGTGGGCTGCAGAAACAAAGAGGGGATTTCAGAGACAACGGTGGTATGATTTGGTAAGCGCTCTGGCTGTTTCATGCTCTGTGATTTCCATGTACATGCATATATTAATTTACATGCCTTTATACTATATTACACATTTCAAAACAATATTTGAAATGCTGGAAATATATTACTAAAGACTAAATATGAAAGGTGTACTGGAGTCAGAATTTTCCACACTCTTTTTAAGCCCTTGGGCTCAGAAGGACCCTCAGTGGGCTTTGGCTCAGGGGACTGAGCTTTGGCTGATGTTCGGGATACAGTGTCCTCTACCCCGCTTGTGCAAGTGAGTGTGTCCTTGAGAGCAGGATCTTCCTATTACTACTTAATTGTGCCCTCCTCTCTGGTGCCTACCTCTGGAGGCTTCCCTAAATATGTGTTGAACCCAGGACAGAGGGAGGCCTTCTTTGCCCACAGTGGGTAAGGTGAGACCAGAGGAGTCTAAAATACCTTTTAGAACTTGCTTGGCTACACAGTGGGATTTCTCACCCAAAGTCCAAGGCTCTGATAGTGAACTGAATAAAAACTTTAAATGATTGGCTGCTACACTGCCAGGCTTGGGGCAGAGTGCCAGGGTGGAGGCGCTGGCACCGGTGGTAAAGTGAGAAGACAACTTGACAGGAGCCTGGGTACCCAGGCAGGAGCTCTCTGTGTCCTTCCTTGTCCATGTCCCTGATTTCTGGACTGTGACTGGTCCTGGGGAGTGTCCTGGGTGTCACCGATCCTGAGTCCCTCCTCTCTGACTGCTACCTCGGGAAGATGGGAGCTCGGTGAGCGTCTCAGGTGTGGGGTGGGAACTCCTTCCCAGCAAGAAGGGCTGGCAGATCAGAGACCCTGATGCTGCCACTCCTGGTGCAGAATCACGGCTGGGCGGTGAGATTGGGTGTGCAGGTAGGGCCATGGAAACCTGGGGCCAGATGCTTCGCTGCTGCTTGCTGGGAAATGGCTAACCATTTGGCTTAAAGACCATGTGTACTTAACCCCCATCCCTGTCTGCTCAGTTCTCAGCAGGTTGGACTAATTTATTTTATTGGTTAATATATCAATCCAAGGTGGTTGTACTAATATATTTCTTAAAACCTATACTAAAATTTTCCCCTTTAACCTTGGACTTCATGCTCTGGGCAGTGGCAGGCCGATGAAAGGTTTCTAATTTTTAGAAGAATGGGGTGGTCAGACCCCAGCTTTAGGAGGCTCTCTGGGCAGCTGGGTGGAGGAGGGCCAAGCTGCGGTGCAGAGACCCCTGGGAGGCCATGGCTGTAAACCCAGCTAATCTAGGCTGGGGTGACAGAGCCTGGACCAGTGGAGGGACTTGAGGTGCTGAGAGCTGAAGCCTTCTGTGGCTTCCCCAGCTCAGAAACAGGTCCCTCCCCCAGCTACTGTGGCCTGACTGTGTCTTTCCCTCCCCAGAGGTGGCCGGTGATGTGCTGACTAGCTTGCCCGGGGGCAGTGTTACTCTGACCTGCCCAGGCGGGGACCCAGGAAACAACGCCACCATTCACTGGGTGCATAGCAGCCCAGCGCCAGGCACACACCACAGCAGAAGGGCTGGAGTGGGAAGGAGGCTGCTTCTGAGGTCGGTGCAGCTCAGCGACTCTGGAAACTACTCGTGCTTCCAGGATGGCCGTCTCGCTGGGACTGTGCGTTTGCTGGTGGACGGTGAGTGGTGTCCTCCGAGCTCTCCAGCTCTCCCAGAGTAGTGCTGCACATTCCTGAGAGATGCCCTGTCCGACCCTTCCGACTCCTACCATTTCCTTGGTCTAAGAATTTCGGGGAAGGCCCATGGTGCCTGCCAGCGGGACTGGCAGAGGTCCCCAGAGGGTGGAGACCTCTGGCTGATGGGGATGCCGTCCAGCTGGCCTCATGCAGTGAGAGCTTCAGGCGCACTGGTTAGTAGTATGTGTGTGGGAGGTGGGGGTGGGGGCAGGAACGAGGTGGCCTGGGGTTCAGTCCTCCTCCCTCGAGGCACCCATAGCATGGTGCTGAAAACTGCAGCCCACATTAAACTCTTAACTTTATTTTTAGACTTTGCAGGTTCTTAGCTTCCTGGAATCTGCATAAAAATTCTGTAGCGCCAGATGCCCTGAGTGCCAGGCCCTGTGCCAGGCGCTTTCTCCCTGGTCTTTCTCTCCCTCCAATGACCCTGTGAGGAAAAGTCTCCATTTTCTTCTTCTCCTTATATCATCATTTAATCTTATGGCAGGAAACTGAAGAGACTGGGACTGGCCCAAAGCCATACAACCAGGCCCACGTGACGCCAAAGCTCTAGTCTTTGGTCGCCGCTCTCCCTTTATAGGAGTTTGCTTCCTGGGGGCTTCCCTTCCCTTCTCTTGTGTTGTCCCAACACAAGACCGTTACTGTCCTTTGCTTTTCCACAGTCAGAGCTGTGTGTGGCAGCTGACCATGCTGTTCTGGGTCACGGTTGCCTCATCGGTGGCCTGGGGAGGAGCTGTGTGAAGTGCTCCCCTCAGGAGGGAGCTGAGCTGTGCTCCTTCCTTATGTCTGCTGTATTCTCCCAGTTCCCCTTGAGGAGCCGCAGCTCTCCTGCTTCCGAAAGAGCCTCCTCAGTAACGTTGGCTGTGAGTGGAGTCCGCCACGTCCCCCCTCCCCGATGACCAAGGCCGTGTTACTGTGGAAGAAGCTGTAAGTATCCCCTGAGCTGGGCTGTGTCTTCTCCATCCTATTGGCTCTCAGAGGAGCCAAGTGGAAATGACTGGCCAGCGACTCTGAAATTTTATCATCGGCAAGTGTCCTTTGGGGTGAGGAGGACGAGCGAGAGTGGAACAGCGACTTGCTGGACAGTGTGCTGTGAGCTGTGTCCTGCTAACACGCCTTACGGCCATGGGCAGCAGGCAGTATTCTTCTCTTCTCATAGCTGGAGAAACTGAGGTGGGGAGAGTGACTCACTTGTGATGCGGTGATCCAGCTAGTAAGCTGGTTCTCTTGGGAATCAATCCCTGTCCTCCTCCGCCCCATCCTGCCCCTCCCCATCTGTCCAATTTCATTCAAAATACAAAGGTTTGGGGAGTTGGTCTGAAAAAGATGCACATGTCCCTGGGTCCCTGGAAGACAGTGCTTCTGCTGAGTGTGGGGTCAGAGGTCCTCCCGGCTGGAAGGGTCGGCTCATCCGAGACCCCGATCCTGCCAGTCCTGGTGCAGAATCGCAGGTGCGAGGCAGCCAGCTTTTCATCCGCCTCTTGACTCTGTGCGTGTGTGTGTGCGTGTGTGTGCATGGGTGTTGGGTGCGTGTCCTTTTTAGACTCCATTGCAGAGGCGGAGGAGGGGCAGTGGTGACAGGGTGGGAGAGGTCAAGGGCAGGTTACAGCTGCCTGGTGGAGGCCCCCGTGTCTCCAGGAAACCGCACAAAATGGGGGACCTGGCATGAATTCAGGCAGGTAGAAAATGCTAGCACCGAGCATACCTCTGTGGTTCTGCCTCTCTCCTTCCCAGACGGAAGGCCCCTTCGTCCAGATATTCAGAGTTTTTTGCACTATTGATCACTAGGACAGCAAAAACCTGAGGGTGCTGTCGACAGGGTGGTTTAGCTTCTTCTGCGCCTGTCTTCAGATGGGCCTGGCAGTAAACTTAATGCTTTGGTCTCCACGTAGAAATGCGGCGATTGCCCGGCTGTGGACACAGCCGGTGGGACTGTTTGCTCGTGCTCCCAGCGGGGAAGACCCGAGATCTCCACAACCCGCAGCTATGTTTGGCCACAAAGTGGGGCCTCGAGGCATTGTCCCAAAGACAGGATGCCCACAGTGGCTGGTTGCTGTCGGCACCAGTCCACGGAAAGCTTACTCAGCGGAACTTCAAGTATTGGTAGAATGCTTTGTGCCTTGACAGTAAGCGTGAGAGGACCTGAAGCTTCAGCTCACATATCCGCCTGCCAGCAGCCTCAGGCACTTCCGTCCTCCTCCTGGTTTGTCATAACTATTGACCTTTAAAAAGAGCTTCCATTTCAATCTCAGCTTGAGTAAAATTCGCTTCCATAAAAGGGGCATCTGGCCGAACTGAGAAAGGCGGAGGGAGGGGAGACGCCTGTGGAGCCTCAGGAATCCCAGCACCCGCAGCCCCACCCAGGCCCGGGACTGCGGGTGGGTGAAACAGGCCCTGAGGGAGACTTGGTGTGATCTGCTTTCCCTTGGCGTGTGCACACACTCACCCTCAGTTGCCCCCATGGGCTCACCCACTCATTCCAGGGGTGACTACAGCATCTTCTGTGGGACACTCTACTGGGGCTGACACAGAACAAGTTGGGGCTCTGGTCCTCAAACCCCAGAGAGTTGCCCCCATGGGCTCACCCACTCATTCCAGGGGTGACTACAGCATCTTCTGTGGGACACTCTACTGGGGCTGACACAGAACAAGTTGGGGCTCTGGTCCTCAAACCCCAGAGGCGGGCATGCCTGTAGGCCAGCTCACCGCCAGCTTCTGGGCGCTGGGCGGTGTTGCAGGGAGGTGCTCCCTCAGATTGAGAAGGAAGGGGGCCTTGGATCCAAAGCCCAGTCAGGGCTGGGGTGCCTCACCCAGCAGCAAGGCGGCCATGGCCTCACATGCCCACACCTGTCCTGAGTGGGCGAAGTCTCAGGCTTTGCCAGGCTGATGGGATGGTGTCTGACTGACTCACCTTGAATGTCTGCAGTGATGCAGATCCTTGGCTGGGCTCACCTGGCGGACACGCCCGCTGCAGCACTGCTGCCCCTGGGGAGCTTTTCCACTGGGGTCCCTGCCACTGAGGGCAGGCCTTTTTTGTTAGTGCCTGAGGCCGGGGCCCCTCTGGACTCCTTCCCGATGTCCCGCAGAGCTGAGCACGCAGGGCCTGGCCGGACACAAGAATGCACTCCTCCGCCAACCTCAGTGCCCTCTGGTTCGGGACCTTTGGCTGTGCTGTGCCAAGAGCTAAGCGATGTTTTAACACATTTTTTAATGAGTCCTCACAACCCCCGTGACCTGGGCACTATGAATAATTTCCATTTTCAAGAGGTAAAGTAGCTTTGAAGATGTTGATGAATTTACTTGAAGTCACAGAGCTAAGTGTGGGGCTGGGGTTAACCTCGGGGGTCAGCCCCCCTTTTCTCCTCAGCTGAGTAAGTGTAGCTGAAAGCCAGCCCTGTCTTTGTTTTGCGCTAGCAGTCCGAACAGCCCGCTGGAGGACTTCTCGGAGCCATGCCAGTATTCCCAGGAGGCACAGAAGTTCTCCTGCCAGCTGGCAGTCCCAGAGGGAGACAACTCTTTCTACATAGTGTCTCTGTGCGTCGCCAACGGTGCCGGAAGCAAGTCCAGCAGAACCCAAACATTTAAGGGTTACGGAATCCGTAAGCCATCTCTTCCCATCCCTGCCCTCTCCAGCTGTCCCTTCTCTTTTGCCTCAGTGCAGGCTTCTTGGAGGGGCAGGAGAGGGCTTGGCTGAGTAGGCCCCTTGCAGGGTTTTCCAGCCAGAGGCCGACAGTGGCCGAGGGTGGCCCGTGAGGTGCAGGAATCGGGGCGGGCGGGGCCCTGAGGTGGGGCCTGTGGTCTTGACCAGCAGCCACGCTCCCTCCCCCCTGCAGTGCAGCCAGACCCACCTGTCAACATCAAGGTCACCGCTGTGGACAGAAACCCCCGCTGGCTCAGAGTCACCTGGCAGGACCCCCCATCCTGGAACTCTGATTTCTACAGGCTACAGTTTGAGCTCCGCTACCGGGCTGAACGGTCAAAGACATTTACAACGTGGATGGTAAATTCTTCTTTTACTTCTGAAAGAAAAGTGCCCCAAGGTGCTCAGGGATAGGAAAACGAGTACTAGAAGGAAAAACAAAATGGTTTTGGAGCTCTGCCTTGCAGTGCCTTAGCTGCATGGCCTTGGGTAATCTCTGAACTTTTCTGAGCCTCGATTGCCCCCTTGAGAAACTGCGAATAGTAATGCCTGGCCAGTCTCCTGTCTGCAGGCCTCTCAGTGGAGAGTCTGACCTAGGAAGAGGGTGCCGAGCGCCCTATGGTGCCGAGTCTATGGTGCCTGAGGGTTACCTACAGCTTGGCCTGTGCAGGCCCTGAGGGCAACCCCCATCTTGCTCTGACCCCCTGTGATGTGAACCTCTGGAGCACCTCTGCCCAACTGGGACACGTGCTAGACCTGGCACAGTTTGCAGCCACGGGGCAGGAGGTGTCCAGGGCACCCCTGTCTGCATGGAACTGCCTAATCAGGGCTCCCCTACGCCCCACATGAGTCACTGCCTCCCCGCTTCAGGTCAAGGAGGCCCAACATGACTGCATCATCCGAGACGCCTGGAGCGGCCTGAGGCATGTGGTGCAGCTGCGGGCCCAGGAGGAGTTTGGGCATGGGCTGTGGAGCGAGTGGAGCCACGAGGTCACAGGCATCCCGTGGACAGGTGCGTGGGGGCGCTGGGCGGATGGCTCAGCTTCTTTACGCTGTAAGCTACCTGTTGTGATGTAGCAGGTTACTCTCAAGCTGGGAGTAACTATTGCGACTATTGCGATGGGAACAACTAGAACTATTTATCTGCAGATAAATCAGGGGGGCAACTTTGTGCTGGTGTTACCCAAATCACCCAGGCCGCTGCATCAGGCCTGTGTGCGTGCAGTGGCTTCACTCACGTCTTGGCGACCGAGCGGACTGGTGGCTGGGGCCCGGGTGTCAGAATTACACTGGATGTTGATGGGAAGAGCCACAAGGACTGTAGCTTTTTTAAATCCACCATTATTATGAATACTTTTTACCTTGAAAAAGATGTGAAAGGTATTATTAACTGCTTTTGAGGAATTAGTGAAGTTAGTGTATTCGTTATAGAACATGGAAAATTCCAGAAAAATAGGGAGGTAATAATTACCACCACTTTTTTACCACCAAGAAAAAAACAGTGAGGATGTTCTGGTATATTTCTTTCCTTTTCCTACAGGGGTGTGTGTCTTATGAGGATTCCCATGTTATTAAATATTTCTGGGAATGTATTGTTTAGTAACTGCATGATTAATGGTTTATTTTTTTAACCCATGGGATTTTTTTAACTTTTTTTTTTTAAAATCAAATTAATACATGCCATAGCAAGGAAGCAAAGAAGGGCTATAATAACAAGCACTGTCCCTTGCTCCACCCCTTCCCATTTCTAGTCCTGCTTCTAGGGTAAGCTACTTGACTTTCTGTTTCTAGTTCTTCTGGGGGGCCCTTGTTAACTCCATCAACAAGCCGATATGTCTGGGTACTTTTCTTTTCTCAGAAAACAAGGTGAGACATTTTGACTCCTGACTCCTTCCTATAATAGATCAGGTCTGGGCCCTCCCTGGTGGCACAGTGGATTAAAGCACAGCACTGAGAAGCTAAAGCCACTTCCACATGAGTTCGATCTCCCCCTGCCCCAGAGGTGACCCACATGGCGAGGCAGACCTCTCCTGACCCGCCCGCTGCTCCCCTCAGCAGTGTATTCATCGATCTGCCTGTTCTGCTCCCCACTCTGTCTCTGGTGAATCCTCTCACCATCCCTGCACCTCTGGCCTGTACCCAGTTCTGTATCCATAAATAAATAAATCTGAAAAAAAAAAAAAAAAAAGATCAGGACTTAGCAAACCTAGGCCCAGTGCAGGAATTTCCCTGACTTTGTCCTAGAGAGTGGTCACCCACCCACCCTTGAGTGCTCCCAGCTCAGGGACGCCAGTAGCCCGTTTCATAGTTCCTGGCATTGTGGTATGACTTCCAGGCTTGCTTTGCTGTCCGTTCTCTTAGCCTCCCAGCATAGTTGAACCAAATTAATTGTTTTTAAATGCCAGGTAGTTAAAACAAAAAGAAAATAAAATACCCATTTATTTGGTTTTTTTTTTTTTATGGAAAAAAGGAAAAGAAATGGCATCAATTGCCCGGGCCCAACCCTACCCTGAAACTTTCTCCCACTCCTTGATCCAGGGAGAAGTGTTTGTTCAGTTGAGGGCTGCAACACTGGGTAAGTCTGCACTTTTACAGGCTGTGGTACTGCGTCACACCGACGCCCAGGCACCATTGCAGTCCACTGGGCTCCTCCCACACCCTGTTCCCTCCACCCCCCCTTCCCTCTGGTAGTCTCAATTATAGTGAGATTTCTGGAGTTTGTAACTGGTTTGGCCTTGTCTGACCCTTTGTTTTCTTTCTCTATATTTCACATAGAAGTGGAGTCATCTGGTATTTGTGTTTCTGTTCTGACTTATCTTGCTTATTAGCTTTTTCCCCTCCAGCTGAGGGAAGAGCTGAGCGCTCTGTGCTTTATGGCTGCATCTATACACCGCATCGTCTTAACCCATTTCTCTGTTGCTGTGTAAGTCCCGTGACTTGGGTATTGTAAATATGCCCTGGACACAGAGTATAATACCCTGTGAGTTGGTATATTTGCATCCTCTGGGTGGATGCTTAGGGGAGTGGGATTGCTGGATCATACGCTAGATTTCCTTTTAACATCATGGAGGGAGAATAGACTGTGCCTCCTCCCCTAGAGGGGTGATGTGATGTAACGGTGTCTCCTCCCCCCCTGGATGCAGAGTGGGGTCCTCATTTCTCTTGTCACAGGAGAGTCAGAGGAGTGTGGGCTGGTGTGCAGGGTGTTTTCCTAACTGGATGTGCACTGTCGAGTCCAGGGGCAGGTTCTTGCTGACACCGCCCCCATCTGTGCATCAAGAACAGAGGGAACTTTTTACTGTACCCTCTTTACAAAAGCTAATTTCCTGCTAAGACCTGGCCAAGATGATCCACTTCTTGAGACTTAGGTCACCTAGTAGAACGGTGTAAGTAAATCCAAACATACCTCTGGCCAGATTGTGTTGGCCATGGTTACCTTTGACTTGTATACACTTTGAGCTAAAACATTCATTATCTGCATGTCAGGCACTAAATAATCTTGGGAGCCTTTGCAAGACAGGAAAATGTGCAGAGGGAGCGGTCCAGCTACAAGCCCACACTTGTTTATGTTTTATACCAGCCACTTCATTTCCTTGATCACAGTTTAAGAAATCCTGTTTTGTTAGAAAGCTCTTTCTTTTAAAGGTTTTTTCAATTGTGCAAAATATACATCATTTTTAAAATTACAATTTAAATCCTCTTAAGCATACAGGACAGTGGTATTAAGTACATTCGCATTGTTGCGCTAACATCACTACAGCTCATCTCCAGAATTTTTCCATCTTGCCGTATACCAGTTAAACACTTGGCTTCCCATTCCCGACACCCCAGCCCCTGACAACTACCATTTTGATTTTACTACCTCATATAAGTGAAGTCATATAGTATTTGTCTTCTTGTGACTGGCTAGTTGTACTTAACGTGATGTCTTCTGGGCTTACTCATACTGTAGCAAGCGTCAGAACTGCTCCCTTTTTAAGGCTGACTAATATTCCATCATAGAACATTAAGTCACATGTCGTTAGTGATGTTTCTGCCAACGACAAGGCCAAGATGTGATGACTTTCCCAAGGGTTGTACCATTCAGACTAGGGGGTAGCAGGCTGTACCAAGGTTTGTGGAATTGCACTTAATGACGTCAGCACTTCCATGACTCATTCCTGAGAATGTGCCCTGCTACAAATCAATGTATGACTGTACACCCCATTTTGCTTAACCATTCACCTGTGAATGGACACTTTGGTTGTGTCCACCTTTTGGCTATTGTGAAGAGCATAGCTCTGAACATGGGTGTACAAATATTTGTGTGGGTTCCAGTTCTTAATTCTTTTGAATTGCTAGAGGTGGAAACGCTATGTCCTATGGTAGTTCTATTGTTAACTTTTTGAGGAAATGCCATTGTGTTTTCCACAGTGGCTGCATCACTACCTTCTGCATCAGCATTAAATAGGGTTCTGATCTCTTTATATTCTTGTCAACACTTGTTATTTTGTTTTCTTCTCTTTTTGATACTAGCTATCCTAATAGGATTGGATGGCATAGTTTAGTTTGCATTTCTATAGTGATTAGTGATGGGGAGCATCTTTTCTGTGTTTATGGGCCATTTTTATGTCTTTTTTTTTAAGTTTATTTATTTATGCATACAGAACTGGCATACAGGCCAGAAGTGTGGGGGAGGTAAAAGGCTTCACCAGAGACAGAGTGGGGAGCAGAACAGGCAGATCGACAAAGTACACTGCTTGGGCGGGAGCAGCGGGCGGGTCAGGAGAGGTCTGTCACGCTGGGGAGGCGTGGGGTGGGTGACCTCCAGTGGGGGGATTGAACTCATGCTGAAGTGGCTTTGGCTTCTTAGTGCTGGGCTTTAACCCGCTGTACCACAGGGAGGGCCTGTATGTCTTTTTTAAAGGACTGTCTATTCAAGTAGGGAGTCATTTCTCATGTGAATCTAACCTAGCCTCACTGAGTTTTGCCCCGTCATCTGGGAGAACCTTGACAAGTCTGCTAATCTGATCTCCATAACTTCTGGCATTTCCAGAGGACCTGCATCTTCCTGGCTCCTCTTCCCAGGCTGTTTTATAGAATGGCTGCAGGCTCTTCAGCTGTCTGATCACCTTCCCCTGAACCTGGCCTCATGTATAAATGTTCCTCTTTAAATTGTTGATGTCCCTTCCAGTGGCAGATGGTGTGGTTGGGCCATCTGGCCAGCACAGGGTACAGTCTCTGACTTTCTGGCCTCAGGCTGCTCCTGTGGCTGCCTGCAGTGACCACGTGAGCTCAGACAGAACACTTGGCTTCTCCCACGTAGCAGCTGAAGAGCTTCAGTTTCCCATCTTGTATACGTGCAGTTTCAGGGCCCTTCAAAGCCCTAGTAGTGAATATATTCAAGAGAAAAATTAGCTGCTTTACTCTCCATTGAGAACCAAAGGGACGTGGATGATTCTGATCCAGAGGGATTTAGGTCAGCTCTTCAGAAAATGAGAGGAAGGTTGGGAGGTTGGGCAGTTATATAGCTGTTTGGGGTCTGTCAGGGTACTGGATCTGGTGTCAGTGGGCTTCCCAACCCCAAGGGCCCCCAGCTGTAGGAGTTCAGGCAGACAGGGCGACCTGCCTCCTACTGCTGTGTGCTGTGGTAGAGCCCATGGGGAGCACGATGGGCCTGGGGCCAGGCGCTGTGACCCTTCCAAAGGTACCTCTCGGAGCATAGCCTTTGTCTGTGAAGTGCAGATGTGACCTGTCTTGTGGCTCAGAGAGGTTTTATGAGTCCGGTGGAAAAGAAGCCTTTATAAATAAATTGTATTACAAATGTAGAGGGATTGGCAATTCCAGCAGTGTTGGGGGTGAAGAGAGTGAGTGTCCAGAATCCCGACCTCAGGTACCATCTTGGACCCACTGAGTCTGGAGGGGAAAGTAGGAGGATGTTGAGAGTGTTCCCAGTAATTGTAGAAGGTGCTGGGGGGCAAGAAAGGGGGCCCATTGTGTGGTTAGAGGGTGGATCAGTTGTTTGTTGGGGTGGTGGAAAGAATGGGAAAAACTTCATGGAGGAGGTGACATTTGCGTTGCATCTTAGAGGACGTTTCCGGTGGAGAGGAGATTGCTTACGCGCAGAGGGAAGAGCAGGCACAAAGGCTTAGACTGCAAACAGGGGAGGGCTGCCGTTGGGGCTGGAGCATAGGTGTTTGGGTGGGAGGCCCAAGTGGAGCAGGTGCACCTCCCCGTGGAAGCAGGTGCACCTCCCCATGGATGCAGGTGCACCTCTCCGTGGAAGGCCTTCTCGAGAGTGGGGGTGGGGCAGAGAGCTGAGGGGCCTGGGCTTCTGAAGATGCTGCCTCCTTGAAGCTGGGGCCCGAAAGGGTGACGAGTGGCACCTTCTAGGGCTCCTGCCTGGCCACCAAGGGCAGCATCTGTGGTAGTGGCTTGGCAAGACTGTGCCACTGAAGTCAGGGCAGGAAGAGGACAGGGGACGGGTCAGCAGCTCCCCCCAGAGTGGGGTCTCTAGCACACTTACCTCTGATAGGGCTGGCAGGGCTGGTGTCCAGAGAGTCTGTGGTCCCCAGGAGACCTTTTGCATATAGCAAGCTTGGGGGCAGAGTGTCTGGGGACTTCTTAAGGCACAGGAGGGTCATTTTTCGCCCTCTTAATTTACTCTGATAGCCAGCCTACTTCAACCCAGAAACGAATTAGAACATGTGACAGGTGGAGAATACACTGAACCCTTTCACTTGTTGGAGGACGGGCTAGAGGTTGCGTTCACAAGGCCTTTGGGGAGCCCTGAGGCCAGGGCTGGGGATCCTGTGGCAGGGAGTCTCCCTGGCCTAGTTCCCTGCATGCAGCTGTGTGTCGTCTCCAGCCCTCGGGTTATTCCGACTCTGGGGTGCCTTTTGTTCTCCTCAGCAACTCCAAGTGGGAACTCCTGCAGGATCAGGAGCACGTGGACACGCACCTCTGAGGGGTCTTGCCCTGCTCACACCTTGCTGTGGAGCCCACACACCCCCTCCTGGGCTGACTCCCACAGCTCTCTCAGAGTGCCCTCCTGGGCAGCCTCGCCATTCCTCTTTTATCTATCTGTGGCCACTCAGAGACTGCTTTTGAGTCAGACAGATTCCGGCCCTTACTAACCGGACTTCTTGGAGTATCCAGCAGACCTTGCCTTTGCAAATTAGTCAAGTGGGGATAATAATGCCTGCCTCAGACCCTCCCCCTCGTACCCCCCGACCTCTAGCCCGAACCCACAAAGTCACCATACAGGGTTGTGCGGATTGGACAAGATGGAAAGTTGTTAGCAAAGAGCCTGGCGTGTGGTCGGCATACAAGAATGTCAGTGCTGCTGTTACCGGTGTCTCCAGGTCAGAGCTGCCTCTGGTTTCACATCTGCACCTGCCAGGACATCTGTCGGGTCTGCCCTCCTGTGCCAACCCAAACTGAACACTTCATGGTCCTCGTAAACCTCCCTGTGGTCCATGTCCAGCGAGGACCACCTGGCCAGCTAGCCGGGCCGAGATTCTGCAGGACGATGCGCCAGATGGCGCCTCCCTTGGAGGGCTTTGCATGCGTTGACGCGTTGTTATGGCAGGCCTCCAGCAGGCCTGCCTGGGGCTCCAGCGCCCGCACCCCCACACCACAGCCACGGGCATCTTTCTCAGTAAGCCCCACTGCTGCTCCCACCCCCGGGTGCAGCCCGGTCCCCCGGCTTGGTGCAGAGGGCCTCGGGGCTGCCCCCCCGTGGCACCCCCACGTGGCACCCCCCCGTGGCACCCTCGCCCACCTTTCTCTCCTGCGGGACTGCAGCTGGCCCCCCGCCTGGGCGCTGCCCTCCCTCGTACGCTGGCATCCTCTGTGCACTCGCCGCCCCAGGCGCCCATCCCACCTCACCACCTCCACACCCTGAGCACCGTCAGAGGTTCCAGGCTAGGGGATTTCCCAGGACTGTAAGATTTCAAGAAACCATAAAAAATGAAACAGCTAAGTTGAAAATAGCTCCTGCCACGTGCCATCACCATTTTATAAAAGAGACGGGAGCACTCCTTTAAAAAAAAAAAAGTTTATTTTTACATCATTTTGTGCATTTTCCATCTCAGTTGTAATCCCTGTGGGCTTCCCATCACCAAATCACCCAACCGTGTGCCATCACCATAGTCCGGTGCATTTCTTTCCCCAACTCCACCCCCATAAAATGTCTCTAGTATGAAGCTGTTCATTATTATCATTTTCTCGCCTGGTCCATTATGCTCCTGCTATGAGTGAAACCATCCAGTATTTTTCCTTTTCTTTCTGGCTTATCTCACTAAGCGTGATCTCTTCCAGCTCCATCCATGTTGCTGCAAAAGACGTGTGTTTCTCTTTTTTGGTTGCTGAGTAATATTCCACTGTGTATATGTACCACATCTTTCTAATCCAGTCATCTACTTTTGGGCATTTGGGTTGTTTCCATGTCTTTCCGATTGTGAACAAAGCAGCAGTAAACATGGGGGTGCAGGTATCTTTTTGAATCAGTGTTTTTGGGGCACTCCTTTTTTTTTAAGGCATACAAGAACTGGGGTGCGGGGGTGAGAGGATTCACCAAAGACCGAGTGGGGGAGCAGAACGGGTGAGACAGGAGCGTTCTGCCGTGCCATGTGGGTCACCCTCCCTGGCTGGGGATCGAACTTCTGCTGCAGTGGCTACAAATGGCTTCATCGTGGTGAGATTTAACCCCTGTGCTACCAGGGAGGCCAGCACAGGCCCAGGCTGACAGGCCCTCACTGGCTCCACACATGGGGTCCATGTCAGTGTAGCCTGTGTTGGCCTTTTGCCTCAGACCTATAGACCTCCCTAACCCTCCTGGGTAGAGCTTGACCCGGCTGAGGTGATTTTCTTCTCCTCGGTGAAGTGATTTATTTATTCATTTATTTTTCTTCTTCATGAAGAGAGGAGCAGTGATAACCTTTCTGGTTGGTTGAAGCTGTGAATCGAGAGAGGAAGGAGGTGCTGAGTGGAGTCTGCCGCTGTCCTCAGGCAGTGGGTCTCCTCCGCCCCTTTCCTGCCATTCACTGGCTCTCCCTTGTTCCCCCATGTCTCTGCCACCCTATGGCCTCCCTTCTTTCTTTTTCATCTTCCTAGTCTCAGCCCAATTCTATTTTCCCTCTCTTTGCCATCCCTGAGTTTCATTCAGTAGCTTATATCTTAATTGGTCATGATATACAAATTAGAAATATTTTGTTAGAAAAAAGATTGTGCCCACCCTGGTGGCTCAGCAGGTTAAAGTGCAGCACTGTGAAGTGATCCACAGCCACTGCAGCATGAGTTCTATTCCCGGACAGGGAACTGACCCACGTGGCACGGCAGACCTCTCTGACTCGCCTACTGCTCCCCTCAACACTGTACTTTGTTGATCTGCCTGTTCTGCTCCCCACTCTGTCTCTGGCAAATTCTTTTGTCCCCCACCTCTGGCCTGTACCCCATATCTTATATGCAGAAGTAAGTAAATCTTTAAAAAAATGTTCTATGTTCTCTTTGCACCTCCCCTCCAGTCTTATTGAGAGGTAACTGACATATAGCATTGTTTCAAGTTCAAGGCAGACAGCATAATGACTCATAACTTTTATATATTGTGAAATAAGCACAATAGAACTAGTCAGCATCTATCACCTCAAGTAGTTACGATTTGCCTCTTGCACTAAGAATTTTTAAGATCTATCCTTAATGTATACAATACACCATTCTATTGTATACAAAACAGTATTATTAAGTATAGTCACCACGCTGCAATTACACCCCTAGGACTTCTGTTCTCTGTTCTTAATTGTTGGGTCAGTTTTTATACAAATGTCATTGTGCACCAGGTCAGTGCTAGGTGCTCTCAGCATGTGATCTCAGGCCATCTGTGGGAGGGAACCATCCCTCTTGTTTAGAAATGAAGGAAAAAAGTCTAAAGAGTTTAAGTGTCTCTGCCAAAGTTGCACATCTGGTGTGAAGGCCTCTGCCATCTTATATTAGACTCCTCTGTTGTAACCCCCCAGCAAGTGAACTGAGGCCGGTTCTCAAATTAAGGGACATAAGTTCCTTGTTTCAAAATTCAGATGTGGGGGGATGAAAACCCTAGCTTGTATGGTCTTCTATTAATCTCACTGAACATTGTCATTCATTCATTCATTTTGTTATGAATACAAAAGTACACCTTTCAGTCCTGGGAATATTAATATGATAGAAAGATTCCACCATTAATGTTCCTAACAGCCTTTTCTTCTTAAGTGAGTCCCCATAAGTGAAATTTTACTAGTGACATAGTTTTTCAGCAAGATGCCAGGCCGGTACTAAGTATTGACTTACAAAAATGACTAAGATAGAGTTCCTGAATTTGAGAAGAGCTGAATGTAGCTGATTTCTAAAATAAAGGTGAAAGTTTCATTCTTGGAGTCAGAAATTTTTGCCATTCATTTTGCCCCAGATGCAGAGTGGGGAATAACAGCACCTGTCTCAGGTATTGTGAGAGGCTACTTGCTGTCTCACCTCAGACAAACTTCTGTCTCTGGGCCTGTCTGTGCAACAGGAAGGTGAGCTTAGCCCTCTGCCTCTCCTTCCTGCTCTGTGTGATTTTCTCCCCTTTGGCCTGGCATCTTCCCACGGGGAATTCACTCAAGAGCAGACGCACGTCACCCTCTCCTTTGCCCACTTGCTAGAGTCATTTTCTACTCCTGGCTCAGGGGCTCCGCATCTCTGTGTAAGGCACTTCTGTTGGATTTGTAACTTCTCAGTGGAAAACTGATGAACTGAAAAAATGTTTTAAAGTCCCGAGCATTCCACTCCTTGCTTGTGATGGGTCAACTCCTGGTCCCTGTGGCCCATGGGTGAGCTCCTACTGTTTTGGCGCAGTGCTTGCTGCTAAGCCCAGCCTTGGGCTCCTGCTGCTCTGGGGGTTCCCACGAGAAACACGGTTCCCATGGAGGGGGGCCCTCGTGAGGTCGTCTTGTCCACACCCTTTCTCGGACAAAGTGTACAAGGCTGTCCCAGTGTATGAGAATTTTTTTTATATTGAATACTTTCTCTTACAAAAGTAGATAGAAGGAGATTGAAGTTTTAGTATCTGTTGGGTGTATTCTTTCAATTTTTTCTTACTGTGTGTGTATAGTATATAACATACCATAAGTAATGATGAAAATACATTTCTTTAGAAATTTTGGATCATGCTATGTGATATCCTCTTGCCTGCATATTTCATATATTATGGAATGTCCTCAGCATTTTCCTAAAACATTTTCAAAGCTGTTTACAACATAAGACTGGGCCATAATTTATAAAAGTAGTCCCTAAGGGGGGGGGCGGATTTGATTATTTTCAACATTATACTTTTCTAAATAAACGTCGTTAGGACTTCTGCTCCGGGCGCTCTCCGGTAGGCCTTCCCGGCACATGAATCATGAGTAATGTGCCTTCTCTCCCCACAGAGTCCAGGCCTTCTCACACTGAGACCGAGGTTCCCCGCTCCACGCAGGTGAGTGGGCTCCTGCCCTTGTAAAAGATCAAGGGCTGCAGCCACCGGCTGGGACTGCCGACTGGCACCAGGCAGAATTTGGCTCAAATCTCACCTCTGCCGCTTACTAGAAGCGTGTTGTGGGCACGTGAAAATCTCCGTGAAATGAGGAAACAGCAGCATCTCGTCCAGGGCCGCTGTGACGGCGGCCAGTGCAGAGCGGCTGGACTGACCTCTGGAGCTGCTGTGTCGAGCGGCTGCTGGCTCCTCATTCTGAGGCTTAGCCCGCACCCCACATTCAATTCATCCGTGCCCTTTCCCTGGGGACTTCTGGTGTCATAATTTTCTGGAAAGAGGATTACCACTGAAGCTACTTAACAAATCCTTGAATAATCCAATTTCTCAAGCAACTACAGTGCCTCCCGTGGCCCTTAATTCTCTAAGTGCTGGCTGGGAGGCTCAGCCGCCCTGGAGCTGGGCAGCACGGGGAAGGTGTGCGGAGTCCTGCCTCCACGCAGGCTGTCCAGCACCGGAAGCAGCTCCGGGATGAAGTCCATGCCCATGGGCCTGAGAGCTCCCGGGACAGGTGTAGAGGAACTGACACTGACCACCAGCTTGCCGAGCCCAGCCAGGCACTGGCCTTGCTCTTACTATCACACTTGATCTGCAGGTTAACTGAGATTCAGAATGCCAGGACGGTTGTGCCTGCAGAGGGAGAAAACTGCCACCTGCTTGGGTTAGGAAACCTGCCCATGGTCACACGGCTCTAAGTGTGGGTCCAGGATTCAAGTCTGGGCTTTTCCCAGCAAGCGATGGCACGTCCACCCTGGCACCAAACCTGGAGGACAACTACCACTGCAGCATAGCTGCCGAACATCTCTTCTGGAAGGTGTTGGGCTCTCAAGCTCTTGGTAGGGAGGCGAGTGGACGAAACAGGCAAGGTATAGATGCAAATAACGCAAATAACAGAGTAAAAGTTGAGCGTGCGGGGTCAGAAATAGAGAGGCTCACTAGATGGAGAAAGGAAGCGGCTGGATGGAGCGGGGAGGATGAGGGTGGTGCCTCAGCTGGATCCAAAGAAACAGGATTACGGGAAGGAATGTCTCTTTCAGGTACCCACTACTTCTGCAGGCTATGAAGATTCTCTTTCTATGGGTTCTGTCAATGCCACGAGCCTCCCAGGTAAGGGCTGCATCTTCTTGCCTCCCTGTGGTCCAAGGGGAACAAAGGTCAGTCTAGTAATAGGATCAATGTCGGGAATATTCTCTTATTACTTTATACATCCAAATTTGATGTCAGCTAAGATAGAGTGAGGGGATCAGGGGAAGAGTGGAATATCTCACGGTTGGCTCATAGTACAAATGGTTGTGCTCAGGAGTCTGAAATAGAGCACATGGATCCCTAGTTTCAATGCTTCTGATTTCCTATACTTGTAAGATGTGAAAACTTAACATTTGCATCAAATAAGATCACAGGTGCTTTGTTTTCCTACTTGTGTGGGACTCGTGGACCTGGACTCCAGAAGGTCTGTTGTTGTGTAGCTCTGTGTGACGGCTCTCGGCTCTATGAGGAAGTGCCTCATTACCCTGACCTGGGTGGATTCGTGCCCATTGCTGATGCTGGCTGCCCAGGCTATGCCTCCTTGACTGTAAAGCCTTCTTGCTTAGGGAGGCGCCTGGTGCACCCTGGGATAACCTACTAATGTCTGCAGCTAAGCTCCGCACAGCTTCGACTCAGGAAATTGAATCCATCCCTGCTTTCCAGGAGCCTCAAGTCCAGCAGGGCATAGCATAGCAACTGTGACAAAAAGTAGCATGTAGGACTGGCCAAAAGGAGGCACAGACAAAGCAAAGTGGGATTTAGAGATTTGAGTGAGCATGCCCATTTTGGGGGGAGAGTCAGAAATTAGTCTTGAATCATGTGTGCGTGATGGAAGGAGGCTGGGGTGTTGAGGAGTGGCTGTGCTGAGGGGACCCCCCTAGTCTTCTCTGTCCACTCTGGGTAATGAGCTCACCCAACCCCCATGTTCTTCAAGGCCATCTGTGGGCGGATGTCTCCAAGTTTATCTCCACCCCAATCTTGCACTATGACCCAGAGTCATGTAGTCAGTTGCCTGGCTGACATGTCTGCTTGATACTTACAAGAACTTCACACTTAAGGTGTCTGAAACAGCAGGCCTATTTTGACCTGAACCTGTTCTTCCCCATCATCCTCATCTCTGTAACTGACATCACATTTGCTGAGTTGTTTGGGTCCTGTGCATCAGACATTCTTCCTCTTCCTCCCTCGTCCCCTCCTCCCATGCCCAGCCCCTCCACAAGTTCTGTCACTTCCACCTGACACCTTTCCAGAAGCTCACCACTTCTCAGCACCACCCGTTCTAACACTGGCCCAATCCCTGCTAGCTCTCATCCTGTGCAACTTTACGAACTGCCTGCTGATCCACTGGCTTTTGGTTTTTACCCCTAACAGAGTCTTAGAACACAAACCAAGCTCTCCCTGGAGCAACAGTGTCTTTCAGAGAAAAACCAAAGCACTAACAAAGCCCCTAGGCTCTGTGCGGTCAGGCCTCGCCTTTCTTCAGAACTTGCAGTATCTCCTTCGCATCCCTCTCATGCGCTCTGCCTCTTGCAATGCTGCCTGCTCACTCTTCCTTGGAGCACATCTCTACCTCAGGGCCTTTGCACCTGCCACTTGCGCTGCCCAAATGCTCTCCCCCTGACCGCCCCGTGGCCAGCTCCTTTATACTTCCAGGTCTCTGCTGAAATGCCCTTCTCAGGGAGGCTTTTCCTCACCAACCCATCAGACAGAGCTCTTTTTTTCTTCTTGTGCTTTGTCATCATTGCACGTGTAACTACTGACAACATATCGCATATTTCTTGCTTGTTTCCCTTCATTAGGTGTAAAACGTCAGGAGCTTTTTTGTTATCCTTTTGTTTATGGGCCTGAGGCTTAGAACAAAGCACGGCATATGGCAGATACTCAGTAAATATCTATTGAGTGAATGAACAAATACAAGTGTCTGAAGTATTGGTAAATTAATAAGCCAAACATACTGCTTCCTTTATAACTGTCTCTGTCAAGAGAAGGCAGCACACTGGGTGAGACCTGACCTTGTTGTCCATACCCACTAATGGGCTGGACTGCTTGCAAAGCAGGCGTCCAGAGGGCAGCTGGCATGGTGACTGGCAGGCAGTGCCCCCCTCAGCAGTGGAGGCCACTGGGGCCCAAGAGCCTGAACCCCCAGTCCCAGGCGACTATGAGTAACTTCATTCCCAGCAGGAGAGAAGGGTGACTCTGCTTAGCCACGCTCGCTGCACAGTCCTCTCTCTCTCTCTGGCAGCCATGGGAAGGCCATGGCTGCTTGCAAAGCCAGTTGGTTCTCTTGCTCATTCTATGCAATGCTTTGGTGAACCTAGGGCGCTGATGAGCAGCTGGGAGCGTGAAAAGACACATGTGACCTCTGCTCCCAGGGAGCTCAGCGGGAGGTGGAGCTGGCCACATAACAGGGAGAGGCACTTTGCCAGATTGGAGCTCGGGTGACTTCTCAGAGGAAGTCACTTGGTGTGAGACCTGGAGACCAAGTAGAGGGGTGCAGCAAAAGTGGGGAGAAGAGAGAATGTGGATGGATAGCCCCGAGACTGAGAGAACAGGGTGTGTGGGAGATTGAACGAGTTTCTTGCAGCTGGGGCAGGAGCACCAGCTGGAGAGACAGGCACCGGAGAAAACTGCTCCCAAACACCTGATTTAAAGTCCCCAAGCCTTCCCGATATTGGCCTCAATGCAGCTGCCTAAACCTTCTGCGCCTTGTGGGGCAGGCTGACTGCCACTAAAAAGCCATCTGAAAGTGAGTGGGTGCCTGTGGCTGGCCGCAGTTGTGCGGATGCTCTGAGCTTGAGTGTTTCTTGTCAAGTGGTAGATTCCTGGGGTCTGTCAGATTATGCTGGGGATTACTCTTCTAGCGTGGCCTCTGGCCAGATAACTGGCAAGCTTGTCAGGTGGCCTGTGGGTTAGCAGAGCTGTTTCCTCCTCCAGGGGTGAGGTTCTTTTGAGGCTTTGGACAATACCAGCTAAGTGGTTTCCTTCTCTTCTGCTCCTTCCTTCTCCTCCATTTTCTCTAGTGCAAGATTCTTCTTCTATAATGCTGCCCACATTCCTGGTGGCTGGAGGAAGCCTGGCCTTCGGAGTGCTTCTGTGCATCGGCATTGTCCTGAGGTGAGATGGGCCCTGGGGTGGCCCCGTGGTGTTCTCTTTCTCATGGAGTGGCCTGGTCCTCCTAGGGGGTGCAGTGGGCTGGAGAGCCATGGGCGCTTCAAGACATCTTTCAGAGGCAGTAGTCACAATGCTTGTGACAGCTTCAATGAAGGGAAGGAAGAGGTGGGTGGTATCATGTTTAACCTTCAAGCTTCTGGTTTCAGCAATTTGGCAGATGGTCACATGGCTCTGGTGTCATGCTCTAAGACTGGCAGCACTGGCAGAAGAGCACCTTAGTGGAAAAGGTGACTCCACTTTGGGTGCACTAAGTTCAAGGTGCCTGTGAGAACCCCAGGAAGACCAATGTGGTAGACAGTTCAGGAAGTTACAGCAGGTAGAAGGCAGTGGGAGCCCTAGGAGAGGGGGGATGAGGCTGCTGGTCCCACCTAGGGAATTCCAACTCTGAAAAGTTGTGTGGGGCAGGAGGGACCGAGAAAGCGACTGAAATGAAGTGTCCTAAGAGGGACAGAAGAACCAGGGAAGCCTGCTTGTGAAATCCACGGGGACTGTGTGTTAGATATGAAGCCACAACTCAGGCTCAGGAGTTGCAAGATGAACATGACCTGTCCTGTCCTCTGAGAGCCACATAAGAAAAGGACTAAGCTGCCATGTAAGAAACACCAGAGCACAGGTACCTGACCAGATAGCCTTGCAAATGCTACATGTCTCCAAAGAGCAGACCCCCAGGGGCCTGCGAATGTTCCAGCCTATTGCTCTTGGTCATGGTTAGGAGCATCATTGCTGAATTAATACCCAGGCCGTGTCGGGCCATGACCCTCTCATCCCACCCACTCCCTCTCTCCAGATAAATCAGCAAACAGTGCTCCCAATTAACAAAGAGAAAGAAAATTTCCAAACTTTTAATCCGATGACTTTACTGCAGGAATTTGCAGTTTTGCATATGTTGAAGGTGTAAAAGAAGTCAGGCAGGGTCCACTTTGGACAGTGGCCCGTTTTAATGATAATCCAGTGTAAGCGGGGGAGAAACTTCACTCCCGCTTTTCTTTCTCTTTATGAAGTATAATTTTCAAGTCCCAGCCCACCTCCCCTCCCCACACACACACTCCCCCAGTTGGCGATTGTGAGTGGTGGTGTAGGGGAAAGAGGGATGAGGTCTTTCATTTATTTATATATTTACTTGTGCACTTTTTTGGAGGGGCCCTGCTTCCTTTCCCTGAGGGCACGAACACTCCTGACCTTCTAAGGTCATCTGCGGCCAGCTGAGGGCACAGGTGCAGACAGCTAGGGTCTGGGGGAGAAGAGATCTGCTTTCTGGCTCCCCGCAGGCCCAATGGCAGACTGCCTCCAAAGAGTCTTAAATACTCTTGCCAGAAAGCACCAGGTACCTGGGCGGAGGGCAGTATGGAGGACAGGTGAGGGGCAGCCACAAGGGTCACTGGAGCCCCATTCTCGGCCGCCATGGGAAGCCAGGACAGGGAGCCAGGACAGCAAGCTGGCCGAACACCACCAGTCGCGTGTGTGCGGTGTCCCTGAGACCCAGCCAAACATGACGCCAAGGTAGGCCCTGCCCCTCTTCCCCACGACCCCGATGACTCAGGGCCGGGAGGGCCCCAGTCCTCCTGCTGGGGTCTGAAACTCCCTCCCGGGGGCCTGAGAGTCCCTGTCCACACCGGGGGTTCTGGCACCCGCTCACCCCAAGCCATATCTGGAGGAGGCGTCCCACCACTTGCCTGCCCGGGTGTCGGCAGGAGGGATATGAGCATGGCAGCCCAGGGGGTCCTCACAGTGACCCTGAGCCAGCTTGATCCCCAAGTAGATCTGAGTTGCTAGATTAGCAAGATGACAACTCCAGCTATGCCCAGGGTTGTTTTCACTATGATTTTGCAATCGCCTGTGAGCAAGATGTCCAAAGAGCTTCAGAAGATGAGGTTCCTAATTAGTGGAGCAGCAAGAGCTCACTATATCCTTATGCCTTTGGGTCAATAGGGGCCATATTAGCATGCAGGGCTCGAGCTACTGCAGTCTAAGGGATTCCTTGCCTCCCCTCTGTGATCTATTCTACAACAAGAGGACTTCAACAGGCCTTTCTCTTACCCTACCACAGACTGACTAGAGTAAATATCACGATTTCCACTCGTCAGATGAGAAAACTGAAGCTGAAAGAGATGAAATGATTGCAGCTTGTAATCTCAAAGCTCATGCTCGTTGGGAAGGATGTTGGGGTCCTTTAGTCAAATGTAAAATGTTACAAATGAGCAAACAACCTAGAGTGAGATGACTTGCCTAAGGACCAGCAACTTGTTAATAGCAGAGCAGAGAGTAGAATCCAAGTCCTGGGCCCCCACCCACCACGCTGGCCTACACTCCGCTGAGGTGACCTGTCCCTCCTGTCAGTCCACCGCTGGCCAGTGGCACCACTCGCAAGCATGCCACCTCAGTGTTCTGTTACCCACCAGCAGAAGCATTAGGTTGGGAATTGGCCAGTGCATTCGTCACGGACCTAGTTAGCTACAGTGTGGATGGTACCCGGACAATAACTGGCTGCTAAACAACCAGAGTGTCTCATAGGGCAAGCGCCTGCGCTGAGAACCTACTAGTAATTTATTTCTTAGCCTAGTGAGTCTTGATAATCTATATCGGGCAGGTTTATTTGGAAAGAAGCCAGTTACTTCAAGTGATGAAAAATCCCTTTACGCCCTGTCCCTTGGGTCAGGGCTGAACCGAAATGGGTTGGCATGACACGTGACCACAGGCAGCATGTGAGAGGATGTGAGAGGCAGGTTGCAACAAATCTTACCAATCCATACCACATTTTCTTCTTTACTGCTTTTATTTTGTGCCTCAAACCAAGCAGAGCATTTTCCTAAACATTTTTACCGTGGTATCAGAGATAGTTTTAAAAAGTAAATGTGCCCTTGGAAAAGATGTGTCTTTTCCTTAAGTGCATGTCCTGACTTACAGGGAGTCAATTCTCTCCACCTGCCCCTTACAACCCTCCTGTTCTCTCTATTTTATGGCATTGGGCACTGGGAAAATGGGGTTCTCAGAGCAGAGAAGTGCTGCTCTGTAGAAATACTCCAGGTCGTGTCTCAGTCCAGCACGTTAATCACCACAGACTCCCACCTCTGTGGTGTCCTTGGCCACAGCAGTGCGCAGTGGGTGGCCTCCGTGGCCTTGGTAGTGGTGCCTGTCAATATAAAAGATCCTTTCACTACATCTTGGCTTCCACATCTGTTTTTTTTAAGAGTGAAGGTTATCATGAAAAAATTTTTAGCTGCATTTTCTTTCTCTTTAAAAATTTATTTTATTTATTTATGCATACAAAAACTGGGGTGTAGGCCAGAGATGTGGGGGATGAGAAGATTCACTAGAGAGAGAGTGGGGAGCAGAACAAGTGGATCTACTGAAATACACTGCTGAGATACACTGTGCCATGTGGCCAGGGGTCAAACTCACACCACAGTGGCTGGTGATAGCACTGACTTTAACCCTCATGCCACCAGGGAGGCCCCTAGCTGCATTTTCTTTAAATGAAATATTATGATGCCTAAATATGTAGAACAGATGGAAGGTGGAGGCTGATATGTTGAATGACGTCTGCAGCTTAGCTATTCCTCCTTCCTACCTTCCCCCACACTCCCACACCCTCAGGACTTGTTCAGACCCCACCCTGGGCAGGGCAATGCCAGGTGTGGG
This sequence comes from Condylura cristata, assembly GCF_000260355.1. Lineage (NCBI taxonomy): Eukaryota > Metazoa > Chordata > Mammalia > Eulipotyphla > Talpidae > Condylura > Condylura cristata. Next base: position 3,859,302 of record NW_004567141.1, read on the forward strand.
CAGCTGATTTCCAAGATCCCATGACTAGTGACTTTTAGGAAAGGTCTCATCCACCCTTCAAAATAGTTCAAAAGAAGAAAAGTTTATCTTTCTCATTTACTCATGTAGTTGCTTTTAAAAAACTGAAGGCAGAGACTTTTCCATCTTGGTTAGTGAATACCAATAGAGACTTAAAATGATGAATATATGATTATTTGCTAAATACTAGCAACTTGTTGAATACTGACCAGTAGAAAGAAGAAAAAACCATACATATCCAAGACAACCACTGCTAATTTACAAAATGTGAATGTGACCAACATCAGCAAACACGAGAACCTCCCTCTCAGGGGGGCCCCCTCCTGGATCCCACAGGTGACCCGCCTGTGCGTTGCTGCCCAGATCAAGAATACTTTGTGTCTTCATGAATTTCCGCTGACTGTTTTTCCTCTGCATAGTTTCTTGCTTGTTTCTACATAACCATGATTACACTGTAGCTACGACTTTGCATCTTTTAAATTCAGTGTTCGTTATAAACCTTTTTGTCCAGATTTTTATTATAAATTCTTTGTAAACCTCACTTTATTAGGTGTAGTAGACTCCCCCATTAGTGGGTGTACCCAAGTTCACTGACCACCCTCCTATTGTTGGGCATCTGGTTTGGTTTTTGATTTTATAGACAACACCGTGTTGAACATCTTGGTGTGTGAAGTTTTTTTCCATAGCTATGCTATTTCCTTGGGTATGATCCCAGCAATGGAATTCGTAGGTCAGAGGGCCTGAATATTTTGAAGTCCAGAGTGTAATGACTCACTCTTGAGGACTCTCATTGGGAGAGGCATGGAGGGAGCAGGGGGGAGGAGGGGGAGAATTCCACCAGGAGTCAGTAAGGACCCTCTCGCGCACCCTTCCTGTGTGGTGCCTACGTAGTAAAGCCTTAAGTAACATTGAGAAGGAAGATTGTTTATGCCATTTTGATAGTAGGCTAAGAGCCAACTATCAATTATTTATCATAACAAGGACAGGAATAGCTTGTCGATACAAAAAGAAACCTAAGGAAAATCCCTAATCCTTGTTTTTGACTTTGGTTTCCCCTCCTCCCTCCCAATCCTGCCTGGAATAACTGGTATTGGTGGCATTGAGGGAGACCACCTAGCTCCCACTTGGGGGTTTTAGGCATCAAGGTGGGAAGCAGGAGGAAGGAGAGGGGCCGGGGCCCTGGCTGCCCCCGCAGTCAGAGGCCCCTCAGGAAGGAGACCTGACTGTACCTTTGAAGATCGCTATCACCGTCCCATCTGTCTTTGGGCCCGGTGCTCAACAGTGTGAACGAAGCTGTGATCAGAGAGATGTCTATCTCCTTCCTGTTTAACATTGACTTTCCTGTCAAGTGAGTCACTTGTGCCCAAGTGGTACCCATGGTTGAGTCTGTGAGAACTCATCAGCATGGTGGGAGTGGGCCCAGAGTGGAGTGAGAGAATACTGGAAGCAAGAGGCGAGCTGTTGGGGGAGGAAGCAGCCCTCCCTGCTGCGAAAGGGCCTTGCAGGTGATCTGCTCCTGCCAGCCCGAATTTGACTGAGGCCCATTTTCCTTTCCTGCTAAAAGAATTCTGTCTGTCTGCCTGTCTGTCTGCCTGTCTCTGTCTCTCTCTTTCTCTGTAAAGGAATTTGGGCCTGGTATTTAACGGGCAGTCACTGGAAGAGGACAACTTGGGTTCTTGATTCCTAAGGGAACACTCATGCCCACAGGCCCCTCAGTTCCTCATTTGTCAACTGCATGGACAGTACAGACCTTTTCTCTTGGGGTGTTTTTGGAACCCCAGTTCTTCAAAATATTGTGTCATTCCTGTGACAGAAACACAGCTGATGAAGTCATCATTGTTTTGAACTGAAGCCCAGGCATGGTAGGCCACCAGGCCGGTGCAGCACAGGGGAACTAAACATCTGTGTGTTTGTCTTTGTGTGTTTGTGTGAAGGTTCAGGAAGACATGGAGGCTGCAGGCGCTGAAGGAAGGCAAGACGAACATGCATCCGCCGTATTCTCTGGGACAGCTGGTCCCTGAGAGGCCCAAGCCCACCCCAGTGCTGGTGCCCCTCATCTCTCCACCTGTGTCCCCCAGCGGCTCTGGGCTTGACAGCGGGTCGAAGCACGGCCACCCAGATGCGAGGGGACCGCAGAGCCCTTATGACGTCAGCAACACAGACTACTTCTTCCCCAAATAGCTGGCCAGGTGGCCCTGGCGGGCTGGGATGCGGGCCTGCTGAGCTGTGGCCAGCGAAGCACAAACTGGCTTAGTAAAAGATGCTCCTCACTTACTGCCATTCCAGCTCATCTCAGGGGCATGGAGCCTCAGCTTCGTTGTGCAGAAAGCTCTGCCCGGTGAATACGGGTTTGCTGTGTGTGTTCAGAAGGAAGAGGTGATTGAGTTTTGGAACCAGCCTTCCCCTAATGAGCTGTTTACAGGTGAGCGTGGCTTCAACCCCATGGAGAGAGCCGTGTCAGCACCCTGCTGGACACTGTGACAGGTGGAGTGGGGCTGCTTTGCAGGCCTTGGAGAGCCCAGGCCTGCTGGGACAAGCTTCTGGCCACCCAGACACAGCTCCACAGGCTGTGCCCTCAGGCTGCGGGATGGATTTCCAGTCAAGGACCCTCAGTCACCTGTCCCTGGCCCACAGCAGTTTTCTTTCTGGTTGAAACCCAAGTGCCTTGGCATCCAATTTCTCAAGGCCTGACAGTAGCTATTTCATGAACCGCTGAGACTGGGGGAAGCTCTCCCCTATCTCTCTTCCCCACACAGCTGAGGGGTGATGGGGAATGGTATCTCAGGGCCTGATGGTTTGAAATGGAATTATAATTAGTTCCTCATTAGCATTTGCTAAATGTGAATGACAATCCTAGGCACTTGCTGAATCCAGAAGCAGCTGTACTGGCAGGAATTCCTTCTTTGGGACCCAGGACTTCAGGAGAGAAGCCGAGAGGCAGGAGGGAGGGGGTACAGGGACTCCCCGTCCCCTGCAGTAACACAGCCCAGGGGGGACTGGGCCATGGGGGCTAGACGAGGGGACCGCAGCCTCTGGAAACCAACATTCTCTGCTGGCCCCTTCCTCCTGCTCCCTAAAAAGTGACATTGGGGTGGGGGGGCTTCTGCCTTTGGTGAGAACAAACTGTTTTACTCCAGCTTTGTTTATTTTGCTTTCAACTGAGCCTGAGTAACTAGGGAAGATAATATTTATGTGAAAAGACAAAAGAACCGGGCAAGTATGTATTTTAATTTAGTTTTGAAAAAAACTGTGCTTTCTTGAGAGGGTGGAAGATCCAGTATTAGCTGTGTGTCAGTATATAAATAACCAGGGGAAGAGCACAAATAACTTTGTTTAGCACAAAACTGAGTCAAGTGAAAAAGGAGGAGAAAAAAATATTTTCCCCTTTAGAAAAGAGACGGTTTCATTCTAAATTTTAGAATGTTTTAGTTTTAAGAAGTGAAAAAGGCATCAGCTAGCCTCTTGTCTGATTTAGGGGAAAAGCAGCTAGTCACGCTCCTGGGGAGGAGAAGGAAATGGGGTCCACTCCCTGGCATGCTGGGAAGCCTCCCACGGCTACCAGGCAGGGTCAGCTGGAAACCCCCACCCCTGGAAGCCACGAGCCCTGCGTTATCAACAGCAGGCTCTTCTGCAAAAGTCCCGACGGTGGCCCCTTCCCCCTTTTTCTTTAGTTCCTCGAATTGGATTAGGTCGGCGTGTACAGAGGGCCTGCTCATCGCCTAGCGGTCCTGCCGCCGCTAACCACTGCAGCGAGCTTTTCTGTCAGGCGTTGGAAACTCAGTGACATTGCTGGTTACCCAGACAAATACCCTTGAGATCATGTGTCTCCCAATGAAGCTGTGATTAAAATCTGTCGAGTAACCACAAAGTAAAGATCCGCCAGCCACAAAGCCCTTCAAGTAGTCCGACAGCCCCTCAGGGCATCCGCCACGCCCTCAGGGTGCACAGGGTGGAAACGACCGTCTTCTTATTTCATCAGATTCGCACTATTTCTATCTTGGGCGAGCAGTGACTTTCACAGCTGACTGTCAGTTTCAGACCCTGTTGCTGCTTGAGATGTCCCATCCTGTGCTGGCAGAAGTCAGGCAGGTGTTTTTTTTTTTCTTCTTTTGTGTGTGTGTGTATTTTGTTTTGTTTCTCTCAAGTTTCTTTAATGGAGAACAGCAAAAGAAATGCTGTTCAGGGGATATAAGGAGGGTGAGTGTGTGTCATGGGTCTTTACCCCTTCCCAAGGCTTCACCCACATGTGCGAGGCAGGGCCTCACTGGTGGAAGATGTAGGTGCAGATAGCTCTTTAGGGCTGAGAACCGGGCAGCTTTGATCTTCAGATTGTTATTGCTTTCGTTATTATTGTAACTAATAACGAAACTGCTTTGTCTTTTATACATCGAGGAGGGTTTTTTCCCTTTTTTTTTTTTATAAGCTAGTGTAAATGTAGGAAGAACATCTGTCTCTGGGTGGAAGGGTTTGCTTAATGCACACACCCTGTACTCTCCTCTGTCCCTGAATCTACAGCCAGCGGATGTCCCCAGCTCAATTTCCCTGAGTTTCTGCCACACCTGCTGCCCTTGATCTTCAGCAGTGATGTTACCCACCAAACAGCGGTTGCACAGCCAGGTGTAAGATGATGGGACAGTGAGTTTATATTAAACACGACAGCTTACCTGCTAGAAGGGAAAAGTAGAAAATATGCTGGTTCAAGGTTTACATGAAAACCAGCATTACTTTTTGCAGCATTAATGAGACCTTTTTGTAAAATGTCCAGAGGGAAGCATTGCATGCGTCCACAGAGATGTAGGTAACCCTGAGAGCTCTTCCCTCTGGTGGGCACTTGCCTTTGCCAGGTTTCGTTACAAACCTGCTTTTTTTGTGAGACTCTGGGGTCACACTGCATCCCCACAATTTCCCTCATGTCCCAGGGGAAGGAAAACACCATTACAAGCTGTGGACTCTGTTGCTGGAACAGGATAAGGAAACTACCTGGTGGTGCAGAGAGTCTGGTGGTGCAGGCAGGGAGCGGTCATGCTTGGGGTCCTGCAGAATGTTCAGGATTGTCTTGTCAGGACACTTAAGCTCCTCTTTGGAGGCACTGAAGGTTGACCTACTTGGGCAGGCGTCTGGCACCCAGTACCATCTGGAGTTGATGGAAGTTTATCTTCATTTGGAGAAGTTGGGGCAGCCAACGGTCTTTGGAACATGAACCCCGAACCCAGCTTTCCCACATAACAGCCGGCAGTAGGGCTGTGACAGAAGGGACAGGGCCAGCTGGCTCAAGGCCTGTGCCAAACGCGCCTGAATGTCCCCTGAAGGCCCTTCCAGCATCTTGTCCTAGGGGTGGCCTGGCGCCAGTGCTGCTGTTTCTATGGCGACCTTAATGATTATTAAGGAATGCTGTCAGTTTTAGGAACATATGCTCAAGCCAAGATCTACTTTAGGAGGGAGGATTGGAACAGCATGTAGCAAGACTGTTAATTAATAGAGAAACCATATTTGGATGGAGATCACACATCTGTTAAATAGAATACCTCAACTTTACAGTTTTTGTAGAGAAATAATAGTTTTAAGTTTTGTTTTTATTTTTTTACCTAATTACCTTAAAGCAAATGCTAAAGGCTGATGTCTGTATGTGGGGCAAAGGGTCAGTATGTTTTTCTTTCTTTTTTTTTTTCTTTTTACCAGCTCTTTTGCATTTAAAGTGAAATTTGTAAATGTTTGAAATAAATAATTTCTAAAAATACGTTTGAGATGTAGCCATACTTTGGGCACCTGGGTTATTTAAAGGAAGACTTGTGATTACTGAGGGGGAAGGAGTGAGGAAAGGTGGATTTTAAGAAAGATGGGTTTCTAGTTGCATTTTGGGATGCAGTTTCCCTTAATGTAGGGTTAAGTGGCATCTGGGGAAAAAATCAGAGAAATTCAAGAAGCAATAGCAATTTCTTAAGACCTCAGCCTGCAAGTGCTTCCCACTGCAAGTTCTGGGCTTCCTGGAAGGGGCATGGGCTCTGCTACCGTCACTACCAGGCCCTGCGCCACAGGGGAGGCAGAGGGAGGGCTCTGTGCAGAGGGAGGGCTCTGTAGGGGGCTGTGCAGGGGGCAGGGGCGTGTTAACTGTCACCACAGGGACCTGCAGCCTCCACTGTCTGGCCAAACCTGTCCCCCAGTGGGAAGGGTCTTAGGTAGTGAATGCTTGGGACACAGCCATCTGCATCTTCAAACAGAGGGGCTCTGAGGTGAGGATGCCTTAGAGATAAGGGCTGCGGTGTAAACAGTTCAGGGCCGGGAGGAGGAGGAGGAAACCAAAGGGAAACCTGGATTGCGCAACTCGGCTGAGAGTCGAAGTGAGCCACACACACACTCACCCCCGCTCGCCCCGGTCTGGACAATCAGAGGAAAGCCCCGCACCCACTTACGGGATCCACATCTCCTCTAGGATGCCGGCATCCCCTGGGACTGGGCCCCGTCTTCCTGAAAGTGGCATGAAGCAGATGTCCCGGCGGTGGCTCAGCTGTGTGGGCCGGGCGGAGGGCGCAGGAGTGGGCCTGGAAATAGGAAGTGGAACTGGTACCCCCTCTTCTCCACAGCATCACTGTTAGGATGACATGGTTACCATGCTTTCTCTGGAAGAGTTGGGGAGAGCAGATGGTGATTCCTGCAGAGGAAGGCAAGAACACTCAGTTATTGGAACAGCCACTTAAGAAAGCGTTTTCCCTACTTAGTGAGGCATGAGGAGACCAAACCTTTCTCCATTTCCCACTGCGTTTGCGTCCCGCACTGGCACAGCCTTGCGGCTGGAAGACTGTAACTGGGACCGCAGGGGTTAGCTGGGGCTCGACCGCACTCAGGGAAGGCGGCCAGGTGGGCTGGCTGTGCGGCTCGTCGCTTAAACAAGCCTCACTGATGGCAACGACCTGGCACCATCCTTCAAATGCACACCAAACCTAGTTTCCCCATGAAAGTCCCTGTCCCCTGCAGATATATGTCACTTAGAAATAAAAAAACAACCCCCCCCAGCCATGTCTGTATGTCTGTTCCATACGGACAGCTCAAGGGACAATCCAAGATATGAATAAAATGAAATCACCAACTCTCGTGTAGAGGTATATGACATATGCAATTAAGGATGTTTCTTCTAAGAAAACTTTAAATTGCTTTAGTAAAGCTGTCCGATGGCCACAAAGAAAAATAGCCTGCTGCCTCCTGGGAAGCTGTATTTGAACATTTTATTGTCAGGTGTTTTTTTTTTTAAAGATTTATTTATTTATTCATATAGAACTGGGGTACAGGCCAGAGATGCGGAGGGTGAGAGGCTTCACCAGAGACAGAGTGGGGAGCAGAACAGGCAGATCGACGAAGTACACTGCTGAGGGGAGCAGCGGGCGGGCCAGGAGAGGTCTGCCACGCCATGTGGTCACCTCCGGGCCAGGCGGGGATTGAACTCATGCTGAAGTGGCTAAAGCTTCTTAGTGCTGTGCTTTAACCCACTGCGCCACCAGGGAGGGCCTATTGTGAGTTTTTTTCTTGTTTTTTTTAAATTTTTGGTTTTTATTATTGTGAGTTTTAAAGAATGAAAGTTGCTGGGAGGACAACCTTGGTACTGAAATGTAAGTGCCATGCAGCGCAGCTTGAGAAGGATGAGTGGGGTGAGTGGGACGCGCTGAGGCGGCCTGGCCTTAGAAGGGGAAGGGCCACCACCTGTATGCCTGCCCTGGCGACCAGCTGCACACACCAGGGACAAGCCAGCAAGGATTCAGTTCAGTCTGGGGTGGATCCCAGAAAGCAGAATAAACTCCCCAGCTGGCTCTGGGTTTGTGGTGTCTATGAGGACGAGGGTGCCCGGGGGCACATTTCAGGGGGTCAATCTGGAGGTCAGGAGAAGCCCAGGCTCCCACCCTGGACCCTCAGAGGCACAACAGCAGGTGTCTGTCTGAGTGTGGGCTGCCTGGGGAACTCTGTTGCTAGATGCCGCGGGCCTGGCATGCGGGTTCTGCAGCCACAATTTACTACAGGCACTGCTGGGAACATCCTCCGTGGGCAGCAACCGCCTCGTCCCAGCCCTGTCGGTTACCTTGAAGTCCACTGTCCATTTTGGGCAGGTCTATAAAAATTACCTAAAATAGGGGCCCTCCCTGGTGGCGCAGCAGGTTAAAGCACAGCACTGAGAAGCTAAAGCCACTTCAGCATGAGTTCGGTCCCCGCCCCGGAGGTGACCACATGGCGTGGCAGACCTCTCCTGACCTGCCCGCTGCTCCCCTCAGCAGTGTACCTCATCAGTTGGCCTGCTCTGCTCCCCGCTCTGTCTCTAGTGAACCTCTCACCGCCCCTGCACCTGTGGCCTGTACCCCAGTTCTGTCTGCATAAACAAATCTTTTTTAAAAAATTACCTAAAATAATGGCTGCCATTGTAGACCCTGCCCCATGTGCTTTACAAATGGGATGTTCTTCCACATCCTGCTGACACTGTGAGGTAAGCATTTTCACCTGTTTGCAGAGGAGGCCCCTGGGGCTCATACTGGTGAAGCTAGTGGACAAAACACCCGAGCTAGTTAATGGAGACCCGAAGCCTGGGTCTGCCTGACTCTAAAACTGGAGTTCTTTATCTAGGTGTGGTTAAGGACCCCAGCCATTGGGTTGGATGGGGGCTCCTCTTTCCTTACTCCTTTCTCAGGCCAGGTGCCCTTACCCCTGGCTGGTGGAAGTAGGGTGGGGGCCCACATCTGGAGGGGAAAGAGACCTGAGCTCCTTACCTGCTTTGCCTTGTCTGTCAGTGTGTATGGGCTGGACCAAGAGAGTTCTGGGGCAGCCAGAACCCCAACTGCCCATCAAACACAGGCCTCCCAGAAGATGGGTGGCAAAGGGGTAAACAGTAGTTAGTTCCATACACATCATGATCCTTGGTCTCTCTTCCATCTATACCAGCCATACTTATCAACTGCTCAGATGACCTGTTTTCCTACTTCCTTGGTATGCACTTCGTTGAACTTCCTTGAAATCCTGGAATTGTGCTTTATTTTTAGAGTGGAAGCCTTATTAGATCCACTCCGTCCAAGAGGATGAGTGGTCACCGTGCTGTAAGTCACGGTTCTCCCTGGGCAGTGCTTGCTGTGCCAACTTCGTGGCTGTGAGGAGAACCAATCCCTTCCCCTCGGAGTTGGCAGTTCCCCCAGGGAGCTACATAATTAAGGAGCAAATGCTGTCCTTGGGAACTAATGACTAATCTATTTGAGGGAGTCAGGGAAGGAAGGAAGGAAGGGACAGAGATGTGGAAGTGGAGAGTGAAGATGGGGGAGCAGAGTTCCGAGGAGCGGGCTGCTGGCTCCTTCTGGCAGAGGGCCTGGGAGCAGGAGGCGGCTGGAGGTGGGAGGAGGTGCGGGTGGGAGGCTGCCTCGGAAAGGAGCCATGCTGAGTGATTTTGTGATATTCTAACGTCGTTAGAAAAATCACTAAAGACCATTTGCTACTGTTTTCTTTTATGCATGTTTAAATTATTTTTTTCACAAGGATGGCAGTTTTACAATTAAAGAAAGTTTTTCATTAAGCAGTATCATCCCTCTATTTTGGAACCATTCAACCATGTATGAAAAATTATTATTGTAAAGTGCAAGAAGTAGGTGGGGATTGTAGATAAAACAAAATTGACCATAAGCCAGTACTGTTGGAACTCACTGATAGGTACAGACTGGTTCTTTAGGTTAATCTTTAAAAAGCTTGACATTCCCCATTTGAACGTGTGAGGATGGGGGAGAGGAGGTGAGGAACATTTCATGTGAAACTAATACTTAAAATAATCCATATAGTGGAGGATTATGGGGCTTTGGTGGTGGTGACACAGGGCAGCAAAGGGCACTAAACTCAGCAGGGATGGTGCCCAAATAGTTTACCAGTCACTGTCTGGGCTCTTCTCTTGTGTGCACAATTACAAGCCCACTCAGTCATGGGGAACAACAACAAAGGGATTTATTTGACAAAGCAGAAAAAGAAACGAGTTACTGAGGCCACTGATGGCCGTTTACCCAAAGCCGTGTCCAGTGTCACTCAGTCCTGCACACAGGCAGTGAAAGGGACGTCTTCACACCACTGAGACGGCGGGCCTCCTCTCCCAAATACCAGCTCACGGGTCTAAGATGGCATCTTCCTGCCACCGTGGACCAGGCGGCAGGTTCCACTCACGAGCACATCAAAAGATACAACAGGGACACTCCATGAGCTGCTGGGAATGTCCCAGTGCAGCACCAGACAAGCGACACTCAAAATAATAGTGGCCCGATGACCCCGACCATGGTCACAACCAGGCTGCAGAGCGTCTCCTTTGCCAGGCCACAGCTCAACAAGCCGCCTGGCTCCCAGGTCTCCTGTCTCCTTGGCCACGCGGCCGGCAGTGAGACGCCTGGCTCCGTTGGCCCCTTGGCCCCTTAGCCAGGCCACAACAGCTGTTTGGAAGTCTTTTGTAAGATCAGCGAGGTGGGGGGAGCCAAATCCACTAACCCCAAATGCGAATTACCAAGACTGCTCTCCAAAGAGCCCTGGCACCCCCTTTTACAGTCACTTATATCTGTTATAGGTTGCTCCCCCTCACTAGCGGTTCCCCTGGGGCTTGCTGTTCTCACCAGCAACCCCCTCCAGGCACCACCTGGAACACTTTATGGCTTCCTGCCACCACACTGAGGGGCGAAATCCTACTGTGGAAATGCTAATAAGGATGTAAAACAATGACACTGCATTAAAGAAAAAAGTCCAAAGCATGTATCAACTCATCTTTCTTTACTCTCCTTTAAGGCGCTGGTTTTCATTAACAACACACTGGTTGATACCTTGATAAAGTAATTGACTTTTATAAGCACACTGAGTAATATATATTGTTCTTTCAATTAATCAAATAAGTAAGGCAGTGCATTTATGCACATGAATCAGAAGCACAATGAATCATTAAAGAAACATGTCCTATAGGAAGCCTTTTAGGTTTGAAGCAAGATGCTACATGACTCACAGTGTGGGGGCAGCTGTTCTGGAGCTACCTGTGGATTTTGGAAATGTAATGCCTGTGTCAGAGCAAGTCTCCTCAGTATTGATTATCAGGGTTTTAGTCCACAGGACTTTAGAAGACTCTACCCAGGAGGGCAAGTCCAGGTGTGCCCACGGACAAGGGCCCACCCTGCCTTGGGGACAGAGGCCTCGGCCCAGGCCCTGCTCCCTCCGGGCCCATGGGGCTGACCTAGGGCTGAGAAGCCTTGGTCACATGTGGCAGCCTGGGGATCCAAGCTGCGACATGCATTTCCATTGTAAGACGACACCATTTTTGTTTTATCGTGACCAAAGAAACTATACATTTTGACATCTTATTCATTGCTCAGTGTACAGTTTTCGGCAATGGTAATTAATTAAGAGGTTGTATGAACAACTCCAGGTTTCCATCTCGCCAAACTGAACTACTTGTTTAACTCCCCACCCCCTGCCCCAGGACCTGGCAGCCCCTGTTCTACTTATGTCTGCAGGAGCTTGACTCTGGGTACCTCCTACCAGTGGAACCAAACTGTCTGTCTTTTTGTGACTGATTTATCACTTAGCATAGTGTCCTTGAGGTTCACCCATATAACGTGTCAACATTTCCTTCTTGTTTAAGGATTTATTTATTGATGCATGCAAGAACTGGCATACAAGCCAGAGGCAGGGGTTGGGGGTGAGAGGATGCAACAGAGACAGCTAGACAGGAGAGGTCTGCTGCACCATGTGGGTCAGCTCCCCCACCAGGAATCGAATGGGTACTGCTGTGGCTACCAACAGCTTTGTAGTGCCGATCTTAACCTGTTGTGCCAACAGGGAGGGCCCAACGTTTCCTTCCTTTTTAAGGCTGAATCGTAACTCCGGTTACCACTTTTATCCACTCATCTTTAACACCCCAGGTTTCTTCTATTTGGCAGTGACTGTGAATTCATTTAACTTGCTAACTAAAACCAAGTAGCCAGTTCACTCCTCCTCCTCCTAGTTGGAGCAATTATAGGCCTCGCCTGCGAAGGGCCAGGTATACAGCCTCAGTGGGACTCCTGTGGCACTGGGAGCTGCTGCAGAAGTCACTGGGCCACAGGACAAGGCGTCTGACTATCCCCAGTACCGATGCCCTGGTCTGGAAAGCACGGCTCGCGGAGCCACGGCAGATTAAAGTGAGATAATGTGTGGTGAACAACAGCATTTGTTTAGCAGCACAGTTGGTGTGTTTCTGCATCCACTACTGGCATCTTGGCCTGTCACAGGTCAGAATGTAAAATGCAACACCTAAGCCCCTGGCTCTTCTCAAGGGAATTCAGCCGGATTCTGAAAACCGCAGCCCTAATCATCAGGGAGAGGGAGGGGTCGTGGTGAGGTGAACATCAGGACAAACTTCCTTTTCTGGTAAACACGGACAGGGAAAAGAACAATAGGAACCGGTACCACCTGGTGGCAATTTATGTAAGTGTTCAAGGGAATTAAAAGTTTGCTGTGGGGGCCCTCCCTGGTGGTGCAGAGGTTAAAGCACAGCACTGAGAAGCTAAAGCCACTTCCTCAGGAGTTGGATCCCGCCTGTCCCGAGGTGATCCACATGGTGGCAGACCTCGCCTGGCCCCTCTGCTGCTCGGCTCAGCAGTGTGCTTCATCAATCTGCCTGTTCTACTCCCCACTCTGTCTCTGGTGAAGTCTCTCACTTGCCCCTGAGCCTCTGGCCTGTACCCCAGTTCTGTATGCACAAATAAATAAATCTTTAAAAAAAAAAGTTTGCTATGGAAGGACCCAAGTTCTTCTAGAACTTCCGATGAGTTTGAACATTTCTAAATCATAGCTTCCAGTGGTAGTGCTCAGCCACAACTGGGTATCAAAACCACCAGGTAGGGTTTAAAAACAAAATAGATTTCAACTTCACAACTGACTAAAGCATCAACAACCATGGCTGGGTTGGAGGCACCTGTGCTTGACCCAAAGGATAAAACACAAAGCCACAGGTGAGCTGCCTGGCCAGGGGTGAGGATACAGACAATCATTCTCAGCTCAGGAAAGTGGTCAAGGAGACAGAAGGTTTGTAACAGGGTGGACCCTAGGAAAAGGAGAAGTTCCAGGTTCCCTGCCCCACCCAGAAGGAGGGTGGAGCTGAGCAGAGAAAAAGGAGAGAAGAGAGAAGGAGAGAATGAAGCAGCATGGAGAGCCAGGAAACCTGAGGAAGCCACATGGAGCAGCAAGCATGTGATGAAGAAACTGTGCTTGTTTCCTGACCGCAGATCGGTTAAGGCAGATGTGGGTGAGATACCTGTAGGGAGGTGACTCTGGCAGTGTTTATATTGATTTTGATTTTGCTCTTTTCCTCCCAGATTTGCCTGGCCATTTCTGACCCTTTTCCATGGGTCCCGGCCAGAAGGTGCTTTAGTCTTGTGGCAGCTTTCAGGCCTTGCTTTGGGCCAATCCCTTTTGGGTGGACTTTTGCCCACGAGGGGATGGGCCACTTCAGGTGTTTGATTTAGAAGTTATATTCTTTGTGTTCTGTATTGTATATTACTGTACTAAAGTCCCTTTTCATTAAAGCTTTATATGTTTTGTCTTGTTGCGGCGGGTGGCAGAACCCACTTAGAGCAGGCAGGATTTTGGGGGCTTCAGGGGTTTCTCCCTCTCCCCCTGTCCTCTAACAGAATTGGGGTGCCCTATAACAGATTTTGTCCTATAACAGGTTAAGATTTCATGGCATTCCTGTGAAATGGGAAGAAAGGACCAGAAGGGCTCCCATGACTTGGAGGGAGAAAGACACAGCCTTGTTTAGACAGTTTCATAGTCACCACAACTATAACTGCAAAGGAGTTGCAAAGACATTGACTTACCAGAGTTACACAATGGCACACATTTTCTGGGGTTTAGCTTCACTTCTCTCTGCCATGTCCCCGCCTCACATTCTAGTTCACCCCTCCCCCCCTGAAACCAGGTTTGTCAAGAGTAGTTGTTTTGTTGTGATTTTGTTACTTTATTTCACTTAGCATACTCACCTTAAATCCCAGCCCCATTTGTGCAAAAGGCAAGAATTCCTCTTTATGTAGCCAAGTATCCCCACAGGGCATCTGGACAACTCCCTCATGCTCACAGCCAGGCCACTGAGGTGGTCTTCAGCCCTGGCTGTTGTGCACAGTGGTTTTGTTTGGTAGCTTCACAATTTATGGTGTTTTCACGTTCTTGAGATAAACACCTCAGAGAGGCTCTGCTGGGGCATGTGGCATTTCCATTTATAGTTAAAGGACTTGTTTTCCTTCAGGGCTGCTCTTACCCCCCCCCTTGCCCCCCCCTCCCCAGCAGCAAGGGCTGGAGAGCCCCCTCCAGCACCCCAGCACCGCCCTTTGCTGCTGTCTGACGCTCAGTTGTGAGGTGATAGTTCCTTGTGGTTGTGACTTGCAGTGACCGAAGCGTGTGACCTCTGCTGTCGCTGTGCCACAGGAGGGGGGTGATTCTCAAAATGCACGGAATCAAACAAAAAACACTGGCTTTCTTGGAATAATACTCATTTAAAGTTATATTTTAGAGTAAACCGTCTTCAGCCTATACTGGCTACTGCAACACATCCAGAAACTTTATGAAATCTTTCTGGAAGAATATAAATTATTAAAGCACAACAGATAGGCACCTTTATTACATACCATCTTCAAATATTTTCAAAAGTTACAACACGTATTAGTTGACCATTAAGCTTTTAAAGTCCCCTGACAAAATAATCAGCTAAAACTTGGCAAAATGAGATGTCCGTCCGCGGAAGTGATCAGGATTTCCCGCTCTCCCGCCATTAGCATCAATGATGCACGCCTGTGGTCTCACACGCGGGGCTGATGGCGGCACCCGGCGGAGGTGTGGGCTGTGTGTGAACGTGGGGGCCTGTGAGCCTGCAGGCTGAGCATAAAAGGCAGGCAGCGGGGCGGGGCGGAGCGGAGCGGCAGCAGAGGATCTGCCGCGGAGTGCAGGAGAGACAAGTGGAGACTACGAGAAAACGCTGGAAAGAGTGAAGACTTATCGAGGGCTGGACAGCCTATCTCCTGAACGCAGGCCCCCAGCCTGGCTGCCTCACTACAGCAGGTTCATTAAAAAAGAAAGTTCATTAAAAGCCTGCAAAAGGGCCCTCCCTGGTGGCCTAGCGGGTTAAAGCACAGCACTAAGAAGTTAAAGCCACTTCTGCATGAGTTCGATCCCCGCCTGCCCCAGAGGTGACCACATGGCGTGGCAGACCTCTCCTGACCCGCCCGCTGCTCCCCTCAGCAGTGCACTTCGTCGATCTGCCTGTTCTGCTCCCCATTCTGTCTCTGGTGAGTCCTCTCACTGCCCCTACACCTCTGGCCTGTATCCCAGTTCTGTATGCATTATAAAACAACAACAACAACAACAACAACAAAAAACCTGAAAAAGGCACTGAGGCTTCCAGGACTCTCCTTTACTCATCTGCCAGGGTCTATAGAGAACCTGTTCCGTGCCTTGCTAGCAAGCACTTCACTGTCCCAGAGATCAGTCCCCAGCACATTTATCAAATTACAATTTAAGATTCTAAACTACGAGATCCAGCCATGTGGGCAGGGAAGGGCCTAGTGAAGACAGCTGCATTAGGTTGCCAACTACCCTTTCTGAGGAAAGGACTTATTTCAAAATGGCAACTGCTGTGTCATCCCCGGCCCCCACCCCCTCTTTGGGCTGTATCAGAAATCGTCTAGAAAGCCCTACCCTAACGCTCCTCTTGCTGCCCACCGCAGTTCTCTCTCTCTCCACTAGATGGCAGTAGCACACCATCGCAGCCCTACAGGATCAGAAATTAAGGCGACCAAGTCACAGCTCCCCTGGAGGCCAGGTTTTTCTAAGTCCAAGTTAATGGGGAACAAAAAACAGAGATAAGAACAAATAAGTGATTCTAAAAAGATCATAAAGCCAAAGTAGTGGTGGTTATGCTGAGTAGGCAAGAGACAGCTAACGAAGGGGAGCCATCTCTGAGAAAGGTTTCAAAGAAATTCTAACTACTAAAAGAATGCGGAAAAGGGAAATGACATCAGAGTATCTTGGGTCCCTGCCTCCCAGAATGAAGAAAAATGGGGCATTAACGTTTGACTAAAAAAGGGGGGATTTTAATAGAACAGAAAGGCTATCCTCACCTAAAAAGCGACTGCACAATTTCTCAGACTCAACTATTCTCCTGAATTATTAAGATTTAGCCTGGTGGCTCAAAGGGCTGAGTCTCAGCACTATTAAGCTATCAGCGGGCACTGCAGTGTGAGTTCGATTCCCAGCCAGGGAGCTGACCCACATGCAGCAGACCTCTCCAGTTTCACCTGTTGCTTCCCCTCAGCAGTGTATTTCAGTCAATCTGCCTGTTCTGCTCCCCACTCTGTCTCTGGTGAATCCTTTCACTTCTGGCATCTCTGGTCTGCACCCCAGCTCTTGTAAGCATAAATAAATCTTTAAAAAATATTTTGTCAGTAACAATGGCTATAGGGTAATATTATGATTGAAATAAATTCAATGAACAAATTATTTAGCACAATTGCCCCATCTCAAAACTTCTGGCTGTCCCTGTAGATTACACCCCCCCCATCCCAGGGCAGAGGCAATAAATGAATAACAATTCAGCAACAGACAGAGCCTAAACAGCAACAGAATAAAGGCTCTTTTCATGTTTCTTAAGAAAGTACTTTGGATGACTTAAAAGGACACTTCTGTCGCCCACAGAGAGTAGGTATGTTCATGTTTACCTTTTCAGGCACATTAACATTTCTCCTCTCATTTATTCCTATTCACTTAAATACACATAACTCCACTGGTTGAAATCCATCCTGACAGAAATCGCCATGATTATCAAAGCAAGTGGAAATAACTGTTTACCTCTGTTCTTATAGATCTGAAACTCATCAAGTAACTAGAGCATAGCATTTTTTTTTAAAGGAGGTGCGATCAAGGAGACAGAACACATGCAGGAGATGCAGTGGGTGCTACATTCAAGGCAAGGGAGAAAAGATTTGCTAGAAGAACTCATTATTTTCTCCAGAAAAAAAAATCAGAAAATATTCTAGAGGCAAAATTAATGATAAAGGAAGAAGCCAACAGGAAAGACCTGTGTGGAAACAAAATGACAAAAAGCTGGAGCACCAGGGCTCAGGGAGGAAACATGTCGCAGGGTTTCAGGTCGCAGCTCGAGAGAGGCTTAACAAGGAAGCCATTAGGGCTACCCTGCTGCGCATAATTGTTTCTATAACATATGCTACTTTGTGCCACAGCCCAGCTGTGAATTCCCTGGCTTTTGTCAGCTTGTGTCACAACCTTAAGAAGAAAATAGTTGCTTAATCCCTCTCCCCTCCTAATTCACTCTATTTCTTCTCCATCTAAGTTTGTGTACGACGGTGAAGTAACAGGACTGTACATAACCTCCACCACTCCTCCACTTACCCTAGGGTAAAGAAAACAGCCTGTCAGAAAAACACTACAGAGAAAGCACAATACCTGGCATGTGTCAGACAATAAATACTGTGTATCATCAGATCTACTTTCAAAACGTTATTTCATTATACAGCACAGTTGCTGGGTATGGGCCAAAAATCATTTAGTGCACCGAGAAAAATTTTATAAGGCTTTTAGCATTTATTAGAATAAGGATAATTGCTATATTTCCTATGCAGAACAGGGTAAGTAAAAAATAAGGTTTCGTCTCTACAATATTGAACTAAAAATAAGTTTAACACAATGAATTATTTGTATATGGAAGGCAATAAATATTTATTGAATGGAATTGGAATAATAGGTGCTAAGTTTTAAAAATCTGCACTAAAGATATAGCACATGAACCAGTACACATTAAATAAGTTCAATCAGTACTTAAACAGAACACTCTTTAGTAATAAAATCATTGAGACTCAGTGAGAAGTTGCTTCTTCCTCTCAATTTTTTTAAATCAAAGGTCATAAAACCCTTCGGTTAAGACCTCAACTAAATAAAAAAGCAAATGTTTATTAACGGCTAAATTATAACAGTAAAATGATAACTAATAATATAAAGGTATACTGGCTTTAAAAAAATCAATCAAATCAAGATTCTTTGTGTAGGTAAAAGAAGCTACAAAAGTTTACATTTCATTGCTGACAACACACCTGCATCCAGACCAGTTTGAGAACCAAATTCCAAACGGTGACTAGAAACACCGCTGCTGGGCTGACTGGCGCCCCTCACGGAGAGGCTTCTCGCAGCACGCCATTCCCAAGTTCTGTCTTTTTGTTTTTTTCACAGTAAGAAAATTGGCAATATAAGTTCACAATAAGTCATAAAGATAATACTATGAATATTAATTTAATATCTTAAGCAAAAGTAGTTAGAGAAAACCTCAAAATTGTTAAAAATATTTTTATACAGTGGGAACCCGCCTGCTCTGTAGAACATGAGAGACCCTGCAGACTTCAGTGACCCAGTTCACACCACCAGATCTACCTCCCTATCTATCTATACACACACACACACCTTTTAATTTACTCTAAAAGTACAAAGCAAATTTCATTTGAGGGACAGAAATGAAAAATGTTTCCATACCAACTAAAACTAAAGATGAAACAAAGGATGTCTGAATTTCTGTATAGTTATCCAATAAGGAAACAGTTTTTATCAGTATCGAGCTTTGCAGATTTTCAGATTTTTTAAAAGTCAGAAATGAAATGTGTTATGTATTTTATCCTATAACTCAGAGTTATAATAATAATAATGCCAATATCAATTATATGGGTGATTCTTAAATCAGGGGTACTTCATTCCTATTTATGTTCTTTTACTGATTTGCTGAAAAATGATGAAAAAGTTTCTGGAGATTCAGAAAATACAAACTTCCTTAGAAGGCTGATGGACAAAACATTCCTTTTGTCAGACGTTAAGTTAGGAATTTCATGGACTTTGGTGCTGAATTAGGACCTTAAAAGGTGTTCACTGCTCTTTATTTCCTACTGCTCATCCTTTTCCCCAGAAAGGGGTCCACTATCAAATGCTCTTCTGGCCCACATCATCATTTTTGTCATCTTCTTTAAAAGTCATTGCTTGGGGTGGCTTATTTGAAGACCAGAGACTCCAGATCAAAGATGAGCACATTTCTAGACAACCTAATTTTCCTGAGCTCCTGACTTACCTGTCCTGAGGGTCACACCTTCAAGAGCCCACTCTTCTCCAAAGAGTGAAGGCAACGGGGATATCATGGTTTCTTATCGTAGCAAAGAGGAAACAGGTGAGTAACCGGGTATCATGCAGTGGATTCTAGGTCAAAGACTTCTGACTTGTAAATGAAGTCTCTCACTTCCTACCAATTATTCTGGTGCAGTCCAGCCTTGTCCTGAGCTGCTGGTTGGGTGCTGATGTCCTCTCTTAGGTGTGAGAGGCATGACCGGGGGTTCAGTGGCTGAACCTTAGTGCAGCTTGCTGTGCACAGGGTAGAGCAAGGTCATGTGTTCTGCCCCCTTGAAGGGCAGCTTTTCGTTGGAGTAGTAGTGTACCACTTCAGGGATGCTGTCAAACACAGCGCTGGGCTGGTTCAGTGTGTACTTGTTGTCTTTGGTCTGAGCCACAATGATGTGGACACATCCTTGACTAGTTCTGGAACAAGACAAAAATTAAGGAGACATGAATGAGCCAGGTCACAGTGGACAGAGTCCCATCCATTCCTGGAAATAAGAGTTATAAACAAACAGAAATCAACTCTGCACTCCGCTAGAGCACTCAGGAACTTCATAGCCCTCGATCATAGGTGACTTGCTTGTCCTTTAATATACAGAAGCCATCAGGCACTGGACTGAAAAGGAAAAAAAATTGCCAAGTCCTGCCTGTGCCCCTAAGTACCAAAACCAAGCCCGAGTGTGAAACCACTAAGGGCGGGTTTAAGTTCACTCTCTTCATCATGGCTGAAGGGACATGGTCTTTCCTCCCCAAAGAACACATTAACAATAATAATAAAAAAATGTTTCCTCCCCTCCACCCCATCTGGAAAGACGGTTCCTGGTTGTATATAATGACAGCTGGCACTGAGGGCTCAAAGATCTAATCCATGAGCACCAGTTTCAGGAGCACAGCAAAGCTATTCCTGGTATTGTGTGTCTGGTGGCCTATCCTGGTTCTGAGCCCTGTTGCTCTGACACTCCCCCCGCAACCTCTTTTCCCCTCCAGCGTGATTGTTTCAGCTGCAGGGGCTCAGCTTCCTCAGGAAGGAAATGCTGTTAGAGCTCTTGACAATGATCCTCCAATATAGCACCATTGAACTCACAGCCCAATGAGAATTTCCATGATACAAGATCCACCCGGCCTGATGATCAAGACTGCGTTTCTGTGTGCACTTGGAAGAAGGCAGTGTCTGTGTACACTTGCACAGGGGAAGAAGAGCGAGTTGGTGTTCCTTCTTTGCCAGAAGAAAGTGGTATCAAAAACACAGCTGGCATTTTGACAATTAAGGGGTCTGATTTATTAAAGTGCTAAACACTAGGAAGTAAAGGAACAACTGAAGTGTTGTTAGAAATTATCCTTTTTGGACTGATCACAAAAATATACGGAGAACTGGTTAAACTCAACAAAAATAAACAACCCCATCAAAAAATGGGCAGAAGAGATAAAAAGACACTTCTCCCAAGAGGAAATGCAGATGGCCAACAAGCATATGAAAAAGTGTTCAACATCACTCGCAATAAGGGAGATGCAAATTAAAACCACAATGAGATACCACCTCACCCCAGTGAGAATGGCACATCTTCAAACAACTAGCAACAACAAATGTTGGCGAGGATGTGGAGAAAAAGGAACTCTCCTGCACTGCTGGTGGGAATGCAAACTAGTACAACCACTATGGAAAACTGTTTGGAGGTTTCTCAAACTGCTAAACATGGAGCTTCCCTACGACCCAGCAATCCCACTCCTAGGTACCTACCCAAAAGACACAAAAACACTGATTGAAAAAGATACTTGCACCCCCATGTTTATTGCTGCTTTATTTACAATTGGAAAAACATGGAAGCAGCCCAAATGCCCAAAAGTAGATGACTGGATTAGAAAGATGTGGTACATATATACAATGGAATATTACTCAGCAACCAAAAAGAGAAACACATGTCTTTTGCAGCAACTTGGATGGAGCTGGAAAAGATCATGCTCAGTGAGATAAGCCAGAAAGAGAAAGAAAAATACCGGATGGTTTCGCTCATAGCAAGAGTATAATGGAGCAGGTGAGAAAATAACAAAAATAATGAACAACCATATACCAGAGATATTTTGTGGAGGTGGAGTGGGGAATGGGATCAAAAACGGGGGGGTGGGGAGGGAAGTGCACGGGATTATGGTGGTGGCACACGGGTGACTTGGTGATGGGAAGCCCGCGGGGATTACAATTGAGATTGGAAAAAAAAAATGTACAAAATGATGTAAAAATAAATTATTATAAAAAATTACCCTTTTTATGAGGACCTGTTTCTCTGCCTACTTTCCTTGAGATCAGATAATAGTATAGTGGGAGCTGACTAAAGTACAGTGATAACAAAACAGGACACTCAGCAACCTTTCACGAGGTCACACCCCAAGAAGACACCCTGCTTCAGAGAGTAGAGGCGACAGGGAATGGTGTTCCATGGTGCATTCACCCAACACGACTCTGCATTCTGCCGAGAGCATTTCATGTGCAAGCCAGTGCATCCTGGTTTCTCTGATCACCCGCCCTGGCCAGCCACCCAGGACAGAGGCGCCTCCCACTGCACGTAGCCAGGCGGTCCCGGGAGGCTTCAACACTTACTTGAGTGCAATGGAGTACCTGCTGTTCCCCGACTCACTATTTCTAACCAGGTAACCGGCTTCTTTGCAAGGCTGCAGTCGACTCTCCGCCTCAGCACGGGTGATGGCACCATGGTACCAACTAAAAAGGGAGGGGAGATATTGGTATCAAAATAGGAACCAGACAGCACATCCTTCCATAAAGTATTATTTAAAATGGGCTTCCTGGCCCTCCCTGGTGGCTCAGCGGGTTAAAGCACTGCACTAAGAAGCTTAAGCTGCTTCCGCATGAGTTCGATCCCCGCCTGCCCCAGAGGTGACCACATGACGTGGCAGACCTCTCCTGACCCGCCCGCTGCTCCCCTCAGCAGTGTACTTCGTCGATCTGCCTGTTCTGCTCCCCACTCTGTCCCTGGTGAATTCTCTCACCCTCCGCATCTCTGGCCTGTACCCCAGTTCTGTATGAATAAATAAATAAATCTTTAAAAAAAAATAATAAAATGGGCTTCCTGGAAACTCAGCAGCCTGAATCCCTCCCATTCAGATCAGACAAGGAGCAGATTTGGGGAGTCTTGGATCACAAAGCCTATCAGCATGCAAGAGTGAGCTTGAGGTGCTGGCGTCACCTCAGGCTCTCCCTCTGCCCAAGAGAATGGACTCAGGCTCTGCTTCGGGGGATGCAGTGCCCTTTCCATCCTGCACAACTGCATGAGGCTTCAAAAGGAGTTTCCATGAATCAGCGCCACACAGACAAGTATCAAAAGTGATCATGTCAAGTGGGCCAGGGTGCCCTCCCTGCCAAGACTATCAAGAAGCCTCATCTGTGGCAAGTGTCTGTGGGAGACTCACGGCTGCTTTTCCAGGGGCAGGGCCGGGTCCACTCTCTCCCCATCAGCATGGTCAGCAAGCGCTGGCTTCAAGATCTTCTGGGTCCAGCTCTTCTGCCGGTGGTGCTGCCTCACCGTCTCCTCCTTGATGGCAGGACGCTCAGTGCCTTCAAACTGAACTGGAAGGAAGGCTCCATTTAACCTCAGAGGTCTCCCGGGGACAGGTGCAAACCCCCCTTGCCACCCAGCTTGGGAAGGCAGCCTCCCCTCCTTGACGCACAGCACCCCGGGGGAGCCCTGTCTCCGCTGTCTCTGCCATCTGATCACGCTGCATCCATATGCGTGCACGTCTCTGTAAGATGTTCACCGGTGTAAAAGTAGTTTTAAGATATAAGAGGAAACCACTTTAATATATTTTAGCATGTACTTCAAAACACTCTTAGTAGCAGCATATTTAGAATGACAAAAGGATAAACATAGTCAGGCAATAATTCCTTGCAATAGAGGGTATCATCCTGTGAAACCAATGGCCAGTTTTTACTATGAAATAATAAAGTCAACTCAGAGGCAGACTCTGCTGAATAGTGCCTTCAAGATGCTGGGACACCTAGGCTGGACAGAGGAAAGGAGCTAAAATGAGTCGTGTTTAGGGAATAAAGGAGAATGGAAAGAGAAAAAGAAGGTAAAATGAACAAGCCCTTGGCACAAGTACTGAGAAAGCAGAAGGTACCCAGTAGGTTTGGAAAAAACTAAAGTGGACTCAGAACTTTGCATCTGTTACTTTCTCTATTCATCCTTCTAGTGGCAAACTTGGCTTCACTGTTAGAGGGCAAAAATTTCCTAAATTTTAAATCAAAGGCAAAGCCAAGTAGAAAAACCATGCTTGGGACAAGCAAGGGAGTTTACCAGTAACATCTAGTGACAACCTTCTACCAACTCGTTCCTCAGTCATTTTAAAAATTCACACTTGAAGAACTGTTTCCTTTACTAGGATTTTCGAGGGAAAAATAAAGAGAAAAGCTAGTTTCATCCAGCTTTCCAACCACCTCTACCTGTAATCCATTCGATCCAGTACTGCCATTTCATAAATAGGGGCTTTAATAGGTTTGAGGAGTAGCACCAAATAAGAATTAGAAAAAGCTGCTCCCAATTTCATAGCTTCGGGGTGATCGGATAAGCTTTTCAATAGTCATTTAAGGCATTTCCAAAACAGTTGCACACTGTGAAGAGAAAGAAAAGTAAAGGTGTGCAGAGGATAAAAATAAATGCCCGTGAACAGCTCAACAGCCAAATTCGTATTTCCCCACATCAAATTCCTTGAAAAAGACGTGAGGCTGAGGAACATGGAGAAAATAGCCCTGGCTGAAAAGCTGGGCGGGCCGGGAGCCGGGGGCATCTCAGCGGGGCAGCGGGAGGGCAGCTGTGGGCCTGCCCAGCCCTCACCTGACAGAGCTCGCACAATCTGCTCCTTTTTCCACTCCCAGGGCTGCTCATACTCGGCCGCTGGCCGCTCATCATTCTCAGGCAGTCGGCTGTGTCCCTCGGGGGGCCAGGCCTTCCCCTCGGCCCTGGGGCCTCCCTCTGCTGGCTCATAGGGTGTGTCATACAGCTGGGGGGGCTTCCCCAGCAGGTCCTTGGAACTCCGTCTCTTGGCCAGTGTGTCTGACTTCATGCCATTCTCCCCTGACTCGCAGGGACCGTCGAGCAGCTGGAGGGCCTTCACCAAGGGGTCTTTGGAACCTCGCCGCCGGATCTCTGAAAGACAAACACCATGTGAATGACTGAGAGAAAAGGCGCCATGAAGGGCCAGTAATGAACCCTGTCAGCCTTCACCTCTGACTAAGGGTCTGGAGGAAGGCGGCCCAGATGGCTTCTTGAGGACAGTGTTGCAAAGAGTTCTCAAGAGATCGGGGTCTTCAACTTCTTCCGTTCAGTTTCCGGAGCCAGATAATGGGGTCAAGTCATAGGCCAAGGATTCCCATCTGGAGACAGGCATGCTTCTGGCGGCCACTTGCACAATTTGAGTAGAGAAGCGGCCGCCAGGCAACCTGCTCCAGGTTCCAGTCCCGATGGCTGCTCTGAGATTAGCTCCGCTTGGAAGATTTTCCACCTTGTCGCGAAGCTAAGAATATTTCAAAAAAGAGGACCTACGTTTTTACCTTATTGAGAGCATTAGTCAATATGTGCTGAGGGGAGACATTCACGTGCATCAGACAGAGTCCTTGACTTTTAGGGGGCTTCAATACAACTGGGAAGCCAGACAGATTCCCCAGTAATATGTTACAGGTTTGATAACTACAGGACAAATCAAAGTAAAACTAACTCAACAACTGACACCCAGTTATGGTGTACTCTGTGCCAAGTGCCAAGCACCTCTGAGATGGTCTGAACCACAGGGCAAGTGAAGCACTATTATCTTCTTGGTACCACAGAAGAGCAAACAGAAGCACAGATTTGAAGGAAATGGCGCAAACCTGGAGTTTGGATTCAAGAGGAGGAAGCTGAGCTCGACACCCACACTCTCCCCATGCCACTTGGTGGCTCCATGTGGAGGAGAAATGGAAGTGGCTGACTTTGATAGACAAGGTCATTTCCAGCAGAGGAAGTTCATGAGCCAAGATATGGAGGAGGGAGCGTCAAGGGCTTGCTTCCATGGGGGGGGGGGGCGCTGAGAAGTTCAAAGACAGACAACTAGCAGAGGAGAGGGAGTGGGGACAGCAGCTGGAACAGCGGAGGGCAGGCAGCAAGCACAGACATTCCAGAAGCAAAGGTAAGAAACTTAGATTGCTCTGCGTGCTCGGAGAAACTTTGAAGTGTTTGAACAGGTAATACTGACCATAGCGTATGGATGGGGTAAGTCAGACAACAGGTATGGTCTGCATCGAAGCACAGAAATGGATGTAAATCCACCAGCCTCGGCTGCCAGCCAGCCAGCCAGCCACAGCGGGAAGCAACCGGCAGTGTCTGGGGACTGACCGTTTTTGGGTCCAGGGGCTGCGGCTGGTGGAGTCAAAACACCCAGAGCTGGTCATACACAGAGTATCACGCTGTGCTTCTTCTAAATGCCCGTTAGGGCGCCCTCAATCCATTCACCTGGTCAGGCCCAGGGGACCTTTCCAAGCACAAGCATCTCATCTCATCATTTGAAACCTCCTAAGCTCTCAGCTGTGCACTAGGAACGTTCAAACTGCTCAACACGGCGTGAAGAGCCTCCTACAACCATCTCCCAGCAAACACCACCCTGCTCCTGCCCCGACACCACCATCCGATTCTTTTCTCCAACCAAATGGTACAAGTTCCTTGTGCATGCAGTGTCCCCGTGATCTTTGAAGCCTTTGACACCTAACCCGGTTCTCTCCTGTCCATCTTCTCTCAACGCCCCCCATCTGCCAGGCTCACTGCTGTGCCCACCCCCTTTCACCATGCACTGCCTGTCCACTTTCTGTGGACTTATTTATTGATGTGTCTGTATTTCCAATTTGGTGAAGACTGTCAGGGTAAGAGCCCTCATGCTTTATCTTCGTAGGGCACAGAGTTGGGCTAGATAATGGTTGGAAGAGGGGAGGGGAGAAGGAGGAGGCATTCTGGGACTTCACTGGGCAGGTGACAATGTGGATCTGAGGCTCTGCAGAGAATGAAGGTCAGAGAAGCAAGTCAAGGAGTTACTCATAAATGGGTGGCTGTGAGGACCGAACAAATGAAGGCAACCACAGAGAACAGGAGGGCAATGGAGAAAGAATGAGGGTCAAAGGCAGAACCTGGGGCTTCTGTGGCTGCAGGGAACGGAAGAAGAGGTGCCAACAGAGACAGAGGAGAAGAGAGGGCGAGAGAGTGAAATTCACAGAAACAAAGGAAAGCAGCACCTTCCCGGTGACTTAAGCGGGCACAGTGACACCCTATGGAGACGTGACATGGACTCGGGGATTCCGCAACAAGGGTGGGACAACAAATGAAACACTCAAAGGAAAATGATTAAAATCAGGAGTCCAAACAGGTACAATTCATGGAGAGACTGGAGTTACGACTTTGCTAGACAGGGGCCCTCACTGCAGCTGGCTTCCAGTCTTTAAATTTACTGAGCTCACCTGATGCCTGGGTCCCATCACCAGGGCTCCTGATTTGATCTTAAGAGGACCTCTGGAAGTCTAATGAGAAGCTCAGCCTTAGAAGCACTTCTACACTTCTTGGGTCCCCGGTTCCCCCGGTGCAGTCCCTCCTGCTCTCCAGGGCGAGCCAGGTCAGTGCTAGTCCCAGCCCAAGGAGAAGGGTTCTCCCTGCACCTAGAACATGCACATGAGACATGAACACCTGAAGAGCCCTCCTCTGCCCCAGGACTGGAAAGCCAGGGGCTTGGGTTACACACACAGGGGGCTGGTGGCAGAGTTAACTCTCCAGTCTGAATCTCCTAACTTGTAATCCCATGCTTTTATTCAGAGCTTATTCTCAATGAAGTTCTGAAAAACAAGACGCAAGAGCACTTTGCTCTTAGTTCGGTTTAGAAATGGCTGGAATTTTAAAAAGACAAAATCCCTACAAGACCTATTTCCACATCCGGGAGAAGGGGAAGAGAAAATACAAAGGAATTCAAAAGGGGTAAAGTCAGAAATTTTAGGCTTCTGATCAGAACCTATATTCACCCTCAGTTCAGACTGGCAGAGGCTGGGGAAAGCTTTCCCAAGGTCCTGCCTCAACTGTGTCTCAGATGAACACAACAGGGCAAAAGCTGATTCCAACCTTTACATGGAAGTCCCACTCACAAGGCAATTTTGATAACGGATTAGGACCCTGAGTTCATATTACTACAAGTGGTAGAGTTTTTCTTCTGAGAGTAGGCCCTGCATGCCTCTGTTTCCGACAGCCCTTGCACCCTTGGGTTCTGGAAAGCATGCACATGAGAATGTTTCTTGTCAGGACGGTCCTGGGATCCGGCAAAACCCTCAAAGTACTATCAGGTTTTCAAACAATGTTTAATTAGGAGAAAAAAAGGGCTTGAGAGCAGGGCCCCTCCACCCTTCAAGGGGAGTAACCTTAGGGGAGTAACCTTTTAGTCCATTCCAACACCTGGCTGCCCCCAACCTGAGGCTCCATAGAAACAGAAACAATGTGGGCCTGCCAGCCGACCCTTCCTGCAGGGAGAATAGCCCCCTGACGTGCAGTGCTGGCTCCAAGAGGAAACCAGCCTGAGAAGGAGGAAATGGACAGAGGAAGCTACGCCCTGGCTCGGCCGATAGGGCCATTTACCACAGGGACAACAGAATGCAGCCGTGGGTGCAGATAAACAGCCGCCCACAGCAGGGCTGACCTGCACCAGTTAAAGGTGTGACTGGGCGTGAAACCAGTCCCCGCACTGGCTGTAGGTAAGTATGCCCAGGTATGTGAAAACCTAGCCGATGATGCCGACTTTCTTGTACTAAATTAATAAGAGTTAGCAACTGATACTCTTCCACACTTGTCCAGAACTCTCCTTGAAAATGTATTTCTAGCTCGAGAGTATCTACATCATGGCTATGTTTATTGGATGATGCTATGTTATACCAGCATCTCTTGAAGCCTCGTAAAGCAATGAGGCGATAAGTTATCCTGTTTCACAGGTGAGTCAACTGAGGCCTGGCAGAATGCCGAACTCAGATCCACACTATCAAACTACGCATTATCACACCCTCCCCAAAGACGGCTTGTAAAATGCTGACGGCAATTTCTATGATGCACCTTTCCTCTCCAATCCATTTCACAACACTACATTCGGTCTTACAAGGCTCTTCTTTCCCTCTTAGAGTCAGAAATAGGGCTATTAGGTTGCTTTAAGCACTTTATCAGTGTTGAAGCTTTTGATTTAAATTTACTTAATTTTTAAATTATTTTTAAAATTTACTAAAATGTCCCCTGCCAATCTAGGTAGAATGTTCCCTTATCAGATAAATTTATATAACTGAATAAAAGCAGATAGAGTTCACAGCCCTAGACAAGTACTTACTTTTTTTTTCACAGTAGATCAGTATTTAAACAGAGACCCAAATGATGTGTTTGTCCTTTAGATTTTGACTATTTACACAAACCAACAAAACTATTTGGCAGCAAAAATCAGATTCTGAAAACCATCGGAGTCTGGAACTCAGGACTAAAACCAAAGGCAGGGCCTGACCTGTCGGCTGCACACCCACCCCCACGTGGGAGCTTTCTGAACCTTGTTTCCCTCCACCCTAAACGAGACTTCTAGCAGCACCCAACCCTTTGCAAGGCTCCTGAGCTCTCAACCTGAACCGCCCCCGCAGGGAAGTGTTCGCAGGCCCCATGGACTGCGGTGGCTAAAATGTACCCTGCCAACCCAGGCAGACTGCTCCCGCTCATTTGGCGAAAGTGTTCTCATTTAACAGACAACCGAGGCTGATGCTGCTATTGCCTTGTATTCAGTCGTATGTTTTTATGAACAATACTTCAGATAATTCTAGGTGAAAAGATATTGGTATGTTCATAAATTCTTAACTTTAAAAAGTTAAATGCAAAGTTTTGGTGGCAGTGATGGTGGAGGGCAGATAGATCCAGGGAACTGGGGTCCTAGATATTTAGCCACCAGAGTAAGAACAGCCTCTTAACTTCTGTTTCTTCCTTTGTTCCCTGATGAAGATGGTGGCTCTGCTACCTGGTGGCACTCACCACACTTTCAAGGTACACATTTTCTTCCCTGTTGGTGTCAGGTCCACAGAGATGTGGCCCATGTCCCTTGTATGCCGAGCCCGGCACAGGACTGTTACGTGGTAAGTAAATGCCTAAGAAATAGTGCAGCATGCTATGAAATAATATCATGAGCAGTGATTTTTGCACTCCAGATATTGTTAGAGCCGGAGGTGCCATCCCTTCACTTGCACTGAAACAGCCATACTTGGGGAGAAAGATCAGTACGGGGTGGACTCACTGCTAGGTGGAATATGGAGACATTAAACAAAGGATCACGGGGATCACGGAAAGACAAACTTGAAACCTGACTATAGATCTAAGGTATCCAGGAGGGAGGAAGCAGGCAGAGTGGGGTGGGGGTGGGGGGCAACATGGGTGTGGGAGGCAGGACTGTGGGTGCTTTGGTGGTGGGAGACCTGTGGGGACCACACTGAGTGGAGAAATGCTATGCTGTGAAAAATAAGAATATAAAATAATGACATGTCATAAAAGTAAAACGGTCATACAGCGTTCTACAGTTAAATCATATTCTTTACTATTTTTCACATCTGCACAATGCTGAAGCAAATTAAAATACAATAGCTAACATTTCTCAAGAAATATGAGACATTTCTGAACTTGGTTTTTACAACCAAGCAAAAAAAAAAAAAACCAACCCAGTAGCAAATCTTTTATTTCCAGCTTCCGATAAACTCACTTCCTGTTATTTTGTCCAGCTGTGTAACCTATGTGCGTATATTCTCTACACTGATTGAGTGCTCTGTGATATGTATTTTTCAATGTAGCAACTTTAAACATCACCAATATAAAAATTTTTTGCAGAGCAAAGAAAAAATCTGAAACTTTTAAAAGTTAGCAATTTAACTTAATACATTTGCATTTATTCTTTCACAGAATATATTAATTTTATATTCTTAAATAAATTTATTCACATGAATGGCTGTAAACCAGCCTGGAATTTAATAAATACTCCAATATTAAATGCTACCCACCACCACTATTCTATTTATATCACTGAGCTAATTGTAACTTTCAAATGCAACTTTGTGAGTCTGGGTGGAAAGATGCCTTACTGGTGCGGAAACTAATGTGCTTTCGCATACATCACTTCTAATGTGTCCTGAGAACATGGTGAAGCTGACTGCCCACTCTGCTGAGGGACAGATCTAGATTTTAATTTCTTCTGGCTCTAAAAAGGTCTGTGAGCATAGGGAAGTCAGAATCTCTTTGGTCTTGATGTTAACTGCATAACAAGGGGAGATAAAGCAGTGGCATGTCTAGGGATACAGAATTCTATGGGAATTATATGGAAAAAATAAAGATATATTCATTTTTTAAAAGCATAGCACTTTCCTCTTATCAGTGTGACTCCAGAAATAAACATCTGAGATGTTTAAAGAGAATGAAAGGAATAAAAACGAAAGGGCAAAGAAATAGAAATCAAAATGGAATTTTTTTGTTTTAGAAAACCTTCCTCAACTGGATGTAAAAGTAAAACTTTCCCCTTATTCCTTTCAAGTCTCCGATATTTTTAAAAATTCTGACTAAGTTCATTTTCACTTCCTTTCATTCACAGATTTCATGAGAGGTCACAGTCCAGTGACCTTCAGGGTCACAGCCTGGCCAGGGTACACCCTCCCCAATGCAGGCCTTATCTCTGTAAGCAGAGAAGCAGGAAACAGAGCAATGCTTTCCTGTTGCAGCTCCATTTCATTCTAAAGCCTGTCTCGACCCTCCCAGGGTGCTGCCCTGCTCCACTCTTCTGAGGTTAGGCTTCTGGAGCCTCAGTTGCCAGGCTCTCAATCTGTTTTTACACAGGAGAAACAAGGCCTTTCATGTATGATCAGTGGTCGCTTTCCCAGGCACGAAACCCAGGACGCTCCAGCAAGGCCCCAGGGAATCAACGTTCAGCTTTTTTCATATGAATCCAAAAAGGTTTAAGGAAAATTAGGCGAATGAATAACTCACTCTAAAATTCATAAGTAAATAATTTAAACTAGTTTTTTAGAAGTTCCATTTATACCAACTTAAGAGAATTATGAATAAAAAGGAAAGTTTGACCCTTAAAGTGACAGTGATTGCTTAGCTCAGAAGTTGGAACTCTTTGACATGAAGTTACAGGATTAGATGATCATGTTTTTAGGAGGTTTGCCTAGAACGGCCAGAGATCAGTACTCATTCCCTGGTAATTGAATGTTTTGCTCTAATGTTGTGGAGCTTGTTGAGAAATCAGTCTGCTTCAACACAGGGTCACGTCACGTTTGCATCTCTTACAACTTAAAATCCTTCCAATGTGTCCCTTGGTATAGATTTATGACTCTCATTACGAATGTCCAAGGTTTGCAAGTGGCCAAGAAATGTATATAAATCATCTTCAAAGGGAAGATCTCACATGCACACAAGTGAAGACCACATTCTGGCCAGATCTGTAAGCATCCATGTGTCACCTAGCATAGAATTCAGAACACTTACATGACCCATACACATTTTAAAATGAAAACATAAAAAACCATTAAAGAAGTTAACCAGCTACTTTGACCTTGTTTGGGGTCTAGTTTCTTTCTTTCAGTCAGTAGGATCTGGTTAAACCACTTCATCCCTCCTCCTGAAATACTTTTTTTTAACCACACCAAGCAGATGTGGGATTTCCACCCCTGTGAAGCAGCCCCTGGTGCAAACCTGTTATCATTTGTTGGGCATCATAGGGCTCCATGTAACCATCATTCTCTCCCACTCTCTCTGCATCCCGTTGACCTTTTGTCCGTTTCGCATCGTAAGGGTCAGCATAGTCTTCCAGGATGATGACCTATGAGAAAGCCAGAGAGGAGAGTGTTGCTAAAGGCTATCATATGCCAAAATGGCAAAGGTAGCAAAATGTCTACTGAAGACCTCCTGCACGTCTGAGGTCAAACTGCTAACCAGTTCTAGCTAGCCTTTGTGCTTGATCCTGTTCTTCATCCAGTTGAACAGACAGTGATTTGGTAGTATAACTAACTAGCCACAGTTCATCTAAACAAATACTGATCCCCAAGGTTCAGCTGACCTCTCCTCATCTCCCCATGCAAAAACAAATAAAACACTTGCTGGCTTAAAGGATGGCAAGGTTGGAAGTGGGCAGTGGAGAGTCTGTCTTTAAAGTATAAAAAGATGACCTTCCCTATGACTTTTTTTTTAAAGATTTATTTATTCGTACAGAACTGGGGTACAGGCCAGAGATGCGGAGGGTGAGAGGATTCACCAGGGACAGAGTGGGGAGCAGAACAGGTAGATGGACCAAGTACACTGCTGAAGGGAACAGCGGGCGGGTCAGGAGAGGTCTGCCGCGCCATGTGGATCTCCTCCAGGGCAGGCGGGGATCAAACTCATGCAGAAGTGGCTTAAGCTTCTTAGTGCAGTTCTTTACCCCGCTGTGCCACCAGGGAGGGTCTCCCTATGACTTTTTAATGCCAACTAGGGCAGCAAGATAGCCATGTAAGCCAGGCAACCACCCAGTGGCCTCTGAACATCTACCAGTTCTGGCCAGGCATTGTGAAGGAGTCCAAATAAACACAAGAACTGTTTCCTGTCCTCAAGGAATGTATTTAACAGCTTCATAATAAGAAGCCTACGAAAAAGCACTAAACAGTATTGTTGGAGTTCCAGGTTCAATAATTCATGGCATTATGATTCTCATATCATATCAGATACTTTGATAGATCTTTGTGAAAGAAAGCATCCATTGTTCCAAAAATAGAAAGGTGGTGTATGCACAATGGTTCTGTTTTATAGCAGTGGGGGGATAAAGCAGGTTTAGGGGACCCTTCTCAGGGAGGAGGTCCCTGGTCCTGTTCCACATGATTACATTCTCCAAGGAGTTCCTGGCGAAGTACCACTGAGCTGGCGGCAAGACCTCAGATCAGCAGGGAGAAGTGAGGAGAGAAGGCCTGGGAGAGCTGGCTGACGCAGCTCACACACCTGGAGGGGCCCCCGCAAACAAGCAGACTGCACAGGGTGGCAAACACCACCCTTTGCCCCTCCCGACTGCCTACTATGATGTGCATGACAGTACCCCAATGTACAATGATGGTGCTTACGATGTGTCGTGACCCGCTGACTGATAACTGCTGGCCCCTGCCATCCACAGCTCTCACCCAGTGCCTGCCCAGGGGAGTTGCACTGTAAGTAGGTGGGGAAAGAATGGAGGAAAGAACAGAAGGGCCCAACACAGACACACATGGCTTGTGTATGGGTTCTGGACTTGATCCAGGGAGGCAGCACGTTTGAAGCCTGGGCAAGACAAAATTAAAGTTCCTACGTCAGGATACAACTCCAGGGCAGGAGACTGGACACCCCCTGTGAGCGCTTTTCACACTGTGGATTCAAAACAAAACCAAATCCTAACTCTTTTTTGTAAGAATGAAGCGCGTCTCCACACATGGTCACACTCTTCTTACTAGCTACCTCAAGTTGGACAGCACCCAGAAGACCTCCGGTGTGTAAGAAGCAGGAAACACCTTCTTCTCTCCAGATCTGTAATTTCCGTAAGGGCATTTCCTTGTCCTCCCCCATTCCGCCCCCAATCTCTAGACTCTTGTGCCCCTACATGGCTACTACACAGCAAATGTTCATGGAATGAATGGAAGGGCTGTAATCTTGGGGTGCAAATGAAACTCTGAGAATTCCCTTGCAGGTAGAATTTCAAACACAGTAGAGAAGGAGGGCAAGTGGGCACAGAAATCCACTCTTGCAGTTTAGAGGTTACTGTTTTTTATATTCAAGAAGCATATATGCTATACCCATGTCTAGCTTTGCCAGCTCCTTGGCTGCCAAAATTCAGCCACATCTACAAAGATTTAATAAACCAGCAATATCTCATTCAACTACTCCTCAAAACTATAAACAAAATTAAACGAATAGTACATTTCCGCAAAACTCCCCACCTCTAAAAATGAAGATTTTTTACCACCAGAAGGGAAAAAAACCCTAATGATGTTAAAGCATCACTTAGGAGTCACCAAATGTTGGGGGTGGGGGTCACACAGCCTCACCTTCTCTAGATAAAGAGACCGGGGGTTGAACAGGCTGGCTACGCTCCCCTCCACCGTGCGGTTTCTGCAGGGGACTGCTGACCCAGGGGCTGCCCTCTTACCGTGTCCTGCTGCTTAATCACCTTGCCCTTGTCCAGCTCAGGGCCCAGGGAGGACGGGGAAGAAGATGCCGAGGAGCAGCTGCTGCTGCTGCTGCTGCTACCGCTGCTGCTGCTGTTACTGCTGCTGCTGCTGTTGCTGGGGTAATTGTTCTTCCCGTTCTTCTCCTGCGTGTCCACCTTGATGAGCCTGTTGATGTAGGTGCTGCAGCCCGAGATCTTGGCTGCGCCCCGGTGGGGCTCCTCCTCGGTCGCCCGGGAGTTCTTGCGTCCCTTGCCCGCGGCAGCCTGGATCAGACCCTGCAGGCTGTCCCGGGACAGCCGGCTGTCCTTGGGGGCGCCGACGCCGGCCCTGCTGCTCCCCAGCTCTGCCGCGGAGTTCTTGCGGCCCTTGCCGGGGGTGGGCCCCGCGCCGCCCGTCTCGGAGTTCTTGCGCAGTTTGCCACCTCCCCCGCCGCCGGGCTTGGCCCGCTCCGACACGGTCTTCAAGTTCAGGGGGAACTCCTTGAACCACTTGGCCGCCATGAGGGGGGCCCAGCCGGCGCGGACGAGGAGCGTCGTGGCCGCTGAGCAGGCCAGCGAGGAAGCCCAGCCCAGACACCGAGAGGCGCCAGGGGCCGGGGGCCACTGCATTCCCCGGGGCTGGGGCGCTGGAGGCCGCGGCGAGGCCCCGCGACGGCAGGGTGGAGTCCCACGGCCCGGGGCGGGGGGCCCGGGGCGCCGAGCAGGCGGGCAATGGCCGCCGCTCCGGACACGAGCGGCGACAGGCACGACACACCGGGCCCCGCCCGGGCTCGTCTTCAGCGCCTGCCGGGCCCGGGGACGCGGCGGCTCTCCGGGGCGCCGGAGGACTCCCCCCTGCCTTTTCCTCCTGAGGTGGGAGAGGCCGGGCTCACGGAAGCCCCCGGACAGCCCTGCCCACACTCCCCGGGATGAGAGGGACGGCGCGGCGGCGGCGGCGGCGGCGGCGGCAGTGTCCTGGCGGCGCCGCGACGGACGGTGGACAGACGGCGGGTGCACACCCTTCGGCGCGCCCCTCCCCTCCGCCGCTGGCGCCTCCCAGCCCCGCCACCTCCCGCCCTGCTCCGGGGGCGACGGGATCAGCAGCTCGGCGGGGGCGGGTCCGCGGGGGCTCTGGAGAGCTGCGGGTCTGCTGACCCGCAGCTCCGCTGAGTTTGGAGCCCGCCGATTCCCCCGCTACCCCCGGCGGGCCTCGGTCGGGCGCTGCCTTCAAACGCGCCCAGGGCGCGACACGTGCACCTCTCCCATCCACTGAAGGCGCCCCACGGATCCGCCTGGTTCAGTCACTCCACTCTGCGCAAAAATTATTTTTGGGGCGTGGCGTGGTTAGGGACAGGGTATGTAGGGGGTGCGGATATGTAGGGGGTGCATACTACGAGTGGGCGCGGACATAGCGGTCACCCGCCCCCAGGATCCTTTTCCCTGAGCGCCGCGGGGAGCCTCGAGGACCTGACTCTTCTAGCGCCG